>NC_141685.1:990126687-990651687 GCF_964263255.1 Lissotriton vulgaris | reverse complement strand
GTTTTCACTGCTCACAATGTGGGCCTGTATAATGATTTCTCTATATTTTGCCCTGCTTAGTACTGATTGATAGTGTACTGTACAAATTAACTTGAAATATAACTTTCTCAAACCATAAGAGATAACGGGTGTAGACTGTGAACGATCGGGCTAGGGGAGATGAATATAAAGAGAGGCTACATTTGTGAAATGGCACTCTACACAGTGCCTCTGACATATGGCTGAAAACTCAGTAACACTGTAGTTCCAGACTTTCGTTACCATTTGAACAGTTTGAAAACAAATAAAAATGCATTGTGTTGAACGTAAACACATAGGCCCTCATTTTGGGAATCACTGGACAACTAATTAAGTAATTTCATAGTGGATTTACAGACCTCACAGGGATCATTAATTACCAGAGAATTTCAACCTTTCCCCTATAGATTGGGCAATGTCCAGGGATATTGCTTTTAGTAACCAACTTACATTTACTATTCGCAAAGTGTGGCATCCTGAGGAAACTTTTTGCTGCACATTATGCATACAGGAATGATAGGCTTTTCTAATACATACAAATCCTACTGAAATGTGCATGGACCATTTTTATGCTTATATGATTTGAAAAAATGCATCTAAATGATCATCAAACACTGCAAACAATAAAATATATGTGAGTACATTTGAACCATGAGAATAATTTACCCATACAATTTAGAGTGCTGTAAGCGCTCTATCAGTCCCCTCTCTGAAGATTAGTGTCATAACACCAACAATATACTCTCTTACAGTTTTCTCCTTGTAGAAGTGATCGACCTAAACAGAAGTTGTAGCTTGCCGTCCCTGTCTGAATCTTTCTAACCCTTTAAGGTGCAGATAATGACTATCCTGCAGTCGTTCTAACTGCTGCTCTCGTTTCTTCAAGGAGTTTTCATTGTGAAGTGCCATTTGCCATTTGTAAGCTTTGATGGCTCCCAATAGTACCATTATACAAATGACAGCTATTATGATAGGTTTTAAGATGTATCCCATTATTCCTTGTCCCCGACTTCCAAACCAGCTTCCAATTTCCCCAAATCCCTTGCCAATTTGTTCCCAAATTCAATCTGCAGTCAAGTCACACAAATCTTGATGTATCGCTGAAATATTACTAATATATTTCCGTATATCCCGACTATTGTCAGGAATATACGTGCAGCACTGTTGAACTTTCAATAATTTACAGACTCCTCCGGCTTTTGCTAATAGCACATGTAAAGCAAGACAATTTTGAAGAACCATAGCCCTTATCGAAACCATCTCCCCATCAAAGAGTAATAATATTTGGTCTGTATTCACAGAGAGCTTATGAACTATTGTTGACAACTTTCTTATTTTCACATAATTCAAAATCACACCCACACTAGGTATCATGGCTCCAAATACATCTCCAACAATTTCTCCAGCGCTTGCACCACGCTTTCCTCTGTGTATTCTTTTCCCTTCTAAGGGCCATAAATCATCTACAAGAATGATTTTGGGAAATACTACAGCTAAATAACATATACCATACCAGTTCTTAGGCAATTTTCCATAAGCACTTTTCCCACACACAAAATACACATTTGGTACTATGGTTAATTTATCCAATAGCGCCTTTCTTATTGACTCCTAAATTAAGAAAATATGTTCACAATCACTCTCACCCACAAATATTTTGTCATAATATGTTGACGGGTGTCTGATGCACAATTTCCCTTTTTGCTGGAAGTCCAAAGCTATTGGACCAGAGCTTCCTTTAGCCTTATGATCTAATTCTTCCTGTGTCCATGGGATAACCTTATGTTTTGGGTCTGGCCTAAATAAAGTCTGCCTATGTCGATCTTCTATCTGATCTACAAACTTCTTTTCGATATCAGACAATATGCAAGTCAGATTGTGTCTATGAGCATACGAGGTATCCAAACTAATAGTGGGTACAAAATACTTAGACATCCTCTCTACATCCTTGTAATACTCATATTTATTCATGTACTTAAGAACTGGAACTTCTGAGAGTACCAGATCATATATTTGAGAAGTAGTACTCAAAATGGGCCTTACTATAAAACATGCTCAACAACACACTACATGTGATGCCATTGGTCAAAGGTAATTGATGATATTGGATGCCCTGTTCTACTGATGCTGGCAGTTGCATGCACACATAAAAATCTTTTGCTTCCATTGTATCAACAAACTCATACAACAAGCGAGCATATGCATTCTCGTGAAATCACCCTTTGATAAATCTACGTGCAATATCCGACTACTTTCCCTAATCATATCTCTATTTTTGGCAGATACACCCTCATCTACGTCTGACGTAGATGGGGTTGGTGCTGCTTGTTCCCCATTCTTTTAAGCATCGTGAGGCTCAGCCAAAGATGTAACAATCACCACAGTTAGGGCAATAAGCACCACAACAATAAAGGTACCAATTATGCATTTCTGCTTGCGTCCTGACTTTTCAGATTCCATTTTGAATCACTGTTGAACTCAACAAAGTCTCTGTTCTTTTTTTCTGCTTGATTTTGTTAATTAGAATGTCTTTTTATTGTTCTTTTCCATTTGATTATTGCAATGTTCAGTTCAACGATACTAAACCTATTGTAGAGATGTAGTCAGCCCTAACCCTCAATTTTTCTTCTAATGAAAGTCCCTACTTTAAATTTTCTTTCACTAGGGGCTAGGTTATTTTCTTTCTACGGCTAATAAGATTTTCTTTTACAGTTCAAGCTTCATTGTTTATGATGTTAGATCCAAGCATAGCAGAACAAGCTGCAGAATCTCTGCGCAAATCTCTCCTATTTTTTGTGCTGTAGGCTGTCGACCAAAGGTAGGGAAAGCAACTCGGTTAAGATGAAAAATCGCAATCTACTCAACAGTGGAGGATCAGGAACTGTCAGATGTAAAATTCCAAAAGCATCAACTCCAGGGACTATTAACTGAATATCAATTGTCAGAGTCTCTCCGTGACTCACTGTGCCGGTCCCCAACCTCCAGGATCTCTCGGTTCTCTGCATCTGTAGCCATGTATGTCCACTCAGGAGATGAGTACTTTTGAGACGGTACTCTCTCTTTTGCATCGTCTTAGACTATCCGGTCTTTCTTCGGTTTCACTTTGATCGGATTCAGATGTTTTCAGGAATCGGAGCAAGATTTTTCTCAGATGCAAGCCTTCTGTTCAGCCTTTCTTTCTTTATTGCCCACTTTGCAGCTGCAGCATCTGCTCTCCTCTCTTCCTCTCAATATGATCCTTCAGCACCAGGCTGTTCACTCTGCTCTGGTTCAAAGTTCACGTCTGCAATCTCGTCTATCTCAGAATCTGAATTCAACTCTGGAGCTGTTTGATTTATTCTTTCTTGCTCAGTTGATTGTTCCGCCTCATCAAGAGTTCTCATGATCTGACCTGTTCCTTCTGTGTCTGTTGTGTTTTCAGTTACAATTCACGGAACAAGGGGAGTCGTGTCCTCAACCGGTTCTGGGACTCTGCGAGTATGTGAAGCGTGGATCCAATTTGGCAATCCTCCACACTTTACAGCCGTACTCGTGACCAATATCACCTGGTATGGTCCTCGCCAGCGAGCATCAAGGCAGCTCTTCCTCATGTGCTTCCGGACAAGCACCCAGTCACCAGGGTTAAGATCATGCAGCAGGTCTCTCGAGGTGGATGCAGTCTTAGCCTCGACCTGGTGGGACACAGAATTAACCACATCAGCCAGTACCCTACAATAATCCATAACCAAATCATCTGTGATGTTTATCAATGCTGTAGCTGGCCCCATAGGCAAGTGCACAGCTCTTTCCATCAATATTTCGTGGGGAGAGAGCCCTGTCCTCCTATCCGGAGTGCTATGCACACTCATCAATACCAATGGCAGTGCATCTGGCCACTTCAATGAAGTTGACAAACACACCTTTGACACCCTCATTTTGATTGTGCAATTAATCTGCTCCACAAGACCAGAAGCCTCAGGCCTGTAGCTACAGTGCAATCTCTGATCAATCTTCAAAACTGTACAAAACAATTTCATGATTTCATTAAGTGTGTTCCTATGTCTGTCTCCACTGTGGTCGTAAATCCAAACCGCGGTATCAGTACCCTTAAGAGCAGTTTCGCCACTGTGAGTCTGTCGCATTGTCTAGTTGGATATGCCTCAACCCAACGTGAAAAGATACACACCACCACCAAAACAGATCTCAGCCAATTGCACCTCGACATCTCAATAAAATCCAATTGTATCCTATTGAAAGGACCTCCTGATCTTCTAATGTGGCTCATCGCAACCACAGTACTCTTTCCAACCTTCATTTGTTGACACGTAACACACCTGTGACACACTGCTTCAGCATGCACACGAAATCGTGGGTTGAACCAAATTTTACTAAACACTCGTACTATGGCATCTCTACCAAGATGAACTGCTCTGTTAATCTGCCTTGCCATTGGGCTCAACAAACAGTTGGGTAATACTGCTCTGTCATTTGTCAACACCCAAATGAAATCTTCTCTCTTTTCACAGTCTGATCTAACCCATGTGTAGTGTAGTTCCTAGTTTCCCACTAGGCCCTGCGCATTGGAATAACATAAACAGTAGTATCGACGTGGAACTGCGGATATTCCAGGCCTCCACTGACTATGCTAAACTTAATTGGGTTGTGTTACCAACTAGCTCAGAGGTCACTGGAAACTTTCTTCTCTGCATAGGAAGTGATCAGCTTCCTTGGCACAGACAAGAAGGGATTCAGTTTTCCAACAACCGTGCAACATGACAACTTTGCTCCTCAGATCAAGAGTCAATCTCTAGGGTCGTGTGAAACAATAGACATAGATTTCACTCAGTCACCCTATGTGGGACAGGTATGTACAGATATGGGACTCGTGCACAATTTATCACTTCCACCAAGCTATACCTGGCTGTTGAGCCCTAACTAGTATGATACCCATCCTGGATTACTTGTGTTCCGGTTCAGAGAGGGCCTGGCCTGGCAGTTTGGGCTGGAATGTTCCCATTGGAGAAGGGTCAACACTGATTTGCATATCGCTACATCCAAACTGAGGTAGCATGGTGTGCCAAATAACAATGGATTGGGATGCAGACCCAAATAATTCCCAGTGGCTGAGATTAATTTAAGCATTCCATTCATCACTTTTTTTAGTATTAATGTGTCGCCCTAAGCCACATGATGCCACCTACTGGTGCACAAGGGCTATGCTGAAAAATCTTCCAGATTCGGTTTGGCAGTGGGTGATATTCTAAAGTTGAGGCTAGAAGTATCAATCAGAAAACCTCCTACTTTATTACCGCTGTTGAGTTTGGGGATACACAAGAGACAAAGCCTAGTGTGAGTAAGTCACGATGTTGCATACCACAACAATGGGAATAGCATAATATAGTCATTGGATCTGAATATATGGTTGCCATGCCATGCTGTCTTTATAATGTGTAGCAGTTATAAACAAATGTATTTAACCAAAACCAGGATATAAATGGGTTTAATCCATGAAATGACAAAAAATCACACTGAACAAGCCTTCTGACTATTGGCAGAACTGTCAGCCTTTGTAGGGGCAAGACAAAATGCACACTGTGAGACATTAAGCTTTGATCTCTCTTGTCACTAACATTGCACTGTGAAAAAACACATGGAAGTGCACCTGTGAGTAATAAATGTGCAGATTTATGTTTATTAGTACTCTTGTGCTAAATTACATGTGTTTTGGGCCACATTCATTTTCACCAACATGGTGTGTGTGTATATAATATATGTATTTATATATATATATATATACGATCCAAGTTTCTCCCTTTACGAAGAAAACCTGCAGGCTGCTTCTGGATGCTTGAGTGTTCTTTATTTAAGGCACAGAATCTGGTAGCTGCCTACCGACGCGTTTCGCCACTAAGGCTTGGTCACGGTAAAATTCATTTGTGCTAGGTGCTTTTTAGATACCAAGTAGTTTGCATAGAAACAGTACTAGTAAAGAACACTTAAGCATCCAGAAGCAGCCTGCGTGTTTTCTTCGTAAAGGGAGAAACTTGGATCGTATTTTAAAGGGGGTCCGGCACTCACGCAGGCTCGCCGCAACTTAGAAACCAGGAACAGCCGGGAATGGTGGTTCGTTATATATATATTTATATTATATATATATATATATATATATATATATATATATACACACACACACACACATATATAAACATATATACATACGTAGATATATAAATATATATATATATATATATATATATATATATATATATATATATATATATATATATATATATATATATATATATATATATATATATATATTCACTCAAACCTCCTGCACAGCAACGTGAAGGAATCACAAGCCGCACCAGCCGGGTAGATTAACAGGTATTCTTTATTGGGCACAAGGAAGACGTGTTTCGAGCACACAGGCTCTTGGTCACATTTATATATATAGATAGATAGATAGATATAGATATAGATATATTACCTACTGGCGGTCGCCAGTAGGTATATATAGTTAGGATTTTTTCTCTATGGGATTTTTGAAAATTCTATGTCTAATAACTTTGGCGTTTGTGGACGGAATTGGCTGAAATTTTCAGGAAAATGGAACATTTTGTTTCTGAGCAGCCCCTGACAATTTGGGGGGGTTTCATCAAGGGGGGGCCGAGAAAAAAGGGGGGTCCCAAAACGCGTTTTTCCCATGTTAATTTCCATAGGGCGGTTGGCCTCACTTTTAGCTCGAACGGCTGAATGGATTTGCACGAAACTTGGCAAAATTGTAGGGACTGTTAGCCCGATGTGCCTTTGCTAGGTCTCAATATATGTGCTCCAGTGGATTTTGAGTAATTTAGGTTCAAAAAAAGATATATATCTGGGCGGAGCCTAACCACACATCTGATCTGATTGGCTGTCAGCACTTCATCCAAGAAGTGTTGGCAGCCATCTTGGGACCAATATACATGATAGCACCTCATTAAAAAGCATTGTAGTTAATAGAGTTTTTTAGGACTTTAGTTACATTATAAATCATTTGTTGATGGTACCATACTCGTTTTAGGAATTGTGGTGGGTTCTAAGGTGATTTTACCATGTGAAAAAACCTTCTGCTGTGATATCATGAATATTGTTTGAAAGAAAACTAATATCTCATGATTTTCCCACAGTGGTTTGGAAGGGGATCTAGAAGCTAAACTGAAAGCATATTTTCTGTAAATTCACATTATCTTTCTCAGTCATGTGAAAATGAAGTCTTACATTCTCAGTAAAACATGTACATCCAACAAGGACAGAGACTGTCAGTTGATTCCTTTGTGTTCTACTGCAGCCTCCTAGAGTGTTCTAAAGAACAACTAGAGCGCTGACAGTCCTACTTATTACAAAGGTATGGCACACCTGAAGCCATCTTGATTGGAATAAAGTGGTAACTCTTAAAACATTTAATTTAAAAAGAAACAACATGAGGGGGTATATTTTGCCATAGAAAGTATGATTAGTGCTGCAGAATGAAAAATTAGGGCACATTTTGAGTGACTTCTCAAATCCTTTTCTATTTCATTAAAACATTCTGACATGCAGTCTCCCAAAATGGCCACCAGAGACAAAAGAGCCCAAATGTAGCCCAAATATCAGCCAGAAGTAGCCCAAGTATAGCCCAATGACAGAATGTCCCAGAGTGTTCTAAAGAACAACTAGAGCGCTAACAGTCCTACTTATTACAAAGGTATAGCACGCCTGGAGCCATCGTGATGGGAATAAAGTGGTAACTCTTAAAACATTTAATTTAAAAAGGAACAAAATGAGGGGGTATATTATGCAATAGAAGGTATTATTAGTGCTGCGGAAAGAAAAATTAGGGCACATTTTGAGTGACTTTTCAAATCCTCTTCTATTTCATAAAAAAATTCTGACATGCAGTCTCCCAAAATGGCCACCAGAGACAAAAGAGCCCAAATGTAGCCCAAATATCACCCAGATGTAGCCCAAGGATAGCCCAATGACAGAATGTCCCAGAGTGTTCTAAAGAACAACTAGAGCGCTAACAGTCCTACTTATTACAAAGGTATGGCACACCTGAAGCCATCTTGATTGGAATAAAGTGGTAACTCTTAAAACATTTAATTTAAAAAGGAACAAAATGAGGGGGTATATTTTGCCATATGAATTATGATTAGTGCTGCAGAAAGAAAAATTAGGGCACATTTTGAGTGACTTCTCAAACCCTCTTCAATTTCATTAAAAAATTCTGACATACAGTCTCCCAAGATGGCCACCAGAGACAAAAGAGCCTAAATGTAGCCCAAATATCACCCAGATGTACCCCAAGTATAGCCCAATGACAGAATGTCCCAGAGTGTTCTAAAGAACAACTAGAGCGCTAACAGTCTTACTTATGACAGAAGTAAGGCACACCAGAAGCCATCTTGATTGAAATGAAGTGGTAAGTCTGAAAACACTCAATTTAAAAAGGAACAACATGAGGGGGTTAATTTTGCCATAGAAAGTATGATTAGTGCTTCAGAAAGAAAAAATAGGGATCATTTTGAGTGACTTCTCAAATCCTCTTCTATTTCATTAAAAAAATTCTGACATGCAGACTGAAACATGCACTTTGATTACCAGCAGCAGACGTCCCTGGTGAGCAGTAGCTTTACTACAGTGATCTAATGTGCAACTAGAGTGCTAACATTCAGAATTTATGGCAAATGTGTGACACATCTGAATGCCTTCTTGATGGAACCAAAGTAAACAAGCATTGAAAATGCAATAGATCTCGCCCTCGTTTAAGTTAAAGCCATTCTGTTTGTAATGAGGTGGCTTTTTAGCTTTGCTTTTATTAGTGTTTTTTCAACTTTCATGTAAATAACATGCATCTGTATGCATATAAGTATATGTATGCATGCATTTATGTTTGTATTTATATAGATATACAGATGATATATGTTTATATATGCATGTATATATATATATTCACTGAAAAAACCATAGGCTATAGACCATATATAGTTAGGAATTAGCATTTACAAAACCTTGAAAATTCACTGAAAAAACCATAGGTTATAGACCATATATAGTTAGGAATTAGCATTTACAAAACCTTGAAAATTCACTGAAAAAACCATAGGTTATAGACCATATATAGTTAGGAATTCGCATTTACAAAACCTTATTTTACTCACACAAAACCATTGAAATTCCATATATAGTTAGTTACACTAACTATATATCGCGCACCCGCAATCCACTGCTGATGATGTCACATATTACATCATTCATGACATGGTCAGTGACATCACTGATGACATCACTGATGACATCTCAAATGACATCACTGATGACATTTCAAATGACATCACTGATGACATCACTGATGACATCACTGATGACATCTCATTTGACATTACTGATCACATCACTGATGATATCATTCATGTGATAATACGATGAACCTCTTCAGACTCTAATATAACCTTAGATACAATCAGTGTAAACAGACACTCACAGACTGTCACTCATCCATGGAGTTACTCACACACCTAGTCAGTCATGCAAAGAATCAATCACACCTCCATTTCCTCAACTATACAGTTATACAAACTTTACTTATTCAAACATATACTAACACATATTTACTCTCTTATACAATCCCTGATACAAGTTCACAATGATCCATACAGCCACTCACACATTCACTGGCTCTTATGCACAGTTATTTATATATGTCAACTCTCACATGTACTGTGTTTTACATATGTACTTACTTTGACATGTAGCACTGAGATATCCATTCACTCACCAATACACTCATGCACACAGTCAACCGCCCATACAGCTGTTTCCACATGCACTTTTGAAACCATACATCTAGTGAATCAACTGCTCACACATCTATGCACAGAGTCATACACCTCCCAGCCACCCACACACACACTCAGTCTCCCATACAAATACTTGGGCAACCAATCAATAACCCATATAGTTACTCATATAGCTACTTATCAACACATGCAACAGTTTACAGAACAACAGACATAATGATGCACAAATTAAGACAGTTTAGTCACTAACCCATGCACTCAGTGAGACACATTTAATCACTCACTCATACAGTCAGTCATGCACCTACTAAATCCTTCATCCAGACACTTATACATCCACTCATTCTTCAATATGTAAGACATATTTTAACTTTACAGAAACATACAGTCACTGGATGTTGTCATCAGTGATGTCATCAGTGATATCATTTGAGATGTCATCAGTGATGTCATCAGTGATGTCACTGACCATGTCATGAATGATGTAATATGTGACATCATCAGCAGTGGATTGCGGGTGCGCGATATATAGTTAGTGTAACTAACTATATATGGAATTTCAATGGTTTTGTGTGAGTAAAATAAGGTTTTGTAAATGCGAATTCCTACCTATATATGGTCTATAACCTATGGTTTTTTCAGTGAATATATATATATATATATATCAAAACATACCCTTTCAGGCATAGAATGATGCATAAATTATGCAAAAAAGAAGGACAGAACTCTGGGTAGTTCTCAAGTTTAGGTAGAAAGTAGCTGCTGTATAGAGCACTCTCAGCACCAGCGACACTCTAGATCTGCTCACCTCAAATGTCTGCTTTTCTATCAAAGTCTTTAAGCATATGATTAACACAGTGCCATCCACATCAAGAAACAAAAGGACAAAGTATTTTGCCGTTCCTACAGCAAAGTATTTAAGCATAGGACTAGCACAGTGCTGTCCATGCCAAGCTGTAAGATGACAAAAGCCAATTACCACTCTAGGCCCAGTATTACAGCTTTGAATTGGTAAGATACCAACCAAGCCAACCTGAAATGAGTAAAAGGAACCCCTGACACAGTGTTTCGCTGTACTTAGAGCTCTTCAGAGAGGTATAGCTTTGTCCAGACACAAGGGAGCACCCAGTATAATCAAAACATACCCTTTCAGGCATAGAGTGACGCATAAATTATGCAAATATATATATATATGTCACTGACCATGTCATGAGTGATTGATACTTTGCGGAGGTGTGAGTTATAGTTATCTGAGCTAACTATAACGGCTGAATTTCTCTGCTTTTGTATGAGTGAAATGTCAGCCTAACTAAAACGTCCCTGAAACCTGTGTTTTTTTCAGTGAATATATATATATATAAAATGTGGCCCAGTAACATTTTGGGGGGAGCAAATTTGCTAATAAATGCAGGTACAGGCATTTATTAGTACAATGCTTTTATTATCTCAGAGCTCAGGTGGAGCTGCAGGATAATCATGCTCATGGGTTTTCACTGCTCACAATGTGGGCCTGTATAATGATTTCTCTATATTTTGCCCTGCTTAGTACTGATTGATAGTGTACTGTACAAATTAACTTGAAATATAACTGTTCTCAAACCATAAGAGATAACGGGTGTAGACTGTGAACGATCGGGCTAGGGGAGATGAATATAAAGAGAGGCTACATTTGTGAAATGGCACTCTACACAGTGCCTCTGACATATGGCTGAAAACTCAGTAACACTGTAGTTCCAGACTTTCGTTACCATTTGAACAGTTTGAAAACAAATAAAAATGCATTGTGTTGAACGTAAACACATAGGCCCTCATTTTGGGAATCACTGGACAACTAATTAAGTAATTTCATAGTGGATTTACAGACCTCACAGGGATCATTAATTACCAGAGAATTTCAACCTTTCCCCTATAGATTGGGCAATGTCCAGGGATATTGCTTTTAGTAACCAACTTACATTTACTATTCGCAAAGTGTGGCATCCTGAGGAAACTTTTTGCTGCACATTATGCATACAGGAATGATAGGCTTTTCTAATACATACAAATCCTACTGAAATGTGCATACACCATTTTTATGCTTATATGATTTGAAAAAATGCATCTAAATGATCATCAAACACTGCAAACAATAAAATATATGTGAGTACATTTGAACCATGAGAATAATTTACCCATACAATTTAGAGTGCTGTAAGCGCTCTATCAGTCCCCTCTCTGAAGATTAGTGTCATAACACCAACAATATACTCTCTTACAGTTTTCTCCTTGTAGAAGTGATCGACCTAAACAGAAGTTGTAGCTTGCCGTCCCTGTCTGAATCTTTCTAACCCTTTAAGGTGCAGATAATGACTATCCTGCAGTCGTTCTAACTGCTGCTCTCGTTTCTTCAAGGAGTTTTCATTGTGAAGTGCCATTTGCCATTTGTAAGCTTTGATGGCTCCCAATAGTACCATTATACAAATGACAGCTATTATGATAGGTTTTAAGATGTATCCCATTATTCCTTGTCCCCGACTTCCAAACCAGCTTCCAATTTCCCCAAATCCCTTGCCAATTTGTTCCCAAATTCAATCTGCAGTCAAGTCACACAAATCTTGATGTATCGCTGAAATATTACTAATATATTTCCGTATATCCCGACTATTGTCAGGAATATACGTGCAGCACTGTTGAACTTTCAATAATTTACAGACTCCTCCGGCTTTTGCTAATAGCACATGTAAAGCAAGACAATTTTGAAGAACCATGGCCCTTATCGAAACCATCTCCCCATCAACGAGTAATAATATTTGGTCTGTATTCACAGAGAGCTTATGAACTATTGTTGACAACTTTCTTATTTTCACATAATTCAAAATCACACCCACACTAGGTATCATGGCTCCAAATACATCTCCAACAATTTCTCCAGCGCTTGCACCACGCTTTCCTCTGTGTATTCTTTTCCCTTCTAAGGGCCATAAATCATCTACAAGAATGATTTTGGGAAATACTACAGCTAAATAACATATACCATACCAGTTCTTAGGCAATTTTCCATAAGCACTTTTCCCACACACAAAATACACATTTGGTACTATGGTTAATTTATCCAATAGCGCCTTTCTTATTGACTCCTAAATTAAGAAAATATGTTCACAATCACTCTCACCCACAAATATTTTGTCATAATATGTTGACGGGTGTCTGATGCACAATTTCCCTTTTTGCTGGAAGTCCAAAGCTATTGGACCAGAGCTTCCTTTAGCCTTATGATCTAATTCTTCCTGTGTCCATGGGATAACCTTATGTTTTGGGTCTGGCCTAAATAAAGTCTGCCTATGTCGATCTTCTATCTGATCTACAAACTTCTTTTCTATATCAGACAATATGCAAGTCAGATTGTGTCTATGAGCATACGAGGTATCCAAACTAATAGTGGGTACAAAATACTTAGACATCCTCTCTACATCCTTGTAATACTCATATTTATTCATGTACTTAAGAACTGGAACTTCTGAGAGTACCAGATCATATATTTGAGAAGTAGTACTCAAAATGGGCCTTACTATAAAACATGCTCAACAACACACTACATGTGATGCCATTGGTCAAAGGTAATTGATGATATTGGATGCCCTGTTCTACTGATGCTGGCAGTTGCATGCACACATAACAATCTTTTGCTTCCATTGTATCAACAAACTCATACAACAAGCGAGCATATGCATTCTCGTGAAATCACCCTTTGATAAATCTACGTGCAATATCCGACTACTTTCCCTAATCATATCTCTATTTTTGGCAGATACACCCTCATCTACGTCTGACGTAGATGGGGTTGGTGCTGCTTGTTCCCCATTCTTTTAAGCATCGTGAGGCTCAGCCAAAGATGTAACAATCACCACAGTTAGGGCAATAAGCACCACAACAATAAAGGTACCAATTATGCATTTCTGCTTGCGTCCTGACTTTTCAGATTCCATTTTGAATCACTGTTGAACTCAACAAAGTCTCTGTTCTTTTTTTCTGCTTGATTTTGTTAATTAGAATGTCTTTTTATTGTTCTTTTCCATTTGATTATTGCAATGTTCAGTTCAACGATACTAAACCTATTGTAGAGATGTAGTCAGCCCTAACCCTCAATTTTTTTTCTAATGAAAGTCCCTACTTTAAATTTTCTTTCACTAGGGGCTAGGTTATTTTCTTTCTACGGCTAATAAGATTTTCTTTTACAGTTCAAGCTTCATTGTTTATGATGTTAGATCCAAGCATAGCAGAACAAGCTGCAGAATCTCTGCGCAAATCTCTCCTATTTTTTGTGCTGTAGGCTGTCGACCAAAGGTAGGGAAAGCAACTTGGTTAAGATGAAAAATCGCAATCTACTCAACAGTGGAGGATCAGGAACTGTCAGATGTAAAATTCCAAAAGCATCAACTCCAGGGACTATTAACTGAATATCAATTGTCAGAGTCTCTCCGTGACTCACTGTGCCGGTCCCCAACCTCCAGGATCTCTCGGTTCTCTGCATCTGTAGCCATGTATGTCCACTCAGGAGATGAGTACTTTTGAGACGGTACTCTCTCTTTTGCATCGTCTTAGACTATCCGGTCTTTCTTCGGTTTCACTTTGATCGGATTCAGATGTTTTCAGGAATCGGAGCAAGATTTTTCTCAGATGCAAGCCTTCTGTTCAGCCTTTCTTTCTTTATTGCCCATTTTGCAGCTGCAGCATCTGCTCTCCTCTCTTCCTCTCAATATGATCCTTCAGCACCAGGCTGTTCACTCTGCTCTGGTTCAAAGTTCACGTCTGCAATCTCGTCTATCTCAGAATCTGAATTCAACTCTGGAGCTGTTTGATTTATTCTTTCTTGCTCAGTTGATTGTTCCGCCTCATCAAGAGTTCTCATGATCTGACCTGTTCCTTCTGTGTCTGTTGTGTTTTCAGTTACAATTCACGGAACAAGGGGAGTCGTGTCCTCAACCGGTTCTGGGACTCTGCGAGTATGTGAAGCGTGGATCCAATTTGGCAATCCTCCACACTTTACAGCCGTACTCGTGACCAATATCACCTGGTATGGTCCTCGCCAGCGAGCATCAAGGCAGCTCTTCCTCATGTGCTTCCGGACAAGCACCCAGTCACCAGGGTTAAGATCATGCAGCAGGTCTCTCGAGGTGGATGCAGTCTTAGCCTCGACCTGGTGGGACACAGAATTAACCACATCAGCCAGTACCCTACAATAATCCATAACCAAATCATCTGTGATGTTTATCAATGCTGTAGCTGGCCCCATAGGCAAGTGCACAGCTCTTTCCATCAATATTTCGTGGGGAGAGAGCCCTGTCCTCCTATCCGGAGTGCTATGCACACTCATCAATACCAATGGCAGTGCATCTGGCCACTTCAATGAAGTTGACAAACACACCTTTGACACCCTCATTTTGATTGTGCAATTAATCTGCTCCACAAGACCAGAAGCCTCAGGCCTGTAGCTACAGTGCAATCTCTGATCAATCTTCAAAACTGTACAAAACAATTTCATGATTTCATTAAGTGTGTTCCTATGTCTGTCTCCACTGTGGTCGTAAATCCAAACCGCGGTATCAGTACCCTTAAGAGCAGTTTCGCCACTGTGAGTCTGTCGCATTGTCTAGTTGGATATGCCTCAACCCAACGTGAAAAGATACACACCACCACCAAAACAGATCTCAGCCAATTGCACCTCGACATCTCAATAAAATCCAATTGTATCCTATTGAAAGGACCTCCTGATCTTCTAATGTGGCTCATCGCAACCACAGTACTCTTTCCAACCTTCATTTGTTGACACGTAACACACCTGTGACACACTGCTTCAGCATGCACACGAAATCGTGGGTTGAACCAAATTTTACTAAACACTCGTACTATGGCATCTCTACCAAGATGAACTGCTCTGTTAATCTGCCTTGCCATTGGGCTCAACAAACAGTTGGGTAATACTGCTCTGTCATTTGTCAACACCCAAATGAAATCTTCTCTCTTTTCACAGTCTGATCTAACCCATGTGTAGTGTAGTTCCTAGTTTCCCACTAGGCCCTGCGCATTGGAATAACATAAACAGTAGTATCGACGTGGAACTGCGGATATTCCAGGCCTCCACTGACTATGCTAAACTTAATTGGGTTGTGTTACCAACTAGCTCAGAGGTCACTGGAAACTTTCTTCTCTGCATAGGAAGTGATCAGCTTCCTTGGCACAGACAAGAAGGGATTCAGTTTTCCAACAACCGTGCAACATGACAACTTTGCTCCTCAGATCAAGAGTCAATCTCTAGGGTCGTGTGAAACAATAGACATAGATTTCACTCAGTCAGTCTAGTGCAGTTTACTTTCACGAGATGTAGAGAATAGAGAGACGGGCGTTTGTCAATAAATAGTTAACATTTATTGAACAGTCTTTCTTCTCGTACAAGAGAAATGTATTGCCACAATTGCAATAATTGTTATTATAAAAAGTACGTACAGTAAGATAAGTATTGCGAAATAGAACTGTAAAAGCATTGATATGGTTTCTTAGCCATACAATGGTTTAAAAGTAATAAAACATATATACAGTCATATATACATTAGGCTAGCATACTCAACTGGTGCTTCTAACTAAGCCTACCCCAGTGTGCCTGACCTAAGCCTAACACGTGAAAGGGGAGTAAGTAAGTAGCTTTAAGTTAAGTTGGTTTTGCCAAGGTTTGTTTCAAGAATTCTCGTCTAAGGGTTTAGTCAACACCATACCTCTGAATAGAATGATGGAGGATTGGTATCTCCTTCAGGGGTCTCTCTCGATATCCCAGTCACCCGCGAGGGTAAACCGGAAGCGCCGTGGCTGGATTTCTCTGCACGAGAAAGGCAGCGGGTCTCTTCAGCGCGTCGAGGAAGGAGGGGGGACAGCGTCCGCGGGCAGCTGGAATCTGCTGGATGTCTTCGCAGAGGGACGGCTGTTCAGCTCCTTAAGCGTACTGCACCATAGGTCGCGCTTTAGCGGCGATAATGGTATCAGCAGCTTCACCACCACAGGATAGCAGGCTGCAGCGACAGAGTGCTAGATTTACCAACACGGGGTCGTGCAGGCAGCTGGCTTCAGTAGCTCGTACAACAGGCATTGCTTAAGGCAACATTGATAATATTTATACCTGACAGGTGCCGGGTTTGACGCAAGTTTGCTGGACATAAGACGTCAATTAAAGATGTCACTAGGAAGTGTTAGTTATCAGTTGCTCATTAGAGTTCTATTACTAATCAAAACATAGCAAGCGGGGATTTCCAGGTTTGCTGAGTTTTTATCTTGTTGAAGAACTCGGAGTGTTATCTAGGAATATCAGATAGTGACTACTGCTCTGTCATTGCACTAATTGGTCGCAAAGGAAGTGGCAGAGGGAACTATGCTGGAATGTGGCTCTGTTCGTGTGAGGCCAGAGATGACTTTTCAGAAAATCGCACTTGAACGGTTATGCCAATATAGGGAATAAATGGCTTTATAGCCGAATAGGGGCATAAGGTCACAGTATCGATCAGGAACCTAGATAAACACGCAACACCCACTCAACGGGTTAATGTCCATCAAAATTACTAAAACTAAAGCAATTAGATGCATGTGTAACATTGCCCACCCCAAAATACATAAATGCATTCGAAATAGGCGTACTTGTAATACATGAGTTTAGGTACTGTACGTTTTTTTAAAGCATAGAAATCATTCAAAAAATTATTGCATATGAAATCAATGAACGATTATGCAAAAGGAATTACACATGAAGTATCTCTGACAGAAGAAAGGCGAGATAAATCATCACATAAAAATGCAATGTAATAACATGTGTGCTAGAGGCTGGTGTAATGTTGTTATGTCTCTAGATGTGTTTAGAAATAGAAGTGTGAAGCTTCAGTTCTCTAAGAATAGTTTTTACGTTAAGCAAAGAATTGTTCGTGCCAAAAAAAGGTCAATATTAGAAAAATTGTTCAATTCAAAGAAAATAGATTTCCAAAGCTCTTGGCAGTTTTTGTTGATCAAAACTGAAGGCCGAATTCAGAGTTCATGGGAACGCTGTGTGTCGGAAAGTTTCTCAAAAAGTTATTGTTTCTCTGTGGGTGAGAACATCGTATCAGACAGGCTCTCAAAGAATTGGTCTACAAATTCAGGTGATAGTTCAACCAAATTAGATAGCGCTGTAACTTGGCAGGTGTGAGAATGATTGCTGTCATCGAAGGCAGGACCAGCAATGCTCACAGAACGTTGTACCTGGATGATGTTGCTTTTGTCACTCGCTCCACTGTTACCACTTGGCTGTAGCACAGGAGTCTCCACAAATGCAGTCATCAGGATTGGTAGCCGCTGGGGACAACACAATGCGTGAGCCGTTATTGGACTGAGCAAAGTATCGACGTCCATTGGTACTGCTGATGGAAGTGAAAGACAGATGTCCAACACGCATTCATCGCCGCAAAGCATACACCGTAGCACAGGTAAAATGCAATTTTGCCATATCGGTCTGAATGAAAGGAACCAGGTCATGTTTAGATATCTCAGCCTGGCCTATCCAAGGACGTTAGTTATCCTGTCCCGGTAGCGCATTGCTAGGATTGTCTCTTCCATTCCCATGGGAGCTATGTCTGAGCCGAGGCTTGCCATAACGTAGCAGGAGGGTCAAAAATAGAATCCCTGCGACGAGTCCCAAAAATAATGGTATGCCGCCAAAAATGGATTGCACAAAATTAGGAAAGATTCCCAAAATTGCCTGGAAGGGTGTTAGCAGTCCCGTAAAGACTGTCTTAAATATGCCTGGGATGCTTGTTGCACTAGACATGTTAAGGAGTTGGCTGAACATTTCTACGAAATGCACGGGGCAATTTGTTGATAAAAGGTCATGAACCTCAGTAGCCGTCCTTGCGACTAGAAGATCATACGTCTCTTTAGATGACGTTATAGGCACGGTTGTCTGTAAAAGTACAGATTTCATTTTGCTTAATGTATCAATTCGTATAGAATAGAGATTCAGACGAGGCCAGAGGGGAGTCACTATGTCTGGAGGCCCGCTCGGGAACAATGCTTGCATACAACATTTGACCATGGACGTAACTTGTACTAGATAACTTTTCCCTGGCGTCAGGCCACAACATCTGTGATCCGTTCTAAGAATGTAACTCCCGTTTGCGAGTTGCATAAAGAAGGGCTCTATCTGAGTTGCAGGTGTGACTAGCTGGTGGCATGAAAGGTTGTTTGAATTTCCATCACATGCTCCGTGTAAATTAATACCCTGACACAAAAGTATACCGCTTAGTGAATGTTTACAATCTTCACCACTAAGGAATACATTTTTGTCACTGTCACTATAGCAAGAATGAGTGTATGGTAATTTCCATTCAGATTTTAAATATCCTTTACCCAATTGTTCATACTGGCCAGCAGGTATGTACTCAAGGCACTTTTTAAATCGGAAAGTTGTTATCGGAATTGTGATAATTTCGTGTATTATCCATTCAATGACAGGACTCTCTGACATTGTCAATGGTAATCTCTCGAGTTTTTCGATGCTCAGGATTGTATAGTCTGCTCCTTTCTGTGCCAAACTGATCTGTTTATCAGTAAGGTTAAAACTGGAAAATAATGACGTTGTGTTGATTAAACGCCAAGGCACATAGCCTGAACGAAGATTTGGCAGCGTCCAGCCTAATTCTATAATAGAGCGTAATTGAGACTGGCCATGTTGTAACATTAGCAAATCTCTGTCTATCACATCAAACAGAGTCGTTAACCCATTGTCTACCACAGAAAGTGATTTCTCCAAATTAATACGATCAATTTCTCGTATTTTTTCAGCAGTTTCAATTTGCTTTACTTTCCAAGCCTCGTTGTAAGCAGCATAGATACTGGTCGCTATGAAACGCTTTTGACGCTGTTTGCGTGGTCCAAGAATGAAGTCGCGCAAATCAGCACCATCTTTTAGCAAAGACAAGTGTTGCTTAATTTCAGCCAGTGTGGATGTAGTTAGCCATTCTAGGCAGAGTTTCCCTACACTGTATGTTGTTATAATCCCTGGATGTTGTCTCTGGGAGTATCTAGGGTCTAATCTGGTCATTTTTAACCCCTGTGTTTTTTTCAGGAACCTATCTTGACAGCTATTTGTGTCTGTAGGCCAGATTAACCACTTTTTCCAATCAGGATGTGTTCTGTTGAAATGTAAAATTTGTGACACGTCTAATTCAATATCTGTAGTCGTATTCTCAGGTATTGGCTTTGGAATAGACGGTGTTTTAAGGTCTTTGATCTTAGCTAGGCCAAGACAAGATGTTTGGTGTATTGTGTCATTTAAAAATAACATTTGTTCTGGTATCATGCAGGTTCTGAATAGTGCTTTTATGCCTTGCACCTGCCAATCTTTTGTACCCCAAATGGTTTTCGTTTCAATATTATTTTTCCAATAATCAAAACCAAATGTCATCATTTTGTCATAAAATGCTTCTGAATATATCAATTTAGAATTTGTCAGCATTGTTTTCATTCCTGTTTTATCTAACAGTTTGTAATAAAACGTTTCTGCATCACTGGTGTTAAACCCTGAGAAGTATTTGAATTTCTCAAAAAATGCTTTAGAACTGCTTTTAGGTGATGTAGCACAATGTTCCCATTGATTATACATAAAAACATTTCTAGGCTGTGCAGATTTATGCAAGTAATGATCCCCATAGTGGGTGTAACAGAATAACTGCTCATAACTAGATGAACCTTGTAAATAATCATGATCTGTGAATCTAGCTGACATTACTAAATCAGACATCATGTCATTAATACTGTTAAAGTCCCAATCATCAGAGAATGTACTTGGTGTCACAAAGTCACTTAAGGAAACCTTTAGTTGATGAGGATACTTCAGGATTTCGACCGGACCATAGATCTCATAGTCTGTTTTCTCCCATACTACCCCACCAGGTATTGGAATTGCTGTGACATTTACTGTTGACAGTTCTCTTTTCTTCACGTGGGATGATCTGTGTGGTTTCAGGACTAGGTTGATGTTCTGACTTGCTGTGTCCATTCAATTGTAATAAACTTTCCTAAAATTAAAACTAAAATTAGGCATAGTAGTAGTATGAATACCCCTGTGATAATCCAATGCTCAATCAACGGTGAATCCAGATATAGTTCTTTGATTTGTTGAAGGAGTCCTGTTGTATTTTCTTTAGAATACTTTTTTGTTTCTGGCATCACTTCGGGGTCATTTAGATCTTCAGAGAAGTTGTCGAAGTTGATGAAATAACCAGAGGCAGTTCTGTCAATTGATGGGATTGTTCTTTCAATCTGTCTTTCGGTAGCACTTTCTGATGCCACATCATTGCAGACCGGTGTTGTTTCTTGACGAACTGTTTCAATCTGTGTTTCAAGAGGCACGAGTTCCATGGCATTATTGCATAGTCCTTCATTGTGCACTGCAGGCTGATCGAATGTGATTAGTCTTTCAGTTTGAACCTCTTGGATTGTTGCAAGTTTGGGTATTCTGTTGTTTCTTGGGAGTCCACTGGGCCTACTGTTGATTATAGGCCACATGCTTGTGGTTTTACCAGATCGATAGACACAACTCTGTTCTCCTTTTTACCAGCAAGGGGCGGTAGCACAACTGATCTTGTTCCGGTGACTGCTAAGACAGGTACTGCTTTTCTGTAAGAAGGCCCAAATTCCTTCTTAACCGCGATCTTTTCTCTGACTAGATCCCCAATCTTTGGAATCCAGACAGGCCTTGCTGGGGCTGTTGCGGGTGGTGCCTCGTCAGTGGTACTTGGCTGTTGTTTTAACTTTATGTTGCTTAATGATTTTCTTGTTTCATTCAGTTCCTGTAAAACAGCCAAACGATCTTTTACATCAAAGTGCGTTGTTTCTTCTTGTACCACTGACATCTGACTATCGAGGTCCTGAACTCGCATTCTAATTCCGAACAATAGTTCGTATGGGCTGAAACCTTTTAGAGAATTTCTTGGCATGTTGTTAAGACTAGTCTGGACACTTATTAAATGTTTGACCCACCCAGCGCCTGAACCTAATACCTTCGCTGTTATAGATTGCTTTATGTCACAGTTTTTTCTTTCTACCACACTGTTCCCTTCCGGGGTATGACGGACAAGAATACCGCAACCCAATTCCCATGCTAGCCATGGCCTCCTTATAAGCTCGAGAGCTGAAAGCAGGACCCTGGTCAGAATGGAACGTGGTAATTGCGTATATGCCGATATTGACTCGCAAATCTTTTATAACCAGTCTAGCGTCAGCCGAGCGCTGGAGGCCTCATTTTTTAAATGCTTTTCGTCTTAACTATTAATAGGACGCAGGATGGGGTGTAGGCAGCGTTAAGCTCTTTCTGATTGGTAGCCGGTAACCAGGTTCGCTACTGCGATCCCTATTGCAGTTTTCACAGTTGTTTGCATATATTTGGTGTTCTACACTCATTCCCGGCCACCAGAATACTGATTGCAATTCAGTCAGTGATTCCTTGATCTCTCTGTGCCTTAGACCCAAACCCATGTGTGCGTCTGCTATTAAAAATATTCTCCTGTTCATGTTTGGAATTACTCTGTCCCCCACTCCAGGGATTCGAGCAAAAGGAACGGAGTTTGCATCGATTATGTATGCATAATTGAGTGGATAGTTTACGGGTAGTGCTGCACAGTCGCCTTTTACGGTCGTTTTTACTGCCAGCATGGTTTCCCCGTCTATGTACTTATCTGTACGCTTTTTTGTGGCTACGGAAGCCGGTTTAGTTGCTTCTGCTATGGCTGTATTAGCCAATGAATTCCCTGCAACGTGAACGCCATCACGTTGAAGACTCTGTGCGTGAATCACGTGAGTCTTTCGTAGTTCTTTGTGTAAAAGAGCTACCTCGTTCCAGAGAAATTTATGCTTTATTGTGGCACCTGTGTCATCTTTATAGTCGTTTTCGATCCAACTCTGCAGTTTATTGTTGTAAGAGTTGACGCAAAAATGAGAATCGCACACTATAAGTGTCGGGAATTCACGTTCTGCATTTTCGAGCGCCATCTTTAAAGATCTGATTTCAGTTCTCTGAACCGAACAGTTTCTTACAGATTCAGTTTTTGTTACTTTCGGTCTGAATTTACCGCACAGCCAACGACCTTTAATGATCGCACATGCTGCATCGTAGGTTTTTCTCTCTACGTTAAAATGCTGTACAAAGCTATCTGTATAGATTATACAGGCGTATTGTGGGAGAGGCAGGATTTCGATTGGCAGAGGATATTCTTCTTCATATTCTAAATCATTCAGTTCTTCAAATTGCGGTGGGAAATAGTATTTCACGTCTTCCGCTCCTAGAGAATCTATGCACTGTATCCATTTCGGATCCAGTGACACTGTAGGCAGGTTTACTGGGCTGAATAGCGCCTCGAAGGCGGATTCTGCTGTAAGGATATTAATCCGTTTGCCGTGTGCTAGTTCTCGTTCATTTGCTAATGCGATTTGCACTGCGTTCACAGTTCTTTCTGTGTGACTGAATGCTTTTTCTGCTTGTGTGTACAAGTGAGATTTAATTGAAATTGGTACCTTTTCTCCCTCATTAGAGGTTAGGTACGTGAATCCGCATCTTCCTGGGATGACTCGGATTACAAGATCGATCGTGTTGTCACGTGTATCTAATTTTGTTTTTGCTAACATGTCTGTTTGCAGTGATCTCAAAATGTCTGTGTGTTTTTGAGTCCAATTGATTTGTTTAAAATCAGGTTTTATTAGTTCGTAGAGAGGTTTAACCCTCTCTGCGTAATTTAGGATGTAAGTTCTTCCGAAATTCAGAAAACCTAGAATGGATTGTAAATTCTTCAGCGTTTTTGGAGCTTGGAGTACAGCGCACTTCTCTAAGAAGTTGTCCGCTAGGCTTTTCCCTTCACTTGATAATTCGTACCCTAAGAACAGTACTGTCAGATGGGCAATTCGGGACTTTTTAAAGTTGAATTTGTAACCCTCTGCTGCGAACCCAAGTATTATGGTGTTCACTCTTTTCAAGTGAGTATCCAAGTCGTCGTCCGTGAGATAAATATCATCTACATAAGATAATGCTTCATCATCATAGATTTGTAGTAACTCTGTTACCCTGGCTGAGAATAGTCCTGGGCTGTTCTTGAACCCCTGTGGGAGTCGACAGAATTTTTTCTGTGACCCAAATGCGGAGAAAGCGGTCAAATATCTGCTTTCTGGTGCAATGTTTTGACAAAAGAAACCATTAGAAATGTCTAATGTCGTTTTATATTTTTTCCTAACTATGTTCTTCATTAGGGCTGCACTATGCGAGTTTTGTACTGCAAAGGTTTTGCAACATGTATTAAGGTGTCTGTAGTCCAAAACTAGACGATATGAATTGTCTGGCTTGGAGACAGGAAACAAAGGATTGTTCATTTGAGAGGTGCATGTTTCAATCACCCCCTGGTACTCAAGTTGATCTAAGATCTCCCTGACTTGTTTTTTAGCTTCTTGCTTTATGGGATACTGCCGTTGGGCAGTTGGTTCACTTTTTAATTGGATTTTGTGAGGCGGTGAATCCTCATCCCATCCTACATGATTTTTATATAATGCAGGTGCCTGGGCTACTGCCCATTTCCTTGCATATGTATATTTTTTGTGAATCGGAATGTGATTCGAGAAGGCAGGCATAATCACTTCTTCGCCACGAGGGCACTCCCTGACAAACTCTGGGGGCCAATCTTTTTCAGCTAACAGAATATCATAGCCTTTTGAGAGCTTATCCCAAAATAGACCCTTAATTTTCCTAGTCTTATCACCCTCTATACGCAATGTAATTTCGTATATTTTATGGGGCTCGCTAAGTCTGGCGTCGGCAGTTTCAACCTGAATGTATTCATTCGTGTCCACTGTCTCCAGATGACTCATCAAGATCTTGCGCGCTATACTGATTTCTGCTGCACTGTCCAACATTATCAATGCCCACTCCCCGTTTTTCAACTGTGTCCTCAGTATTCTCGGCATGGTTGATTACTCTAATACTGGCTACCTTCTTTTTCTGAAATTGAGATTTCTTATTTTGAGCAGGTTCCTTGTCTTTGGACTTGGTGTGCTCTCCTGGTTCTGACCGTCCTCTTCTTTCCGAATTCTGTGGAAAAGATCGAGAGGGACGTGTATCAATACTTTGATATCTATCAGGTTTTTTCAGATTATCCCTATTTCTAAGGTTATATCTTTTCTCAGAGGGCTCCCTCTGGGGAGACTGGCGTTCTCGAGTCGGAGTTCTTTCCCTCCGTCGAGGAGACCTTCCTCTGGACTGGAAAACTTTTTCCTTGGGAGTGGATTGTTTATTTCCATCCCAGCTCTTTTTAGGAGTGTTTAAATTATTTTTAATAAATAATTTTTCAGGATTTTCGAGCAGTTGGGGCTTAACTGGTTTCCCACCCAAGCTGTCTCTACCTAATTCTTCATAGCATTTTTCTATGATTTTTGCAAGCTCAACAGGATCTTTTATATCTGTTTCCCTCAACTTCTGGCGGATCGCCACAGATGCTGCTTCTCCCTTTACGTTGGCTAATAATATAGCCGTGACCTGCTTGAAGTCTTTCAGTAATTTCATACCTAGATTTAAAGCGGGCTCTGGACCGAATTCATTTTGAATCTGTTTTAGCACTTCTGGTATTACCGCCATAGACGGAACACCGTGTGTTTTTGTGTAAATGGAAGCAAAGACTGTACCCCAAGTGTCGCAGTCCTCCACGTGTGGTGCGATTCCCATAGGAAGGCAGATGGTCAAGATTCTGTGTTTCTCAATAGGGGTAGTATCAGGAAAAACTGCCTCTATTTGAGTGATTTTCTGTGCTAACCAGAAAGGAATTTGTTCCCGTTTTACGGGTGTTTTACCAAGACATGACTGTATGTTCTGTGGTGTAATTTTATTTGTGTTCCCCTGATGAGGGGTCAGCTGTGGTATATTAACAGCTGGCTGGACTGTTGCAGTCCGCATTACATATTGGACTAATTGCCTAGGTATTTTTATTAATGTTTTTAGCTGTACTAACAGCTCTTCCTTAGACATTTTTGCAATGTCAGGATGTGGTGTGTAGCTGGCTAGAACCGGCCACGTGGCTCCTGGTCTACCTAGTGGACCGAGCCTGGTAATGTGATCATTGTGTTTTAGGGCGCCATTAAACCAGAGCAGGTGCTCTTGAAATTTAAGTGGAATTTCAATCTCCTCGAAAGGAGCGTACTCTTCCGGAGGTTTCTCTATTTTGTAATAGTGAAACTCTTTTGTTATAGCGTTTACCGCTGGAAAGTTTATCCATGAATAGAATACCTCTGTCTGCCGATACTCGTGAGCCTCTATCACGAAAATTACTGTACCACCCTGAGGTGTCAGTCCGTTTACTATAAGTTTTGAAGTTATAGATTTTCTTAACTGTGCCGGGATGATTATTGCATCCGGGTCTGTGTATTCGGGACCTTGCTGAGTCGCATCTGCTGCGCCCCCAGTGGTTCCGTTATTTTCTACTGACATTGTATAAATGCAGGTTTTGCAGAGTAGGTCTCCAAGGAGACCAAGATTAGGTGCACAATATTTTGGAACACTGTATCCTTCAACGTTGAATAAACCAGAGCTTTACATAGGAATCTCTTCCTACTAAGGTCGGGCGGATTTTAACCTTTCACCCACTCCAGACGTCTATTGGAGTATTTACGGGAGAAAGGGGTGTGAAATATGCACGACTGAGTTACTCTACAAGTCTTGCGTTAGTTTATCGCCTTACCAAACGTTTGGGCGCCATGTAGTGTAGTTCCTAGTTTCCCACTAGGCCCTGCGCATTGGAATAACATAAACAGTAGTATCGACGTGGAACTGCGGATATTCCAGGCCTCCACTGACTATGCTAAACTTAATTGGGTTGTGTTACCAACTAGCTCAGAGGTCACTGGAAACTTTCTTCTCTGCATAGGAAGTGATCAGCTTCCTTGGCACAGACAAGAAGGGATTCAGTTTTCCAACAACCGTGCAACATGACAACTTTGCTCCTCAGATCAAGAGTCAATCTCTAGGGTCGTGTGAAACAATAGACATAGATTTCACTCAGTCAGTCTAGTGCAGTTTACTTTCACGAGATGTAGAGAATAGAGAGACGGGCGTTTGTCAATAAAGGGTTAACATTTATTGAACAGTCTTTCTTCTCGTACAAGAGAAATGTATTGCCACAATTGCAATAATTGTTATTATAAAAAGTACGTACAGTAAGATAAGTATTGCGAAATAGAACTGTAAAAGCATTGATATGGTTTCTTAGCCATACAATGGTTTAAAAGTAATAAAACATATATACAGTCATATATACATTAGGCTAACATACTCAACTGGTGCTTCTAACTAAGCCTACCCCAGTGTGCCTGACCTAAGCCTAACACGTGAAAGGGGAGTAAGTAAGTAGCTTTAAGTTAAGTTGGTTTTGCCAAGGTTTGTTTCAAGAATTCTCGTCTAAGGGTTTAGTCAACACCATACCTCTGAATAGAATGATGGAGGATTGGTATCTCCTTCAGGGGTCTCTCTCGATATCCCAGTCACCCGCGAGGGTAAACCGGAAGCGCCGTGGCTGGATTTCTCTGCACGAGAAAGGCAGCGGGTCTCTTCAGCGCGTCGAGGAAGGAGGGGGGGACAGCGTCCGCGGGCAGCTGGAATCTGCTGGATGTCTTCGCAGAGGGACGGCTGTTCAGCTCCTTAAGCGTACTGCACCATAGGTCGCGCTTTAGCGGCGATAATGGTATCAGCAGCTTCACCACCACAGGATAGCAGGCTGCAGCGACAGAGTGCTAGATTTACCAACACGGGGTCGTGCAGGCAGCTGGCTTCAGTAGCTCGTACAACAGGCATTGCTTAAGGCAACGTTGGTAATATTTATACCTGACAGGTGCCGGGTTTGACGCAAGTTTGCTGGACATAAGACGTCAATTAAAGATGTCACTAGGAAGTGTTAGTTATCAGTTGCTCATTAGAGTTCTATTACTAATCAAAACATAGCAAGCGGGGATTTCCAGGTTTGCTGAGTTTTTATCTTGTTGAAGAACTCGGAGAGTTATCTAGGAATATCAGATAGTGACTACTGCTCTGTCATTGCACTAATTGGTCGCAAAGGAAGTGGCAGAGGGAACTATGCTGGAATGTGGCTCTGTTCGTGTGAGGCCAGAGATGACTTTTCAGAAAATCGCACTTGAACGGTTATGCCAATATAGGGAATAAATGGCTTTATAGCCGAATAGGGGCATAAGGTCACAGTATCGATCAGGAACCTAGATAAACACGCAACACATGATGCAGCTTCCTCCTCTGGGACCTCATCCTGCAGCCGCTTCACCTCATCCCAAGTATCGGCTACAGGTAACATCATGCTGAGCTTGGTCTCTTCTGTGCTCTCTCCTACATATTCACAATTAAAAATACAAGCATGTATAGCACAAAAACGAGCTACTTCATCAGCATAGTTAATTCCTTTAGTAACAAAGTCCTCTCCCTTCCCTTGGGCTCCACATTTTACCACTGCAATCTCCCTAGGTTTCTGTAAAGCCTTCAGTAATTGATGCACAAATTCTACGTTATGGATAGGGGATCCTGAGGACGTTAAAAATCCCCTCTGTGACCATAACTGTCCGAAATCATAAACCACTCCAAACCCATATTGGCTGTCCGTATAGATAGTCACTCGGACTCCATCCGCAATGGTACAGGCACGTATCAGAGCAATAATTTCTGCCACCTGAGCAGAGTACACTCTTTTCAAACAGGCAGCTTCCACCACCCCCAAGATGGTGCACTCAGCAAACGCTCCTTCATTGTCTCTTAGGCATGAATCATCAACAAAAAGGATCAACTCAGATTCAGGCAGCGGTTAATCGACAATATCAGATCTGGGTTTGGTAGATTGCTCAGTAACATCCAGACAGTCATGCTCTTCACAAAACTCTCCTTCCTCTTGCGGAGGAGGCAACAATGTGGCAGGGTTCAAAGTGGTACACCGTAATTTTTTCAGAAGCCAATATAACTTGCTCATACTTTGTAAGCCTGTTATTCGTTAAATACTGTGTCTTTGTTCTTGTCATTAACAGTTCTACTGAATGTGGCAAGTAAACAATCAGTGGATGACCCATCACTATGCTTTCACATCTCTCAATGCTGACACCTGTTGCAGCAACGGATTTGAGGCATCCGGGCAACGCAGAAGCTACTGGAAATGATGTGGCTGAGAAGTAAGCCACTGGTCTACGGGCACCTCCATGCGTCTGTACAAGGACAGCTAATGCACATCCTTCCTTCTCACAGCAGAAGAGCAAAAACGCTTTGTTGTAATCTGGCATTCCCAGAGCTGGAGCACGACATAGACTCCCTCTCAGCTCCTGGAAGACTCTTAAGCATTCGTTATCCCATGGTACCGATCACTAATGTCCTTTCGAGTCAACCTCAACAGTGTCTTTGCTTACAAGGAAAAATTTGGGATCCACTGTCGACAGTAGTCGATCATGCCCCAAAAACATGCAGACTTCTTTTTGTGTTTTCGGAGTTCCCATTTGCAGCATCGCCTCCATGGGATCTGGTAACACTCTTCGTTTACCCTTTTCAATTTGATTACCCAGATATTGCACTTCTGTTTGACAATACTGAAGCTTGTTTGGGGACACATTGTGTCCATTCTCTGCAAAATGATTCAGCAAAGCCACTGTGTTGATTCTGCAAGCATCCTCAATCTGTGAAGCGACCAAAAGGTCGTCGATATACTGAACCAGGACTGAGCTCTGGGGCATCACCAGCCCTTCACCATTCTTTTTCAAATATTGGCTAAAGATAGAGGGGCTTTCTGTATACCCTTGAGGGATACGACACCATGTTAACACACGGTCGCCCATCCTAAATGCAAATAAATATTGACACTGTTTATAAAGTGGTATGGAGAAAAATGCCTGACATAAATCGATGACAGTAAGCCATTCTGCCTCGCATGGTATCTGAAATAATATAACAGCTGGATTCTGTACCACAGGACAGGATGGGATCACAATTTCATTGACCCTGCACAAATCCTGCACTATTCTGTACTTGCCACTAGGCTTCTGTATTCCCATAATACGTGAGTTACAGGGACTTCCTCTTATCTCTTTCAGAATGCCTTGTGCAATCATAGACTTGATTACAGGTCTTATTCCAGCCACAGTTTCTGGAGTCAATTTATACTGCAGAGTTTGTGGGAATTCAGCATTTGGTTTGACCTGTATCTTAACAGGTTCAACCCCTCGGAATAGTCCTATCTCCTCACCTGTGAAATCCCACACTCTCTGAGAAACCAAATCCCTCAAATCATGTGGTAAGTCCTCTGTCGTGAGAACCACAAACAATTCAGCACACAGGCTCATATTGGCCATTTTTAAAATCAGCATCGTCATCATAGGTTTGCAACTCCACACCCCTCGGAGAGCAAGATATAGTGCAATTTAGCTTACACAAAAGATCTCGTCCCAATAGACAGCTTGGGCTGGAATCACACAACAAAAATTGATACAGGAATTATAGGCGTTTCTAATACATACAAATCCTACTGAAATGCTTATACAACACTTTAATGCTTATATGATTTGAATAAATGCATCTTAATGATCATAAAACACTGCAAACGATAAAATATATGTGAGTACATTTGAACCATGAGAATAATGCACCCATACAATTTAGAGTGCTGTAAGCGCTCTATCAGACCAAACCGGAATTGGTATGAAGAAGGCACAGGAAACATTACATCTGTATAAAACAAAGAACATCTTATAGGCCAACGCCACAAAAACAAAAGTCCTGGTATTTGGCCACAAACCAAAAAAGCAACTGCTGGAATGGAAACTCAGCCCCCCTGAGGAAGCCACAGTCAACAAATATAACTACCTGGGCATAAAATTCTCAGGCACCAGCAGACCAGCCCTGCAGGCCAAGGCACTGGAAGTGAAGGTGGATAAGGTCACAAATGCACTTTGCAATCTACACCACAAGATCCAAAGACATTCTGCAGAAGGCATTCAACGAGTCCTGGGGCAAAACTAATACCAACAAAAAGTTATGGGCATCTTGCCTTATCGATACTGCTAACTGAAATGTTGGAGCGTCTACATATAGCGGAATCCAGAAAGCTATTCTATGTCCCAAAAATAACACAGCAAACACTGATTCTACTGGAATTTAATATTTCAGCATGGATATTGAATGTAACAAAGACATAGTCAACTACCATCATCATGTGACCAATACGGGATCAGGCTCAATGAAGCAAGCACTAAAGGTGATATTCCAGGAAAATAAAAGTAGCAGGTACCTGTTGAGGGCCAATCATACACTCAGCCTGCCCTAAGAAACGATACATGATACACCACCAATATTGGACAGCCTAAAAAGATTGTTAAATATACATGGCAAGCTCACCTCAAGGGAGCAGGACATCAAACGGATCTGAAATATCCTCGATGCAGAGGGACTAGCCTACTCACATGAAGTCACAGTGTGCCAACCACACTTGAAGGCAGGATTGGGAAGGCAAGCTTTATAGAACATCCTGAGGGCCAGACTCCTAACACTAACAATATGGGATTATAGGGGCTATTGGAAAAATACTTTGTCAGGAAAAAAACAATGTTGCCTGTGCCAATACCACACAGAATAAGCCAAGCAGGTGGTCTGCTGCTGTCCAGCCTTGTCACATCTGAGGCGATTGTACCTAAGAACGATGTTTTCGCAAAATGGTAGAAGAACTTGAAAGAGGTCCTAACATACATCTATACAACTGCGGTGCCAACGGACCTCACACGGATTGACAAGTTCCATACGGAAGCAGGAAAGATATTGCTAATGTCGCATGAATTGAAGGCAAAAAACTGCAAGAAACAGCTTAGGCTGAAGACCATCATCTCGCACAGGCACCAATGTTGAATGGAAATTGAAGTAGAAACATTCTTATGGGGGGTACCCCATATGAATTGGCACTGACGGCCACATACACGCATCTCCTACTTTAGGACCGGGAAGTACACAGGCTTACGCATATAGAATGCAATTCACAGATCCATGCGTGGGTCTGGTTTTGCTTTCTGTGCCCTACGCACCTTCTTCTCATTCTCGCTGGTGGGGCCGCCCATATGACTTGGCATCACACGGATTTATGCACTCCTCTTGCACTTTAGGATCCTGAACTTTTCTGTACATTCCCTCAGGTTAGGCCTCCCACATGATTTGGCACCTCACGGATTAATGCACTCATCTTGCACTTTAGGATCTGGAAGTCCATGGCTGCAGGCACATACTCTGTATGTTATGGCATCTGGCATGCTTCTGCTCTTCTTGCTTCTTTGTATATGTATGTATGTATGTGCACTTTAGAGCCTCATGCACGCCTGGCTATGGTCCAAAAATATCTGGCCCCACAATGTAACACCTGAGTATCCTACTGCAACTAGTCTATGCACGTCCATGCACTTCACAGCTTTATGCATGCCTGGCTATGGCTTAAAAAATGCCTGGCTCTACAGTGCAATGCCTGGAGCTATCTACTGTACCCTTATTACCTTCCCCTTGCACATTCTAAAACTGCCAACTTTGCTTGGGCTTCACACGTTACGCCTTTATATTATCTTAAACTGATCTTATAATCTCGATCTTTGTTCTCTGTCGCATAGACATAAGCTGGCAATATTGTTTGGGCTTCAAATAATCATGTTTTTATCATTGTTTTAAACAGATTTTATAATGCAAAGGCTGGAGCTATCAACTTTACCCTCAATACCTCACTCTTGCACATTCTAAAGCTGCCAATGTTGCTTGGGCTTCGTACGTTGCACCTTTATATTGTTTTAAACTGATTTTATAATCTTGATTTTTGTTTTATATCACATACACATAAGCTGCCATTCTTTCTTGGGCTTTAATAAATCATTCTCTCAATATTGTCCTAAACAGACTTTAAAAATTACTTTCGAACTGATCATAATTACCTGGTTATACACTTGACCTTTGCTTTTATGTTGTAATATAGATTGTTCCTAGTAAATGATTTTAAGTAATCATACAATAAAGACTTTACTTACTTGCTATTTACATAAGTTATTCCTGAATTCTAGGTAGTTTCTCAAGGACAAATTCTGCAGGTTTTAGCTGTTGAAATGTGTTCTTAGAAACCCTGTTATGGTTCTACTGCATGTGGTGCTACGGAATTTCTTGCAATACTAATTTGAAACATCAGTATTACAATTAAATCCAGAATGAGGGCACTGGAGGTTTTTGATTAACAACATGGAGAACTTATATCAAGGAGGAGTAAAAACGGATGCAATGAGAAAATGGTACATACAGATAAGTGTAATGATCATAGTCTGCTAGGTGAGATCCAAAAGAAATTGGTTGCATACTTAAACCATATGCAGTATTAAGGACCTGTACACCAATTCTACATTAGGCTGGTGCCGTCAATCTATCTGTGCTGGAACACTGAGACTTCCAACATGATCAGGAAGCCTCCTTAAGTGACCTCTCTGCACTAGCCTCACTGTCTTCCCTTCTCTACACACCTGGACTAAGAATGTGGTGGCTTTCCACAGTAAAGGTGTGTGCCTCACATCCACCGGTCTCCTTCACAAACTTCAAGACACTTTGGTAGAATTTTCTGTGAACAAAACTGAAAGGGCTCTGTTTTCAAAGCCATTTGCAAATCTATGTTCTGCTTAGATATACATATGGCTGGATTTTACAGTTGAACTCCATGACAGGGATTCTCAAAATATAGATTTACACTCATGGTAAGATTTGCTCACATATGTGTATGTGTGAGTACATTTTCTCCCAGTGACAGGGATTGCCCATTCCATGGCACACATTGCCTGGGAGGTTTCTGCTCTTCAATATAGTTCTGTTTTTGAGTGGCTACAATACTTTCCATCACCTAGTCTCACACGGTATAGTAACATATTTTTTTCAATAAAAATATTGAATATATAGTTGTTCAGACAAAATATTGAGGGGATTTTTTACAAGCCCCTTGCGCCACAGGCACGTCACTTTTTCTGTGATAAAAAGTGATGCACAGGCGGGCAAGGGTCTTTTAAATAAGCCCCTGAGTTTTTAACATTGTTATAAACAAAGTCATTCACTAAGACAATTACAAGCACCATCACATACGTATATTGGAGTACATACATTTCCCCCATATTTGTTCACAGTTGCTTGAACAACCTCAAATCCCGTAGATGGGCTCCACCAGTGCTGCTTACCAGTCAATCCCCATTTTCAATTCTGTCATCGTGAATGTAGTACCTGCCTTCCATTTCCTGGCAATATCCCTTTTTGCCACTGTCATAGCCATTCTAATGAGGTATCTTTCCACCCTCATATGTCTGAGATTGTCCAATACCGCTAATAGGTCTTCTTCAGGTGTCAACTTAATTGAATTTTACAGGACCAGAACAGAGAAGCATTCTCCGTTTCCAGTATTTGATAATCAGGGGGCATAACCATTACAACTGAAAAAAGTCTGCGTTCATAATAGAGCAGTGGAAGTAGGTTGGAGCTTGCATTTTCCCTGCTTGCCATGGGGGGAGGGGAATCGGCAGGGAGGAGTGCAGTGGAGGTAGTTCAGTTGGATCAGTCTAAGGCGGGAGGACATTGTGATTTTGCAGGGAGCCATGTGGGGAGTTGTCAGTCCACGTCCTCCTGAGGGCGAACAAGGCCTCCCATTTCCACCTTAGAGGGTGCAAACGTCAGGGTTATTGTTGACCTTGGTGCGATAAATGTGGATACCCTACCTCTTTCTAACTTGCTTATCAGCAGCTGGGCCACCAGATGATTATTTTCAGGTAGAGTTTCAATCCACTCCATATACATGGCTAGGGTGTGTCTAAGTTGTAAACATTTGTGAAACTGAGATTTGACTAGGGAATAGTGTGCCTGAAAGTCTTGGAAAGACTTAGGCCCATATGTACAAAATTCCCCAATACCAATTCGCAAATCCACAGAAATCGCTATTTATGAATCGAAAAATGGAATGTATGTAACATGAGATTTCTTAAAAGCGATTCCTACAGATTTGCATTCACTATTAGGAAATCAAAATTTTTGCGATTTTCTAATAGAAAGTCACAAATTTGGAAACTGAGTTTCTGCCAGTGACAGTGAACAACTGTTGGGTAAAGGGACAAGTTACGTTGTCCATTAGTTAACTTTCTTGCGCATTACAGCCATGAAGTCACATGCATGTAAATGTGGTGACCTTACACTATGGCTAGACTATGTAGCATTAAAATGTGCTTGAGTGCAGCTGGGATATTCCCAATAGGGCTGGACCTGTGATGTTTAGCGAGATTTATGCATCATGTCTTAGATATAGGTTAAATCATATTTTTCAGTAATTGTATATTTATGATAGAGAAGATTGATGAACTGGTGTTCAGAGTTGCTAGACATGGACTTCAGTTGAATGCGTGGGCATAGAGCAGGGTTTGAAAAACTCCACACGCCCGCTCGCTATGGCGAGCCAGATTTAATCCGGATACCCTATTTTTAGGGCCTATATGTCATTTCTAATGAGCTGAAAATCCTCTAACTTCAGTCATAGAAAGAAAAGTAAATGTAGGACGACAAACTGACTTTTGACCTCTGTCTCTGAAAGCAGAGCCAAAGTGACAAGATAACACAATTTAAAGGCATCTTTATTTCTCATAAATTGAATGGGCAATAAAGATGCTTTTAAATCTTGTTATCTTGTCACATTTGTTCAGCTTTCAGGGACAGAGGTCAAATGTCATATTGTCTTCCTACATTTCCCTTTCTTTCTGTGACTGAAGTTAGAGGATTTTGTAAAGTAAACTGTGAGACAATCCCGTTGAGACCAGTTCACCGGTCAACTACATTCCAGTTAGGTCGAGTAAATTTTTCAAGAGGTGCAGGAGCTTGGGCAAATTCCCTGCTTTATTTTGGTGTCAAGGTCAGAAGGCCAGTGGAGGGTGTAAGCAAAGGTGGTTCTTGAAGGCTACTTATTGGTGTTGAAATGTATGAGTATCAAAGATGTGCTGCAATATTGATGCAGTGAGAGAAAGGCACATCTAAGTCTGAGACGTTCTTAAAATAATTAACTATGAGTTCACTTACAGTCAAGTTGATTCCTCCTAATATTCTTAATATGGGACGCAGTGAGACGTGTGCACTCAGGACCTTAAAATACACATGGCAATGCTCACTGTGAGAGTTGCACCATATGGCTTACATCAATGAAAAGAGCTATGTTCTAATTGCCTTGCAAAATTGTATCTGGGCATGAAAATCATATTCCTGAGCAGTCCCAAAGGTTGGAATGTTTTATCTAAGTAGGTTGATTCCCAAATTCTGAACTTTTTGTTCTTTGTGTCTGATGTACATTTTTTGGCACTCTGCTGTGGTTTGTACTTACTTTCCCCTGAAGCAAGTAATGGGTTCATACTTTACAGTATGAAAACGGTTGTAGGACTGACCCACTCATGTATTTACCATGCATGCCTTTATAACACATTTTTTAAAATGCATGAAACTTTACAAAGCTTCCCTTTACTGCGCAAGTCTTTACCACAACTATGCCTCTACCACAAATGTCTTTACAATAAAAATGTGAGCTTTTTACAAGTAGGTAGGTATATATCCTTTATATTATGTTTGTGTGTGCACGTGTGTAAAACAAAGGTTACAGGAAAGTTATAGTTAGGACGAGAAAGCAAAAATAGTTAGGGTCAGAATTTACTCTAGAGAAATTCAGCTGTTATAGTTAACTGAGTTAACTATAACTCGCGTCCCCGCAATGCACTGCTTATGACCTCACATATTACATCACTCATGACATGTTCAGTTACATCACTGATGACATCACTGATGACATCTCAAATGACATCACTGATGACATCATCCAGTGACTGTTTTTAAAAAGTTTATGAGTGTTCAATATATATAGTATTGGTGAATAGTAATACAGGAGGTACCAGGAGGGCTTCTTGGCCCCCAAGCTCGTTATGGAGCCAAGGGGACTTTATCCCCCAACTAGCAATGTGCCAGGAGGCACATTTGCACAGTGGTGGAGAAAGGGGGCATGGCCTTTTCACAACTTCTCAGCAATCCTGCTGTGTGGGACTTACTGGGGGTAACAGGAGGGGTAGAAGCATGTGGCCTCGGCGGGGGAGAACAAACACTGCATGGATAGTGTGGCCCTGTGGGCCGGCTATGTAGATGACTTATTTATCATCTGGAGAGGCACCCGTAGTGAAGCTGAAAGATATATAACAGCCTTAAATGATAATGATTTGAACCTACAGTTCACTGGCTGTATCAACTAGACACATGTAGTGTATTTGGATTTGACAGTATATATTTGATATTTATTAATTTTTATATAGCGCAACTATCGCTCCGGAAGGAGCATCTTGGCGCTGAGCAATCAGAAGAAACCAACTTGGGAAATGGGAATCATATGGCTGCGAGGACCAAAGAAAGCAACGCACTTCATACATTATATTATAAACCATGGCAGGAAATTTTGCACTCTATGCAGGGAGTTGTCACCCTTGCATTGTGATTGACAACATTCCATATGGAGAGTTTCTACGTATTAAACACAACTGCTCTGCATCTATTGAGTATAGTAAGGCCAAAGAAAGTGCCCTGAGGAGGTTCAGATTGAGAGGATACCCTAAGAGAGTTTTGGCAAAGGCAGAAAAGAAAAGAGGGGAAACACCTAAAGGCCAGTAACTTCTAGATAGGGAGGAACAAAGAAGGGTAGAAGAGACAAAAATAAGAACACTGTAAGAATAATTACTGATTATACAGTGAACTCATCAGAGGTTTATCCGAGTTTCAGAAGGAACTGAAGTATCCTTAAATCTGATAATATAATTGGGAAAGATTTATTTGGATCACCATTGATTAGGTACAGAAGAGGCTTCTCACTAAAAGACCATCTGGTAAGAAGCAACTTCTTAGAGAAAGCACCCAAACAATCATTGATGTCAAATTGATTTTCATCTGCCACTGTGCTGTCACAGTCGAGGTCTGGTACCCACATTCTAATACCAAACAGGACTTCATATGGAGTACAACCCGCCAGGGATTTTCTTGGCATGATGTTAAGGGCCCTCTGGACCCGAGATAGGTGACTGACCCAACTGCCACCCGAGTTTAAAACCCTAGATGTTAAGGATTGCTTTAAGTCCCGGTTCTTCCTCTCCACAATCAAATTTTCCTCGGGATGATGTGGGCAGGAGTACCATAATGCTATACCCAAACTTCCCATGGCTTCTTTGTAAGCCTGTGAGCTAAACGCAGGGCCACGGTCGGAATGTAATGTGCCAATTACGTATGTCTCTATGAAGGCTCTCAAATCCTTTATAATAGTTTGGCCACTAGCCGAACACTGAGGCTAAACCTCACAGGTATCTAGAGCATGAATCCACTGCCACCTAAATGTACTTGTAAGCTCAGTTTGATTGTAAGGGGCCACAGTGGTTCAAATTGACACACGCAAGGGTTCTGTCTGATATCAGTAGTGGTGTTCGAGGTGGATGTGCTACCGTGGAACCTTTTATCTTTTGACAGATGTCATACTTGAGGACAAAACCTTTGGTCTATTAGTAAGACCTGGCCACCAATAACACTGCTTCAGTAGTACAACAGTTGCAGCAATACCTGTGTGTGCTGAATCCAAACCCTTGTGTGCAGCTAGAATTGCACCTAATCTGCGATCCATGTTTGGTATTACTCTATCCCCCATTCCTGGAATTTGAGCATATAGAATGTTTTGCACATCTAATTTGTAGGAGTACTTGAGTGGAAAACCTTTTGGCAAGGCTGAGCTGTTGCGCATTGCGTTTACAGTTATCATTGTCTGTCCGTCTATCCTCATGCTGGAACGAGTGATTGCAGCAACAGCAGCAGTTCGCACTGTCGCCTTGGCAGCTTCATCAGCCAACGGATTCCCTCCAACATGCATATCAACACGCTGATGACAATGTGTGAATTACATGAACCTGTGGCAAGCATTCTTTCAGATTTGCCACCTGATCCCAAAGCAGCTTGTGCTATATTGTGCAACCTTTGGAATCTCTAAACCCATTCTGGCCTCGATAGTGAAGATCGTCATTGTCTGAATGAACACAATAAAATGAATCACACACAATAAGTGGGGGGAATTCCCAATCCGTATTTCTTAGTGCCAGTATCAGGGATTTCAGTTTTGCCAGCTGTGCCGTTCATTCTCCTAGAGACTGCATCTGTGTATTGCTAGGACTGAACTTGCTGTCCCACATACGTACCTTCACAATTGCACATGCTGCGCTGTATTACTGTTTGCTTCCTACGGCAGGCTGGGCAGATCCGTAAGTATAAATGATGTATTCATACTGATTAAGAAACAAGATTTAATTCGGGAGAGGATATTCGTGTGCGTACTGCAGAAATGCTTGTGTTTTCAATGTAGGATCATATCTGTAATCTACATCTGTTAAAGTAAGAGAATTAGCCCATTGTATCCATTGTGGGTGCAGTGCTTTTGTGTTTGGAACGCCTGCTGTGGTAACAGCCTCAAAGGTTGGTACTGGATTCAGAACAGTTATGCGTTTCCCCTGTGCTAGTGCTCTTTCTCTCACTACTGCAGTTTGTACGGCTGTCAGTATCTTTTCTGTGGATGTAAAACGCATTTCAGCGTTTGTGTACAAAAGTGATTTGTATGCTATGGGTACCGTTTTGCATTTATTGAAGGTGATGTAAGTGTACCCTGTGTGACCGGTCACTACATGATCACTAAATTAGTGGTATTTACACATGTGTGTAAGTGTTTGGAACCTATCATGTCAGCATGTACGGAACTGAGAATTTCTGGGTGTTCCTGTGTCTAATGTTGAACTGAAAAATCAGGTCTGATTAGGTCGTAGAAAGGGTTAGCCCCTTCAGCATAATCCAAAAGGTATGTTCTGCCAATATTTAGGAATCCTAAAATGGATTATAAACCTTTCAGAGTCTTTGGAGTTTAGAGCAGCACACTTTTTCTAAAATATTAGCTGCCAGGCTTTCCCCTTCTCTTGCTATCTCATATCCCAAAAGTTGGACCTTGAGGTGGGCAATTTTATATTTTTTTAAAGTTACATTTGTAGCTCAAATTAGCGGAACCCAGAATTATGTTGTTCACCCTGTTCAAGTGTTCTAATAACTCATTGTCTATCAGATAAATATCATCTACATAGGACAATGCCTCCTCATCACAATTTTGAAGTAGATCAATTACTTTTGCTGAGAACAACCCAGGGCTATTTTTATACCCTTTGGGAAGTCTAAAGAACTGGCGATGTCAAATATCTGCCTCCAGGTGCTATTCTTTGGCAGAAAAAGAGCATATGAGCTATCTAGTGTTGTTTTGTACTTTTTCCGCACAATGTTATTAAGTAATGCAGCACTGGGTGTATTTTGTACTGCAAATGTTCCTGTGTATGTGTTCAAATGCCTGCAGTCTAAAACTAGACGGTATGAATTGTCAGGTTTCATTACGGGAAACAAAGGATAATTCATGGAAGAAGTGCTGTTTTCAATCACACCTTGGTACTCATTTATTCATTCAAATAATTTTATTCGATTCAAAAAAGAATCATAAAGGTATACAATTTAAAAATTCATACAAACAAATCACAAATGGTATTTCATATTCAAAGGTTTAGAGGCAAAACACAATATATCATATCAAAAGCATAAAATAAATAAAACGTATTCATAGTTCATAGCGATTCCTAATTAAAAAAACAGATCTGATAAAACTGAGCATAGAACTACATATAGCAGCAGTTGATAACGATCTCAAATACTCGAGACCTTCCTTATATGTGCATGGTCGAATATCCCTCAAGAGAGGTTTAATAAAGCGATCTCTTGGGACTTTGTAGAGCGGACAAAAAAGCACAAAGTGTACTGTGCCTTGTTGGGCTACATTATTGCATGGGCAAAGGTGTAGCCTCTCACACCAACCCCCTTGTTTAGGGAAGGCCACTAAAAAGTGCAGTGCATTCAACTGAAGTCTTGTCAGATAAAAACGCCATTGTGTATATGTTGTAAAAGACAAATAAAACAGTTGCTGTAGTATAACTACTTGGTCTGATGTGTGTTTATCTTGTCTTAGACAAACCTAGGGCAGTATAATATACGTACTTGATGACCATCTTCATGTCCGGTTTAAAAGAATCAGGGTTTTCATAAAAACATTCCAAGCCTATTTTATAAAAAGTTTCCTTCACATAATGTAGCCATGGTATCATCATAGCCTTATCGAGATTCATACAATCTTTTAAGATTTCTTTTGAAAACAGCAAATCTTCTGAGGTCCATATTTTCCCCCATAGAAGCAGGGGGGACACATGGATTCTATCACTCACAAAGTCTAAACCCACCTCGGAATGACAGAAGATATTTGGAGAACTATTTGGAATAAATAAAAGACGTTTTAAAAATGTGTTCTCCATAATTTGTATTTGCGCACTTTTGTGGTATCCCCATACCCCTGCCCCGTAGGTCGCTACTGACAAACATTTGGATTTATACAAGGGCTTGAGCTCCGCTATTGGTTTTTGGCCCAGTTTACTATCGAAGCGGAAAAGGCCCTCTATCGATCTACTTGTCTTTTGGAGGCGGGTTGTTATCAAATGGTCCCAATTCAATGTTTTATTAAAAAGATGTCCTAAGTAGTTGAAATTTCGGACTTTCTCGATGACCATATTATCAACAATACATTTACAAGTTTTGGTTCTATTTGAGCCACAAGCCATTGTGAATGATTTAATGAAATTAACCTTAAGATCTAATCCTAACATGAACCTGTTAAAAGCGTTCAGACATTTTTGCATACTATTTGCTGTTAAGGTCATCAAAACAGTATCGTCCGTGTAAGACATATGTATTTGCCATTTATTTTAGGAAAATCTAAACCTTGTTGCAATAAAAAATGTTCCAAACCATTTGTGTATACTAAAAAAAAAAAAAGGGGCCAGAATACAGCCCTGACGGAGGCCTTCAGTTGAGGCAATGGGCCCGTTTTTTTCACCGCCTGAACCATATCGAATGGCTACAGATGTAGCAACATGCTATCTGCGCAACAAAGTGACAATCGACTCCTCAAATCCCATAGACTCCATTAGTGACAACAGTTTTCCCCGGAACACAGTGTCATATGCACTGGATAAGTCCATAAAGGCCAGGTGAATTGAGACACCCTTGGCTTTTATGTACTTACCCATGATCATGGCCAGGTTGAGGCACTGTTCCGTAGTCCCCCAGCCTCTCCTGAAGCTATATTGGGTATCCACGATAATGACAGAGGCGTTCGTCCATGTCTCCAGGCGTACTAGTATTACTCTCCCCAATAGTTTACAAGAAGCATCTATTAGAGAGATTGGCCTATAACAACAGGGATGGCTTCTATTTCCTTTTTTAAAAATAGGCACAACTACCACCTCTTTCCATGAGGATGGAATGCGTCCCACAATTGTCGCCTTAAAAACATTAAGCAGCAGGGTTGCCAAGATTTGGGGATTATTTTTAAATAGATCCAGGGGTACAGTGTCAGGCCCTGGTGCCTTGAGGGAGATACCTTTTCTCAAAGCCACCTCCACTTCACAGAACGAGAGCAATAAACTAAGCTGTCGTGCAGTCTTGATATTAAAAGGAACATCATCCTCACACTCATTTGATAATGAAATGCCCTTTGGGTTAAATATCTTAGAGTAATGGGTCTCCCAGACCTCTCCAGTTATGTGCGTGGCCATGGTCCTATTTTCATTACTGATTAAAAACCTCCCAAAATATCCTACTATCTCTCAAATAACTAGCTTTCTCAAGGTCAACCAAAGTCTGCTTTTTCAGTTCTACTTTCCTTTTTTCAATGGCCTTTTTATAGATTTGCCTTGCTTTCATAACCATTACTTTATTCCGTGGGACTACATGTAATGCCTTCTTTAAAGTTGCTTGGGCTACAGAACATTCGGCATTAAACCATTTGATATCAGGTGAGCTACCCTTCCTGGCCGGTTTAAGCAAATTTGTAGCCACACTCTTACAAAGTTCTGTAGTATCAATTCTGGCTCAGAGGTAACCGTCAGACAAGTCATCACTTGCGATGAATTAGCTTTAAAAATCATTTCCTCCAATGCCTTAGGGTCAATCTTATCCCATTTTAACCTTGTTCCTTGATTATAATTATATTTTACTGGATGTTCAAGGGACTTTTCTCTAGATACCACAGTACTTATCAATAAAACAAGAGGGTTATGATCGCTAGCAGGATTTGGTTCTATCCTGAAATCATCAGCAAGGTATGCATATCTGCTGGAAATCAACATAAAATCAATTACACTCATGCACCCCCCGGCCCCTTGGAAAGTTGGAAAAGGTACCATTGGGGTGTTGGTCAATGTATCGAGCATGCATAAATCATTTGCCACGATATTATTATTTAATGCATCACCCTGTATGGTGTGCTTAAAATGTGGCAGAGGTTGTTCATTAATGTCGAGTAGCCCACAGGCCTTGCTCCCGCTATATTGACATAAAGTGCAGTTAAAGTCCCCCAACCACATAATACACACAGGAGAGATTTTTTCATTCACTTTAGCAATTTCTACCTGCAGAGAATCAATAATAACCGATGTCTGCGTATCAAATATATTATAATACCAATTAATTAAAAGCAAGTGTACAACAATCAGATTGTCAGTTGGTACCATGGGGAGGCCATTATTTTATCTATCTTTAGTGACTTATACCGTAACAAGATTGAAGTCATTAAGCCACCCTTTGCCCTCCCAGACAGAGAGGGTTCAGCCTGGACAACAAGTGAATTATATTGGTCTAGGAAAGGATCCTTTCTGCTCCATGTTTCTTGGAGGCAAATAATATCAAAGGATTTGATATACTCTACCCACACCTCATCTGATAACCGTCGCAAAATGTCTGCCACATTCCAAGAGATTAGGCGGAGAGTACATCTATCAAGTTGGCCATTTATTAAATCTAGATGTTTGCTAATCCTCTTGTCCTCCACTATGTGTCCGGCTTGTATAATGTTTTGATCACCCTCAGTATCTTCTATTGAGCCCTGAGTTTTGTTATTAATATGGGTCGACTGCAAATCGCTGAAGTTGCCCAGGGGGTCAGCGGAAAGTATGTGCTCACTAATGTTCCTACAATAAGTTGGAGTTACAACAATGTCTTTAGCATCATTTCTCATTGAACTCTCTAGCCGTAGTCAATCAACCTCTGCCAGGCTACTCAAGGGCTCAAAACGATTTACATGGTACCATGGTGGGAACTGTAGCTGCTGTTTTGGTCTTATCTGACACTCGGTTTCTGGTGGATTGGGTTGCCATAAGGGGGGGGGGGGGCGATAAAAAAAGCCCAAAGGTAGTATCAAAACCATTGCCTTATCCATGATTTGGTCGGCCACCCTATCAATTATAGCTCTTACCAGACCCGGGGCCCTAAAAGTCAGTACAATACAGTCTCCCTCCAATGACTTCTCAGTTGGTCCAACACATCTGAACCTACGTGCCATCTTAAGTTCTGAGAACAAAGAGTTATGATTTATGCCAGTCTTTTACAAGATGCAAGGATTTGTTCCTCAGAGAGGGCCAGTCTTCTCCTTCACCATGAGCTAGAGGGTGAACATTTTCTAAAACAACAATATAAGCTGTAGTTTGTGGAGGTAAGTAAAGGATTGAGTCTGGGCCACTGCTAGACAGATGGAGTGAATAACGTTCTGGAACAGTGGCCGTATTTAGTGTTCCTTCATTTTGAGTGTTTTGCACCCCTAAAACTTTCTTAACACTTGGGGATTTGTAACCTGAGTACCACCCTGGATCGGGCCAACCATTTCCGTTGAAGGGGCACTTATTTGGGGACTGGCATCACTTGTATTCCCCCTTGGGTTCCCATCTTGTATTATGCTTTTACCCAAGGAATCTGGGTTATGAGCGACCCCACTTCTATTTTTTCCCTTGGGCTCATTCAAACTAAGTCTAGTTTCAGCATATGAGGCACAGACACTAGATTGTTGACTCTCTATGCGTGACAACCTGCTTTCAATAACTGTCAATTTGTGGAGGACAGGTTTTAAGTGAGCGTTAATTACCGCTTCCAGTTTATTCCAAAAACTTTCCTCCAGGCCATGTTCTATAGTCGATGTCATCAATGTAGGTGCTATATCTACCGAAGCTATTTCTTGGCTTGCCTCGGGCGCAGGCTCAGATGTAAGTTCTGTAACCTCTTGGGTACCCTTTCTTACCAGAGGCTTAGGTATATGGTGAATCTGTTTGCGTGGTCTATTTATTGCCAGTCCCCTTCGTTTTTTAGGGGGTGGTACAGAACAACTTCCATTTGTTTGCTTAGATTTTTGTGCCCTCGTGACTACATTAGGTTTATCGCTAATAACAAGAGAATCCAAAATTTCCTGGATAATGGGGGATTTGGCCTGCGATAATGGACACCCATTAATTTGTAACCCTTCATCGACCATGTCCTCATGTGGGTTTGGGCTGGTAGTGGTATATCGACTCTGTAACATTTGAGAGTCTAAAGACAATCTGTTAACTTAATTTCGTGTATTATAGCAGATTCAGCTCTTATTAAAAAGGCATCTAAAGTACCTACTACCGCTTTCCCATTGCCATCGTTTAATTTTGCCATTATTAGTGTGCCCCCACAATACACTTATTCTGATAGATTCATCAAGCATTTTTGCAAGCGCAAACGGTGCGAATCGCAAAAATCGGCCGTTTGCGCCCGCAAAAATTGCATTTGGGATTCATCAATGGTTCATGCTCTCGCAATATAAGAATTCGCAAATAATTGCGAGTTCTGATATTGCGATTGCATTTAAGGAATCGCAATTTGCAATTCCTTATATGCAATGCATGAACCATTTTAAAATTGCGATTTCGCTATCCGAGGCCGCTATTTACCGCGAAGTCTGACTACGTGGTAAATAGCGAAAACTTAGATAAATGCACTTTAGTGCATTTATCTACGTTGCATGTTACACACACACATGTCCTTTGGACATGTGTGTGCGCAACATCAGTGTACATTTCCATTTCAAGGGTGCTACAGGGTGTCCTTTGGACACCCTGGCACCCTTGAAATCGCATCCTTATTTGCGATTCGCTAATTGCTAATCGCAAATAAGGATTGATTCCCCATTCATTCCTATGGGCCTTTAGGCCCATAGGAATGAATGGGAAATCGCATCCTTATTTGCGATTAGCAAATTGCGAATCGCAAATAAGGAAGCAGTAGAAATCGCAGAAAATATTGCGATTTCTACATGCATCCCGTTTTGCGAGTCTGTAATAGCGATTCCTTAATAATCGCTAATACAGACTCACAAAAGAGGACTTTGATGAATCTGGGCGATTGTCACCAAATAGCAAAAAATAAAACCCTGGCAAGGGTAACATAACAACAACAACATGTACACGGAGCGTGTGGTCCCGTCCTTATAAAAGTGGATAAAAATATGACTAAACTTATAAATCGGATCGAAAAAGATAAAAGTTGGAAAAAGCAAGGCCAAAGATGGCACAACGCTGTGCATTCGCTGGGGACTGGATGCAGTCCCACCTCTGTTGAAGGGTAACATATACGCATATATCACCCAACAAACAGCGACCAACGCCAAATAAGGAAAAAAAAATTACAGTCCCGCTTTACACTAATGAAACAGTGTCTTACGTGGCCAGAAGGGTTAGGTGTTAATACCGTGGCCCAGCCCGGCCTCCTTCGGCCCCTGATGCCACAGACGGGCCCGCCCTTGGCCCGGGCTTCGCCCAGCGCCTTCCCGCACGCGTCCCGCGTGGCGGAAATGTGAAGTTAATTAAATACTCCCGGTGCAGTTGAGGGAGGGGCTGCTGGTCGGCTTCCTGCCCGGCTGTGTTCTGGGGTTTGCAGTCCCAAGTCGTGTCTCACAGGTGTAGCAATGCGTCTCCCGCGAAGCTGGAGGCGTGAGAGGTTTTAGCACTGCTCCTGCTGGTGCCGGTGCTGCTGAGGGAGGGGCTGCGGGTCGGCTTCCTGCCCCGCTGTGTCCTGGGGCTTGCAGTCCCAAGTTGTGCCCCCACAGGTGTAGCGATGCGTCTCCCGCGAAGCGGGAGGCGCAAGATGTTTTAGTACTGCTCCTGCTGGTGCCGGTGCTGCTGAGGGAGGGGCTGTGGGTCGGCTTCCTGCCCCGCTGTGTTCTGGGGCTTGCAGTCCCAAGTCGTGCCCCCACAGGTGTAGCGATTCATCTCCCGCGAAGCGGGAGGCGCAAGAGGTTTTAGCACTGCTCCTGCTGGTGCCGGTGCTGCTGAGGGAGGGGCTGCGGGTCGGCTTCCTGCCCCGCTGTGTCCTGGGGCTTGCAGTCCCAAGTTGTGCCCCCACAGGTGTAGCGATGCGTCTCCCCCGAAGCGGGAGGCGCAAGATGTTTTAGTACTGCTCCTGCTGGTGCCGGTGCTGCTGAGGGAGAGGCTGTGGGTCGGCTTCCTGCCCGCTGTGTTCTGAGGCTTGCAGTCCCAAGTCGTGCCCCACAGGTGTAGCGATTCATCTCCCGCGAAGCGGGAGGCGCGAGAGGTTTTAGTACTGCTCCTGCCGGTGCCGGTGCTGCTGAAGGAGGGGCTGCGGGTCGGCTTCCTGCCCGCTGTGTTCTGGGGCTTGCAATCCCAAGTCGTGCCCCCACAGGTGTAGCGATGCGTACTCAAGTTGATCAAAGATCTCCCTGACTTGTTTATTTGCGTCATGTTCTATTGGGTACTGCCTCTGTGGAGTAGGAGTCCATTTTAATGAGATTTCATGGTGAGGTGACTCATCATCTGGTGAGGTGACTCAGCATCCCATCCTACATGATTGTGGTAAAGTGCAGGAGCTAGCGCTAACGCCCACTCCTGCATGTATGAATTTTCAAGTGACTCTGAAAGGAGGTCGGAGAAAGCTGGTAAAATTACAACTTTCCCCTTACGGCATTCCATAACGAACCCAGGAAGCCAATTTCTTTCAGCCAAAGGGATGTTGTATCCATATCTCAAGTTCTCCCACAAGAGACCTCTCACTTTCCTGGGTATATCCCCGTCCATTTGGAGAAAAATGTCGTGGGACACTTACCATTGTATCAGATGTTTCTACCGTGATATGTTCATTCAACGCTGCTGTCACCTGAAATTCCATCAGGTTCAGGCGCGCTGTTGTTACTTCTGCTGTACTGTCTAGCATCGTCAGAGCCCATTCCTCATTCAGAAGTAGAGTCCTGAGTAGCCTGAGCGTTTCTTATTTTAAGGCCAGCTACCTTCTTTTCAAAATGAGGTTTAGTTTTGGGTTTATTTTCTTGTTTATTAATGTAGTCTGAAGTGCAACACGTCTTCCTTGTGGGCTTGACTCTCTCTTCTGATCTGTGTTCTGACTATCCTTCCCTCTCTGAGTGGTTTGATGAACTCTGAATGGAACGAGAGGGACGTGTATCAGTATCCTGATACCTGTCAGGTTTTTAGGTCCAGCCTGGAGTCAACACGCATGCGCTGCTCTAGGGCAGACTTGTTGTAGTGGAGTATGTAATGGAAGCTCCGCCCACTCTCTGGCCATATTTGCCATTGGCTTGTGTCAGTGTCCTTCGTACATGCTGGCAGCTGATTCGTAAACATGCATGTTAGTCCCTCCTTTGAACCGCCAGGTCTCCATTTGTATCCTCCCATGGCGACTGGACCTTTTACTTGTGTCCTTTCAATATTGTCTGCATTAGCCCTTCTGGCATACTCTTTGCCTAATTAAATTTAAAGAGCACTGGTGGGACGCCAGCTTTAGCAATTGCGGCTGTATTTGCAGCACGCTGGTGCGGTTTTACTTTTGGTTATTGGCATTGGCTTAACTTTTAAATATCACCCCCTCCCGCAGGGACGTCGCGTGATGCACTCCCTGTGTTGATTACAGAAATCTCTGAATGCTTCCTCCATTGTTGCCTACTCCCTCCCTCCCCATCCATGCCCTTCATATAGCTTGTTTTTTAAATCTGTATTTAAGGCAGCTCTCGCACTCCACAGCACACACAACTATTCAGAACATGGGCATCCGTCGAAGTGGAGTTGCAGCAGGATTTGAGTACTGCACTAACAGCAGTGTTTCTTGTATCAGCAACTGGCAGGAATCCAATGAACTCTCTGTTCAAACAAGGAACTGCATGTGTGCGTGTGCAAGTCATGCACAACAGCTGTTTGAGGAGCAGGAACAGGCCAGCCCAGTCACAGAGGAGGGTTGGCTGCCTTCTGCAGTTTAGAAGCGGTGTAAAGTCTTGTATAGGAATAGTTTGGTTGCTTGTCTGTCTCCAGGGCTGGCCTGAGTTCTGATGGTGTCCACCTTCCGGAGCAGGGTCTGGTAGCTCACTAGACTAATATTACACTGTAGAAGCCTGCGTTTGACCTCAGGATCACAGGTTTAAATCCCGGTGGGTCCACGCAGCCTTTCATTTTTCTGAGGTAGATAAATTACCCTTGAGTTGGGTAACAATAAATGTCTTTTTGTTTTATTCATTTTTTTACAAAAGACAAGTTCATCATCTCCATTTAAGTTTGAGCAAATAATTGTTTTTAAATTGTTTATTCTGCGCAGTGGTAAAGTCTCAGGGGAGTTGCATTATTTTTTTCTGGCAGCGAAACGGGAAAACAAACAACTATTAATTTGCCAAGTTACTCTACTTTTCACTGTTCTTTTTATCAGAACGCACCCCAAAAGTACCCTTTTATGGTGGTGTAGTATCAGACGACAACACTCTAAAACCAACTACTCTAAAACCAGCTCCATCCGAAGATCTCTGCCTCTCTCTTAATAACTATTTCATTCACAAAATTGCCACCATCAAGGCCAACATCCCCCCTCCTTCCCCATCTTTTGTTGATCCCCAATGTCCTCCCCCCAAAGGCGCACTGACCACCTTTCCCCCTATCACTCGGGAAAGTCTGACCTCTGTGGTGCCTTTGATCAAATCTGGCTCTCCGCTCGATCCCTGTCCTGCCCACGTCCTCCGTCACGTTTTTGTCTCTTGCCCAGACCCTCCCCTCCACCTCCTCAACAGTTCCCTTTCTCAAGGCATAGTCCCCAACTCCTTGAAATCCGCGGTCATTGTGCCCATTCTGAAGAAACCTGGGGCAGATCCTTCTGTCCCGGCCAATTTCCGCCCCATTTCCCTTCTGCCATTTCTGGCTAAGGTGCTCGAGCGCCATGTCACCTGCGCTCTGAGCTCCTTTGTGGAGAAGCATGGAGCCCTTGCCCCCCGTCAAGCTGGTTTTCGCCCCGCACACTCTACGGAGTCCGTTGTTATGTCGGTTCTTGACACCCTCAGGGAGGGTATGGATACCAATCAGTACCAGGCTCTTGTGCTCCTAGATCTCTCAGCCGCCTTCGATACGTTGGATCATAACATCTTACTTTCCCGTATCGCGGCGGCGGGGATCGGGGGGAGTGCCCTGGTCTGGTTATCCTCCTTCCTGAGCGACCGCACCCAGGCTGTCCGCCTGGGTGATTTCACAGCGGACATCCGAAAAGTTCAGTGCGGGGTCCCCCAAGGTTCCTCTCTTTCTCCCCTCTTGTTTAATCTGTATATTGCCCCTCTGATCTTCTCTCTTCAACAGATGGAGGTCACCGTATTTAACTATGCGGATGACCTCCAGCTGCCCTCCAGCAGACCTCCCTGCCTCTAACCTCAGTCCCCGTTAGCTATAGCGCCATGAAGCCGCTGGTATACGTGCGCTTTACAAGAACTTTCAAACTCAAACTCAAACTCAAACTTGTTTCCAAATAGAAATGCTGATCACATCCTGCACGTACTGCGCGCTTGAGGTCAAACACCTCTGACTCTCCCCCACCCCATCAGTATTCACAGCTTGTAGCCGCCATCCCCCCTGTTACCACTCTAGTTCCCCGCCCAGCCTGCGTCACAAGGCCAAACAAAGGCCTGACTCAAACCAACACCCGCACATGAGTGATAACCGTCCACACCAGCTCTAGTAGGTCTTGAGAAATGTAGCACCAGAAACAAATTGGCGAGTAGGAGAAAACGGGAAATGAGGTGCATTTCCGGATCACTTACAGTTCAGAAGGCTTCTCAAAACTGTACTGTTTTAATTTGTCCCCTCTCTGTCCAGCTGCAGCAGTTCCATAGCATGGAGATACCCCTTGGGGGGTGATTCAGGTGCTTTATAAACTTATAACTTAAACTTATTTCCAATAAGAGGTGCATAGAGGACATACACTGATGTCCAAAGAACACTGCACAGTAAGTATATAAAACAGAATACAACACTGTAAACGTTTGCACGGGAAACCGAACCAGAGTAAGGAAAACAGTATGATATTGCATAAAAATAGAGAAAGTGCCACCCACCTCTCCTAGCCCCAGGATGCAAAGTGTTTGTGGTATCACTTTTGTGACCCAGCACCTCGGCTATTTGCATCTGCAAACATTGCAAGGCACTCCATTCCTTTACAATGTTAAATCGGAATGTTTTTATCACTCAACGCACCCTTTTAACTGTGAAAATGGTCCAGCAGGGGTTTATTTTTAGGTTTCGCCTGGCGAACAGCTGCGCAAGCAGCGTTTCGCGCAGGCGAAACATTTTGTTTACCAGTATGGACAAAAGTCCCGCCTCAGTCTTCCATTGGCTAGCTCCATAAATGGAGGCTAGCCATTGGAAGACCGAGGCATCCGTCTTTCTGCGAGGCGACTCCTGGTCGTTTCTGAGATTTATTCTCATCCAGCCCCTTTGTTGCCATCATTGCGGCGGTGGGCGGTTCCTATTTTTTTTTGGGGGGGGGGGAAGGTTTGTTTTGGTCATTGCAGGCCGACCGCCGCCGGAAGAAGTCCAGGTGAGTGCTTTTTCTTGCCTTTCTTGCCGTTTCCGCCCCCCCTCCCGCTGTCCGTGCCTTTCCCGCCCCCCTCCCGCTGTCCGTGCCTTTCCCGTCCCCCCTACCGCTGTCCGTGCCTTTTCTTGTTTTCGCTGTGATGTCCATCTAGTATCTCCAGAAGGAGCCGACACTCGAGTAGCTGGATATGAAAAAGGGGCTTTCCATGTAGGAATAGAACGTCTCTTCTTTCTGCTGATGCCTTCATTTATTTTTATTTGTTTGGTTTTTCAAATCCATTGCTCACAAGCAATAATAGACGATGACCTCACGCTGCAAGCGGGCAATCTGTCGGATGTGAGCAATCCTCACATGAAAACAAGGAGAAGAAAAATCCATTGCTCTTCCTTTGAATATGCCTTACTTAAAATACAAAAACAAACGTGTAGGTATGCAGCGTGTCGAGGAAAGATTAAGAATGAACACTTCGTGCGATACTATTTTCTCAGGAAAACGCTTGCAGATTATTCATTGGGGGGGGCATTTTGTCTGTTTACTCAATTGAGACCATCCTGACGTCTTCTAAATAAACCTTTAGGCCCTACATGCTTTCGCTGTGCAGCACAATGTGATTTTGGATATTTTCTTCATTTTTTTTATTTTTATAAATGTGTGCTTCGATTTCCTAGTCTCACCTACCATGCCCCTTACAAGCAGCACTGAATCCTTTATTAGCCCATTACGCCTCTCTTTTGTCTTGCTTTCTCCTCCCTTATCACATCTTGTACTGACCTGTCAAATTAGAGATGAAAAAGATAACTCGATCATATTTGTTTTTTTTCATTATTATTATTTTTTTTACTTCCCAACTTATTTGATCCTTTTATTTGTGAGTTGGGTTAAGGCGTGTTAGTATTTTTTATTTTTTTTATTTGATTGACTCTGCCCGTTAGCCATGTGCAGGAATCTTAGGAATTCCCTTACGTTTTGCTGGAAAGAGGCCCTTTTAATAAAATGTTTAGTAAAGACACTCTTCAGAATCTTATTCCTCTGTACCGTTCAGTTCGAATATGACTCGTTTCTTCAACCCATGCGGCGCCTTTCATCTGTTGCCTCTTTTCTAGGGCTCATGGGGCAGGGTTTCAAAAGCCACCTCCCCGCCTGGACTGTTCCTATTGCTGCTGCCTGCTTACTGGTTTGAATTCAATTTAATTGCCATATTTTCTGAATAAACGAACTGCGAGTGGCATAAATACCATAATTGATTTGACGAGTGCTGGGTTTTCTCGGACTCGCAGGTCTGAGTCATCAACTGAAACCGGAGGTAAGGATGCTCTTCCCACCGTCTATGGAGGCTCCATAGAGCCAGAGCGTTGGCAAGTCCCTGCCGCCAACTGCCTCTTTGCTAGGCCCGTTAGGAGGCGTGACGGAGCTTCCGGGATTTCACGCCTCTTTGCACAAACCTATCACGAATGCGTGTGCGGCGCAGGTGCTGGTTAATTTTGCCCGAACGTTTGCACAGTCTGGCCAGTGTGAAAAAATTATGCAATCTCCCAGAGACCAGTATATTATTTTGCTCTGGCCAGTAGCTGCAAGTCCTTGCAAAATCACACCTGCACCACTGCAGTCTGGGTGAACCGCATTGGTGCAAACTTGCACAATTGCAATGTCTGAAATATGCCGACTGCTTCCAATCAGTACTGATCGTGCATTTAGAAGGCCCAGTTCTTGTTAGTATGCACGCTGCTGATATGACCATTTTAATGCTATCTGCTACCTTGCTTAATTTATTTGTATTTAATCTGGCGGCGTTCTGTACTAATCCCATTTCCGATCTCCACGTGCTGAAGAGTTTTAAAGATATTCTAACCCACTGCTCTGCTAATCTGGAGCCCATAGTCACTGGATAGGTTAGAGACCCATGCCCGCCCTTCTAAACCAAACATTCGACCTGTGCGCAAAAAAGCCACAAAAGCATATCTGTGTTCACAAATCGTGATGCACTTGTACAAATGTAGCCAATTTCAATTTACGACTCATTACACGTTGAACGATTGGGATGCAACTGGCTAGTAAAGCTATAGGCAACAGCAAAACATGAACGGCATGTTTTTTTGGGCATATCCGAGTTCAGCTAGAATAATAATTCAGTTTTTTAAACTGTTTTCCGGTAAATATAATTTTTTATAAAGCAGTTAATTTCCAACCCCCCCACTGAGCATGGCCTTTGGTCATGTGCAGTGGGGTTTGCAGAAAGGGGCTTTCTGATGGCCAGCCTCTTAACCATCCAGGGGGGTTGGCGGCTGGGGTTGGCCAGTTGATGATGTTCCCCAAAACGGAATCAGTTGAATGATAGGGGGCAGCTCCAGGCATTTTTCCTCCACACGTGTAGAAGATGGTTTCCATTACCACGTTTTGATGAGGGCTGCTTTAATTATGTAGCTAAGAGGGCCAAATTATGTTTCAAGGTTAACTAAATTGTGCATCAAGAAAAGCCAAATTATAAGGGCTAATGCAGCACATTTTGAAGCAGTATTCACTGTTTTGCATTCAATGCACATTTTAACACTAGATGGGGGGGCAGTTTCTCCTGATTGATGTCAGTTTAATATAGTGTTCTTCAAACTTTATAATTCATACCTAGTACAGATGAAGAAACTGTTTTCACATCATCCCTCTCACCCCAGCCCACACATGCACAAGTTGGTGTGCATGAAGTGATTGTATTTTTTCAAAGCAAAGGTGGCCTACAAACGGGAGGGAGGCTTATTCAACTGCACAGTGGGGATTGTTCTGGGGCATAAGGAGTAAAGGAGTGGGCTCACTCCAGGTTCCAGCAGCTCTTTCTTACTGCTGACCTCTGCATTGTTTCTGCCAAGCCCGCAAAGTCTCCTGCCTACTTCCCCTCCTCCCCATCACCCACTGACTCAGGAAGCTTTCCTCCCATCCTCATTGCCACTATGCTAACCTTCCAATCTCTTGCAGCACACTCTCCCTGGCATACCACTCAACTCACCCTCGTCTTGAGGGCCACCCTGCAAGGGTGCTCATTTTCTCTCTTCAGACGGGCAACATCTCTCCTATTTACCTGAATGGGATCACATGCTCTGAAAACCTTCAACTGGAAAACATTTTTTCTCACAATTTGTTTAAATGGGTTCACCCTTCAAAACCTCTCCATCTTGCCAGACGCTGAGACTCAAGACTGAGGATCCTACAGCACTTACTGCCTCTGGTCTTCTGCATCTTTCTTTGTCCCACGTTCCCCTAGTGCTTCCTCTGTTTATGATCCTTTAGAACTCTCTCCATGAAAAAATGTAGGAACTCTCTCTTTCTCCTGACTGATTTTCCTCTCAACCCTTCCATGCACTCCACCTCCAGAGTTTATCACCTCATCTACACTTACTACTGCAAAGACCCTGTTCCTGAAGTCTCCTGAAGTGCACCATCCCTTAAGGCTCCTGCAGCTTTCCCTTTTTGTTAGGTTTCGCCTGTCGAAAGCTGCGCAAGCAACCTTTCGTGCAGGCGAAATCTAATGACTTACACTGTGTGGCTTTGTTCCGCCCTCTCTTTCCATTGGCTAGCTCCATAAATGGAGGCTAGCCATTGGAAGAGAGATCTGCTCGTCATTCTGCGAGCAGATTCGTGGGCGTTCCGGCGATTTTTAGGCTTTTCGCTACGTCATGCAGCTGTGGGCGTGTTTTTTATTTTGGTGGAGGTTTTTTTTGGGTCATTCCGCCGGAAGCCGCCGGAAGAAGTGGTCCTTGGGGAGTGCTTGTTTTATCACATGATCCACTTCAGTCCTCCCGGCTGCTTTGATGAAAGCGCCCGCTCTCCCACAAGCTTCGCCGCTCGCTCCGGGGTGCCGCCTAGTGATTAATGATTCACAACGGCTTCTCGCGACCAGACATGCACGGGGGCCAAACCCGCCCTACCGTCGCCGTGCACGCTCTTATGTTAGTTCCTCCGGCGCAGAGCAGGGTGCTACTCAGTATTTCTCCCGGCCACCGCTATTCAGGCATGCCGTCAACGAGGCATATGGGCTCAACTTTATTTCAAATATGGTCCATCATCAATACTCTGCATCCAGGGCACCGCCATGCATGCCAGGCGTCGCAGCTGCAGTCCAAAGCACAACCCACGGCTTCAGTTTCACTTTCAGCAGGTAGGCCACCGCTGCGCCGGCTTTCGTTCCACGTTTGCAAGTCGTCTTATGTGTTTACAGTCGGTGTTTTCGGATGCATGTACCCGTCCTCAGCTTTCCAGCAGCAAGTTTTCTGCCATCATCTGTGTAATTGCAGGATTATGAGAGGATTTTTAGGGCGTTCAAGAGGAGCTCGCTTAAAACGCGGCCATCTCTCTCAGCAGCTAGCTCCGCCCCCCACCATGAAAATTAATATTTAGATGAAAACGAAGAGATGTATTACTTTTTAAACAAGTGAGTACTCCAATCTCTGAATAGTATACGGACATATAAGATAGATACATTGGAAGACCACTTTAGTGGCTCAGACAGGGAACAAACATGACATCCCCAACCCACTCAGCTGCCCCCTAGTTCTCCCTTTCCTTAGCCTAGAAGGCGATTCCTGCAGATCAGGGAAGTCTACACTGAGTGATTCCAATTAAAGGAGAAACAAGATATGTGAAATGCTTGCAACACTCTCCTGTTTGCTCATCTTACATAGTGCCTCCAGAATAAGACTAGAGACTTCCTTTGTGTGAGGAAGAGGGGTTAGAAAGAACTGTACATAAAGAGATCATGCAGAGGTATTTGCCTTAGAGGAGCAATCAAAAACATTTACTGTATATAGAGACCATAAAGTTGGCATGTGCACTGAGAGATTCAGTATGTAGGGAGATCCTGCAGGTGTCATATGCACAGAAAACTGCCATATAGACCACAAGGCTCTTTCACAAATGCATGTATGAGCAATTAAAGCAGTTCTACAGATATACTACTTCAAGTACTACCAGTTCAAAACTGCCTTTGTGAATTGGCCTAGGATTGCTCAACTCCCTACCAATACAAGTTCAAAAAGGATACACACCTTTGTATTTGTTTTACTCGTATATAAATATTCCTTCAATATTCCCATTGTAGATGGTTTGAGTACAATTCACAAAGGCATTTAAGACTTACTTCATATACTCATAAATACCTTTGTGAATCCGAACGAATGTGTTTAAGGAAATACCATTGAAACATGATGTCCATAGAAAGGCCACATTCATTTTGCTAGGCATTTTGTCAAGCACGAGGAGATTAAGGGTCTAATTATGACTTTGGCGGTCCAACACCGCCATAGCCACAGTGGCGGTGGGGGCACCAGTGCATGGGCGGTCAGACCGCCCTATTACAAGTTGGGCAGTCGGACTGTCATGGGACTGCAGCATCACCGCCAGGGATCAGAGATCCCTGGGGGTGTTGCGGTGGTCTTGAGGCCGTAATATGCTTGGCGGTGCCACTGCCACTGCGGCACCACCAAGCACATTATGAGTTTCCTCTCTGCCACGGTTTTCATGGTGGTGAGCTTGCTATGAAAACTGTGGTGGAGAGGAAACAAAGGGGGCGTAACAGGGCCCCCTGTTACCTGAGGGCCATAGGGTGCATGCACTGCATCAACTGCACCGTTCCATGCCGTTCAGGAACTTCCTTTGACGCTCCCATTGAGGTGTCTTTTTCATAGGCACCGCCATGGGACCACCAAAGGACCACCAAAGAACCACTTGCCAGAGACTAAAAATTTAACACTCTAATCACCAATGTACGGATTTAGTGTTCTTGGAGCGGGGCAGCAGCATGGTGGCCCCGCTCCAAGACTGCCAAAGTTGTAATTAGGCCCCACCAGTTCCCTAGCTTCGATGTTGACTGCTCTATCCGTTAGATGACAACCTCAGAAAATCCTAAAAATTGCAAGCCAAGTTTTTAACAGGCCTCAGTTGGTGTGTGTGTGTGTGGCTCTGGGTGTGTGTGTGTGGCTCTGGGTGTGTGTGTGTGTGCGGCTCTGGGTGTGTGTGTGTGTGTGGCTCTGGGTGTGTGTGTGTGGCTGGCTCTGGGTGTGTGTGTGTGTGGCTGGCTCTGGGTGTGTTTGTGTGGCTCTGGGTGTGTGTGTGTGGTAGTAATTGCTGCCTGCTGAGCTCGTCCGTAGGGTACAATAGGTCTCACATTTGCGAGAGATTAAGCTAATGGCAATGTAAATGACAACGCCATCACATAAATACAAATTTTGTCATTTACAATGCCAATAGCTCAAACTTTTCCAAAGGCGAAACCATTGCATTGTAAATGCTTGTTTAATTTAACTGTGAAGGACCAAGAGATTGGCACACCATTAACATCCCTTAACGAGGCCAGAACGTGAGACACTATTGCATGCAGAAAATATATTGGAGAGGACGTGAGCACAGAAAAGACAGTAGGTTATGCAGGAATCGATTGAGCGGTACGTGGGTGTAGAAAACGGTGAATGAAGGGAACATAAGGAAAAAAATTTGAGCAGAATATTGATAGGTGCACAGGACAGCAGACGACTTTTCCAAATCTCTTTGTTCTCGAATGTTGGCATTTATTAACAATACCCTTTAGAAAACATGATGATGCATAGAATACATTGTACACGAAAAACAATACAATACACAGAAAACTGACGAGGAGCTTGAGGTGCCCATGGGCTGCTTGGAACACTACACCACAGAATACAACGCAGAGCAGATATGCCTTGAAGTACAATGAAAACAAAATTATATCCCAAACTCTTGGGCGTAGGAAGTGTATTTCATATGGAAATCTTGCAGCTATCTAAAGTAGCTCGCTCGTAGCCAAATAGATTTTGTAGGGCGGCTTGGTCTACACTAGCATCAGCCTGTGTTTCTGAATCTACACAATAGTTCTGTGTGAAGGTGTGTGCTGATTGTCAAGTGTCATTCTTGCACATATATGCAAAAGGGACATTCCTAAGCCAAGCTAATTTCTATGTTTTCCCTCTCATTTAATGTGCTTTAGTTCTTCCTTGACATAGCTTTTGTGTTACTTAATATCATAAGGAAATGCAATCTACAAACCATCAGGAAATTATTTGAGTAGATGTGGTTAAGCCTTACCAGATATTACCGTAGCTAACAAACAATTGGGTAGACTTCCTAAACGTCTCAGTCTTATCCAGGTAAAGACAGAGTACTCTCTTAGCATCAAATGAATGTAGAGCTCATTCTGCTGGAGGGGATGGTTTGGGAAGGCTTACTAGTAAAGGTCTCAAGTAATTTATATGAAGGATGGATTTGCACTCATGACTACTCTGTTTACATGAAAAATAATACATAATTCTACAACTGATAGCACTTGAATTTCACATACTCTCCTAGCGGAGGTACATGCTTTCAAAAATGCAGCTTTCCAAGACAAATGTTTCAATGTAGCATTGTATATTGGGTCAAAAGGAGGACACATTAGTCATGACAAGACCAGATTAAGTTCACAAGGAGGCAATGGTTTTCTTATAGGAAGCAACTCTTTTTTGAGACCTTGCAAAAAATCTTTGGTCACAGGTATTTTGAAAAAAGAAAATTGTTCTGATGATTTTCTATAAGCTGCCTCCCCAGTCCCAAGATCCTCTGTTCAATTTGCCAGGTGAGAAAGACCAGTTGATGTAAAAGGGGTGCTTCTTGGCTTCACACCTACATACACTCTAGTCGCACACAGTAGGGTTTGCATAGGAGGGGTACGCTTAATCACTACCTTGTTTTATATGTCTACATATGTACACTGTTTCAGCACCATGGTAGAACTATATTTGCTATTTACTCTTTTGGTGCTTGTAATCACTTTCATCTGCTTCTGTCTACTGATCATCGCAGCACATATATTTTATAAAAGAATAACGTTGGTTCGTTCAATATATTGCAAACTTCCCACTGTATATTCTCTGTATATTACTCTGAGAACAAACAAGCACAAGTGACTGAGCGGAAAGGTCCCGATCTGTTACCACTATCCCTGAGAGGTCATGGTTGTCTTGATCAGTATGCACTACAAATAACGAATGCCCAGCTCATGCTCAAAACACCCATTTTACGTTTCAGCTAGATTCACAACTCAGTTTTTACAGCAGTGCTCCTCCACGCTGCTAGGTAGAGCAATATGACAAGCATTAGCCATGTTCCACCCCAGAATCAAGGAAGTGGAGCGGCAAATAAGAGTCAGATCTAAAAGTCCTACAGGACTGAACAGGCAAAATACCCTTCCTATTGAACCCGGATGTAAAGGCAGGAGTGCCTTGTGAATGTATGTACTAACATCCACATTACACCCTGAAAGATGTCATGGAAATAAACTACGCATGCCACACAGTGGTAGCAGCCTTGGCCCTGAAAGAATGCCCCTTAGTACTTCTGGAGGCTGCTTCTTAGCCAGTGCGTAGCCAGTCTTAATGCAGAGGTCTATTTTCCTCTTTATCTTTTTTGCCAAGTATAACACTACAAAAAGCTCACTGTCCTTCTGGTAGTCTTCGGTGTGATCAATAGCTTTATGCTCTCTTAGGATCCAACCAATGAAGTGTCCCCCTCTGTGAGAAGCTGGCCTGGTATAAAAATCCACCTATGTAAGTGGACACCTTGCACCAGTCCAGACAACCCTTATGGTGATTTAAGAGGTGTTAGACAACCTTATAAAGCTCTCTAAGTGGTAGCTGTGGAAAACAGCCTTCACGCTTAGTCCAGAAGGAATGTAAAGCAGCTTGTTTTACCAGAAAGCAATCTTATAGTATAGATTAAGTGAAAAGACAATGCACACACTACTTTAGCAGAGAAACACAGTAAATAGCACGTAATACCCAGTGGACCCCGGGGGGGGACCAAACCATATACTAAAAAAGTGGTATAAGAACCACGACGAGGCTCAAGACAATGTCGAGAAGACATAGAAGTGCTGGAGACCCACGGAACCACCCAAGGTGAGTGGATAGGGACCCCATGGAAAGCATGTGCAGTGTGGGAACATGACAGCGTGCTCCAAACAACTCTAAGGGTAAGTCAAAGTTGGATTTTTAAAGCTTAAGGACCCTTCCCAGTGGCCCCTTGGGAGGCAGAAGGTTGGAGAGCCATCCCACCTGTGGATACCCTGGTACCCATGTTACCTACATCAGAATAGCCGAGTGCATACGTGTGAAGTGGTGTCGGAAACCGCCGTCGAATCTAATGGAGGACTTCAGCAAAGTGCCACTGCTGGAAGAGGAGGAAGTGTCCGTGAAATCGCATCGCTGGTGTCAGGAGGCAAGACCCAGCTCGCGGAGATAAAGATTACCGGCGCCTACAGTGACCATCCTGCCGCGGGGCCGAGAGCGGACTGCCGCCCCTCCCCCTCTCGCCTGGAGCTGATCAACGCGAACGGATATAATCAACTAGCGTTTCCCGCCACGCGGGACGCGCGCGGGCGGAGCCGGGCTAAGCCCGGGCAAGGGTGAGCCGTCTGTGGCCGTCAGGGGCCAGAAGAGGCCGGGCTGGGCCCACTCCCTTGGCTGGTCAACACAGGGACTATGGTGGTTGAATTGGACATAAGAACTTTGGTAATGTTTTAACTTATCAGTCAATAACTACTTCTATGACAACTCCTAATTGTTGATTCATAGTATGTTTACAAGCTTTCCTTATCGGTATTTTAAGTAGTATTAAAACACACTTTGTAGTGCTTCTTTTTTCCTACATATGGTGTGAACCTTTTGATCAGAATTATGGGTAAAACCATTCCCCCAACCACACGCCCCATTACACATCAAACAGCTGCCTCAAAACACCACTCCCAAGCCTAACCGCAATTGACAAAATGCTCCAAAAGACTATAGGGGTGGTAGCTTCGGCCATAGAAAACACTGAGAGGCCTCTCTCGTTGACACCTGCTATGCCTCCTAACACGCCACCTGGGAATGCTTCTCTAGCCACAGCTAACTCTCCTGGTTCGCTGTTAGCAACCTCTTTGCCATGTGCCAGAGGTAGGGTCTAGTAGTAATCCTCCTCCCCCTTTGGCCAGCCAGGTAGTTAACAAGCCATCTAAGAACTTCCCTAGAAAAAAGAAGCCTAAACCAAAAAAAAGGCTGTTAGGCCCACTACACCTCCCTCAGATAGTCCACAGCCAGATGGAGGGGCTTCTTTCTCCACTTTAGCTCCTCCACTGTGGGCTACCCATTTAATAATTGATCTGCAAGCCCATATGGAACAACTTATCAAGTCTCAGTTCAAAACCCTGATGAGTAGAATTGATAAAGTTGTGTCCATGTTAAATACTAAAGTGGTGCAACTCCCCAGCCAACACCGCAGACTAGGAATAATCCCCCATCTTTGGGTGCAAGTAATGCTAAATTGAAAACTCAAGACCGAAGTCAAGGTGTAGGACCTCTAGCAGATAAACGGGAACAAGGGCCAGGTCCATCGTTTATGACCAATTGTGCTGCTGGACCTACCAATTCTTGGCCCGCCACCCGCCCAAGCGGATACTCAAGCATAGCGGGTCCCTCCATCAGCATCCCGACACCAACCTCAACGGGGGCGAATAAACAGCTGCCAATCCGAGGAATGGTACCCCATAATTCTACACCCAACCCGCCAGTCAATATCCCCAAACAACCACTACCCTCCATCCAGCTACCCCCAGAGGCTTCTCCTTATGTGGTGGTACTATCTGGAGTTCCGCCACTGGCTGACGAGCGTGGTGAAACGTTCACTGAGCTAAAGAATAAAATCATATTCTGGTTGAACAAATGCAGACCACTAACGAATCCAGGTAAAGGGGAAATACTATTTGCCAGGAGAGTTAGTTGGATAGGGAATAATACCAAAGATATCGGTGGGGATTGTGTGATCATTAATTTTAGAGATCCTGGCGTGGTTAACCATATACTAGAATGGGGCGGTCCCTGTCATCAAAGCCCAATTACCCCCCTCCACTTAGGGTATTTCTACCCACAGGTAATGTTCCCTGGTGGTCCAGGAGCATCCTACTTTTATAATGACGGTGTGAGGTCTAATTACAACATACCTGTGGAAAATAGATTTAGTACTTTGAATAATGTGGATTGACTAGCCTCCTCCCCTGGCGCAATGATATAGATTGTATTCCAGTGGAGTACAGGGAGGTGAAGGCGGGTGAGAGGCAAGGGGAGGAGCACTCACAGACCGCAGGGAGGGCAGTACTAGCGGACCCACCGTTGTCTCTGTTATCTGTAAATCTCCAAGTTTGCGGCCAAGGAGATGGTAGTGGGACAACCAATCAAGAAGATACCCCTTGTATTTCTTTGTCACTGCCCGCCACAGCGAATTCTACAAGGCATCAGCTAAGTAGCTCATTTATAGGGTCTTGGAAAGTAGAGGTGTTAGGCTCTAAGCTATCGAACTCGGATTGGGGGGAGTTGGTGGACCAATATGATGTGTGTCTGTTCCAAGAGATTTGGATGACATCCGTTCCCCTCAGGGTGGGCTATGCATGCTACCATATCCCAGATGTACAGGGAACGAGGGGCAGACCATCGGGGGGCTTGTGCACATGGGTAGCCACTCATCTGGGGTGTTCAGTGACAGTGATTGACACACACTCCCCGGATCTTCTGTGCATTGCCCTTAAATATCTGGATGGCACGTCAGTGGTGATATTTAACATCTATCTGCGCCCCACTCCCCAATTGAGGGGGTCACCCCTGATTGAGGCTATTGAAGAACTTCTAGCACTTTACCCCGCTCCTACACACAGAATATTGGGTGGTGACTTTAATTGTCATTTCGAACCATTGGTGGATATCCCGTCTGTAACTGCAGAGGAGGACTCTATCTGGCATATCCAGGAGTGCTCAATGTACCCAGCTAAGCGCCTGACTCCATTAGCCATGCAGATAAATAAGCTTTTAGTTTCCCATTCCCTTAGAGCTTGCAACGGCAGTCTTACTGCCGATTCCCCAGGGAAGCCAACTTATAATAGAGTGGGGAAAACTACGACTATTGACTACATTATGGTCAATGTCGAATTGTGGTCCCAAATTAAGTCCTTCTCTGTAATCGAGAGACTGGATAGTGACCACAACCTCCTGTCCCTAGAACTCCATTTAGCATTGGGCAGTAAACCTAGAGTGGGGGAGTACGATTTTAACTCAAACCCCAATCTAATCACTGTGGCACGTGGTAGACGTATTAAATGGGCCAAGTTTTCACTGGCTTCGGATAAAATATCTGAGCTTTACCAATTAGTTGCCTCGTCCCTTGCAGATGCTTTCATTCTGCCGGCCACTTACGATTGCTCCTATTTTCGGGTGTTTGAACTCATCCACTCTAATTTAATTACCTCCCTAGCCGACTATTTTTACACCCCAGCTCACGGGAGGGCCCGGCAACGAACCCAGGAGCAGTCGTTTAACAAATCTTGTAGGGAGGCTAAATGTGCCCTTGTTAGGGAGGTTAAAACTGGTTCAGTCGAGAGTATAAGATCGGCTAGATTTGCTTACAAAAGCATTACAGTGGAGTCCAAAGCAGAATGGGAGGCTCGCAGATGGGATAACATAAAAGACGCCCTAGATGGACGTGATTACAGGGCATTTTGGAACTTGGTCAGATCAGGTTCGTCCGAGGGCTCGAGTGCCATAATACCTAATTTGAGTGAAGATGTGTGGATAGCGCACTTTAAACCCCTCTTTGCGCATACCAATACTGTGACCATAGCAGACCTAGTTACATCTGCTCCAGACATACAGGTCACTACTGAACCGGATTACTATCCAGTACCCGTGCAGGAAACTCAGGGAGCCCTTAAAAGTCTGGCCACAGGGAAAGCCCCCGGATTGGACCGCATACCGGGAGACCTGTTTTTGAGTGAGCAGAACGTTTGGGCTCCTTACATGTGCCTATATTTTAATGCCATACTCTTGGGTATGGAAATTCCTCTAACCTGGCTGGGCGCGGAGATTATTCCCATCCATAAAAAGGCATCCCCTCTGCACCCGGTCAACTACCGCCCCATTAGTCTTATTGACGTCTTACAGAAATTATTGGCCGCATTCTTTTAATAAGGTTGCAGTGTTGGATGGACGATCACCACATCCTGACCTCCCTACAAGCGGGTTTTCGTGCCAAAGTTTCCACCGTTGATCAACTGTTTAGATTACAGATGGTATTCTGGAAGACAGTGATTTTGGGGGCCGGTAGTTTGTATTTGATCTTTGTAGATCTCCGATCTGCATTTGACCTGGTCCAGAGGGAGAAGCTATGGGCCATTTTGTTGGAGATGGGTGTTCCAGCCTACTGGTGCCATTTATTCAAATGATTACACCAGGGTACTTATGCAAAAGTGAGGTACGGGAGGAATGGGGAGCTTTCGGCTGCATTCCCAGTGGAAAATGGGAGTGAGACAGGGGTGCGTGTTGTCCGCCAGGGTCTTCTCGCTTTTTCTTAATGGGTTAATTAAACATCTTTGGGGCGCGCAGGACTTAGATTCTCCAAGCTTGGCAGCCCGAAAGATACCAGCCCTGATGTTTGCTGACGATACCCTTCTGTTATCAAATTCTTCAACAGGTATTCAGTGAACATTAGAGGCTTTCTGCTCTTTCTGCAGACTAAGAAACTAAGAGATCAACCTGTCTAAAACCAAATTTATGGTCTTTAACTCTAAACTCCCGAAATGTCCCCTTCCCCATATGGATGGTACGGCCCTTGAAAGAGTCTCCACTTTTGAATATTTAGGGGTAACACTGAATTATAAGATGGAATTGGGAACCCACATAGCCAAGGCAAATATGAAGTTGGCCCCAGCAGCGGGAGGCCTTCTAAAGATACATAATGAGTGCACAAATAAAAATCGTAGGAGCTCCAGTAGAAATCTATAAAGCACAAGCAAGAGGTGGGGCGCTCTATGGTGTAGAGCTATGGGGCCACACCAACGCCTCCTCGCTTTCAACTGCTGAGAATAGTTTCATTAGGCGTCTGCTGAGACTCCCAAAGAGCACACCGCTGATTCCGCTATGGCTTGACTTGGGTCTGGTCCCCATGCATGAAGTTATCCCTAACCGCCCTTTATTGTACTGGAGGAGACTCTGGTCCACACCTGAGCTCTCAAGCTATCGGGAGGAACTTACTTACCTATTGGCGTTAAGGGGTGTGGGAAAAATCCCTTGGTTAAAGCATGTTAAAGATCTATGCCTGGCTTTGGGGAAGGGCGATCTGTGGCTCGCCCCCGCACCCTCTTCTGTCACGACACCTAAGAGAGCGCTGGTCACAGTACTTAACCATTTCCGATTGGAACAGATGGCATCAAGACCATCTCTGGGTAGGTTGACAAGCAGTTTCCTAGAAGTTAAGGATAGGTACCAATTTGAGAAACTCTTGGACGATATTTAGCCCCCTCTGGTGAAGAAATTGTATGTCCAATTTAGACATGGATCTCTACCAGTAAGGGCAGTAACAAACAAGTGGTCAATGGATCATTATGCATCTGGCCTATGTCCGGGGTGTGAACATGCCGAGGAGACAGATCTGCACGTTCTGCTCTTCTACCCTTCATACTCCACGGCCAGAGCCAAATGGATCCTACGGCTATGCAAGTCCTGGAGCTTCAGGGATGCGTATAGATTGTTGAAATACGATCCTTCCCCGTTAACTGTGTTTGCGATCTCCAGATACCTGTTTTCCATGTGGTGTTCTAGAAGAGCCAAACTCAAGCAGCAAGCTGCCACAATTAATAAACTGTGTAGTACCCCGTTGCATTTACTAGGGAATTTCAATACCATTCTGAGTGGGCTGTTTTTACTATTTTAAACACTATTTATTGTTTTAAGCTTATTGTTTATTTATGTACACTATGTATTGCTGCTCACTGGTGATCAATTGGTAGTCTTATGTAATTATGTATCGTTGCTTTTATGGTTTTTAACCGATAATAAAGCTTTTTTGACTGACTGGAATCCGAAGGTGGATTCAATATGAGAGGTATCTGCAAGCAAAGGGGACAAAGTCTATGTCACTCAGGGGTGACCAGGAGACTTGGAAGATGAATGACCTCCGATGTTGGGTGTTGCAGGATGGATGACAATGACTTTGACTCTGCAGCTGTGAGGACCAGGCGATGCTGAGGAGGACCAGGAGCCGTACACAAGCTGTGCACGAAGGATGTAGAGTGCTGGGGAGTCGGTGTCTTGCAGGAGAACCAACAAGCCTTGGCAAATGCAACAAATGCAGGAATAAAAGAAGGAGCAACGGCCATACCAGGAAGGTCCAGGGGACTCAGCAGAAGCAGGGGAATAAGGGCAGGCCCCAAGAAATCAGGGGAGCCCAAAAGAAACAACGGTGACACACAAATGGACCCACAGGCAGGAGGCAATGGAGTCTCGAGATGACCTCAAGCAGTTCACCAAAAGATGCAGGCCACGGTGCACACAATTCGGTGTTGTTGAAGATTATGGTAAATGGAAGTGCTCGAGGTTGGGGCTACTTGGAGCCCGAAGATATTCTTGGACAGAAGCCAACAAGCCTTTGCAACTGCAAGTTAACATGGTGCACAGGGGTTCGGTTACTGCAACCCCCACGAGGGATACTGGCCTCAAACTTGGTGAGATAGCACGGCAGGCCTCAGGAGCTGTGGAAAATTACCACCTGTGTTGCAGAACCTTTTCGAGTCCGGAGGAGCTCAGGATCAGCATGCCGGTCGACTTAGTTGCAGTGCCTGCAAATGTAGGGGAGTGACTCCTTCACTCCAAAGGATATTTCTTCAAGTGTCTTTGAGGCTTCACAGGCCTTGGAGGGTTCCTGTATGATGCACAGGCACAAATGATGCAGCAGACTGGAAGGGAGACAAAGTCAGGCCCAAACAAAGTCCAGCTAAGTCCAGGGTGCCCAGATGGTAGAAGAAGTGGTGTCTGATCTGAATCTTATTGCACAACGAAACTAGGGACCCACCCACGGGTAAGACCTTAAGTATCCTACGGAAAGGGTTGGGACGATTAAGGTAACCCTCCCAGGGGAGGGTCTGGAAAGGGGGGAGGTTACTTCCATGTCCTTTGTCCAGTTTTGCACCAGAGTGATAGCCAACGGCTCCCAAGACTGGAGTTGAACTGGAATATGCACAGGGACACCAAACGTGCCCTTCATGCAGACTTAGTGGCGCTGCAAGCACACCCACCTGCTCCCAATACACTATATCCTGTCTGGGAGTTGGGCACACCACCCTGTGGCTGGATGCCCATTGTTCTGCCTTCCCCTGCTCAAGCTTGGCTCAGCAGCGGGAGGGCAGAAATGTGTCTCTGGTCAGCAGCAACCATTTTGCTTGAAATCATACCTCCCACTCTGTTTACTGTGTGGGGGTATGATTTCAACATATTTGATACCAAACATGATAGGATAGTTTCTAGATGGTCATCGCGTGATTATGTGGTGGCCCTTTATATAGTATATGGCTGCTTCACTGACAACCCAGGAGAATGGACTCCGTAGGCTTTAGGGGTGTCCTGCTCATGCAGGGGCACCCTCTCACTTAGAAACAAGCACCCTGCCTTCAGGATTGCAAAGGGCTGCTATAGGTGTGACTTATAGGATTTAAGTGCAGTGAAATTAGATATAGAAAACCAATATCTTTAGTAAGTGGTGCTAGCACCAGTGTACACAGGCTGCAATGGCAGGCCTGTAGTTCCATTTTGAATGGTCTCCCATTGGTGGCATAATGCATGGGGGACCATGCATTAGCATGGGGACCTCTGGGGTAGCTATACCCTGGGTACCTTAGTACTATATACTAGGGACTGATAAGGGTACCCCAGTATCCAATCTGGGATGTACCTAAGTACTTACCACAACAATTTAAGGGAGAAAGCAGATAGACTGGGCTCCTGATTAGCAGGATCCCAGTGAGACTAGTCAATAACAGCTTAGCACCAAAAAGTGGGGGGTAACCATGCAGAGGGATCCTACCTTCCTATACCCCATCTTTCGAGAAGTGAGGCAGGGCAAAGAATGTTGGGGGGGGGGGGGGTGAGCAACTGACCAACCTGCAAAAGGAGTCAAAACCTTTTGCAAAAAGGCCGCCCTCGCCCTGGACTTCAACACCAACTTGTGTAGGAAAAAGCTGGTATAGGGCTGATGCAGAGAGAAAGCCTGGGTATTACTCCTGCAAAAAGCTGAAGTGATTGCAATATGAAAGACAGTATTGAGAGGAGACTCGGAAAGAGCAGTGAGCAGCTGTGCACAGACTCTAAAGGAGGGCATAAGTGGAACATCAGGACCGAATTAAGATCATATTGTAGAATCACAAATGGTTTGGGATTAAACATATCTGTCAAACCTTTATTAAATCAAATAACTAAAGCAGATTTAAACAAGGACAGTTGGTCCGGCAAATACTGAAAGGCCAACGAATACCCTTTAAAAGTGCCAACTGCAAGCCCTTGTTGGACCAAAGACAAAACAAACAATAAAACTGCCAGTAGTATGGCTTGTAAAGGGTCTGTGATGCTAGCTCCACACCAAGTTACACATTTGTCCCAGTGTCAGTGTAGAAGGACTTCGCAGAGGGACACATGCACGCGAGGATGACACCTACAACCTCATGTGGTACATCCACTGTAGTCAACTGCTGCCTCTCCATCGCCATGCATGGAGGTGTAGATTGTGCAGGTTTGGGTGCAGAACCATGCCCTCTTGCTGAAACAGATGATCCTCCTACAACAGTAGCCTGACTGAAAGACAGATGCTCAATGGCAAGAAGTACCTGGTACCTCACTTTCCTAGCCCAATCTGGAGCCACTAGGATGACTTAGGCCAGGTTGTCCATGATCTTCTTCAGAACTCATGGCAGGAGAGTCATAGACAGAAGGGGTACAGGAGTCCAGTGCTCCAGTCTAGCCTGAATGTGTAGGGAATTTCAACACGCACATTTTGTTCAAACTGAGCTCTCCTAACAGTGCCAAAAAGATTCAGCCAGGGTTCTCCCGGATGTCTGAAGCTGACCTATTTCACGTCGGCGTAAAGCCTCTATTTGTGACCCGCCAGCTGATCTTGTTTGCCCTGTCATTTCAAGATCCCACTAGGTGGTTCACAATCAGGAAGATGCCCTGATGCTCCAGTCCACTCCAGGGGAGTAGGGCCTCTTGGAATAGGACCTAGGACCCACACCACCCTGCTTTCTGCAGTACAACATAGCAGTAGCGTTGTGTGTGATGACCTGCACCAGCCTTCCCTTGATGGATGGCAGGAAGGTTTTCAGTGGCAGATGAATGGCACACAGTTCCAACAGATTAATGTGGAGCCAGGCTTCTGCCATGGACCAAAGCCCTCTGTTCTCCACCTCTCCTAGGTGACTTTCAACCCTGCAGTGAGGCGTCCTACAACACTGTTAGCACTGGGTGGGAAAGGGAGCGGAAACTGCCAATGGTCAGGTTGCGGTCGAGGAGCCACCACTGCATATCTTGTGCAGTATCCTCTGAAGCCTTTATGACATCAGACATGTTTCCTTGGTGCTAGTCCCACTGAGACTTCAGATTCCACTGCAGAGCTTGCATGTGCAACCTGGTGCAATAGACTAGCAGGATGCAGGAGGCCAACAGTCCAAAGGCTCATTCCCAGAGATAGAGGACCTAGGCTGAAACATCAGGATCATAGCCCCCTGAATGCTGTGGACTTGTTGAATGGGAGGGAAAGCCATGAACTGCATCGTGTCCAGAACAGCTCCTATAAAAGGAAGCCTTTGTAAAGGAGTCAAATGTGACCCTGGGTCATTGATCGAGAACCTTAATGATGTCAGAAAGTTCACGGTCATCTGGATGTGGTCCACGACTGACTGTAGCAAGCTCGCCTTTAATAGCCAATCATTGAAGTAGGGGAAAACAGGTATCCCCAACATCCAAAGATAGGGTGTGACCACCGACATCACTTTCATGAACACCGAGGAGCACTGGTAAGGCTGAAGGGAAGCAGGGCAAACTGAAAATGTTCCTGGCCATGTTTGATTTGCAGGCAATGTCTGAGGGGCTGCATGAAAAGCACATAAAAGTAGACATCTTGCACGTCCAAGGCGACCTTCCAGTCACCCAGATCCAGGGCAAAATGAAACTTTTACATTTTCTTTTTAAATATGCCCTTCCACCGGAAGGCATTCAAAGGGCAAAAACCTAATATTGGACAACGGCCTCCATCCTTCTTCGGCAAAAGGAAATAGGGGGAGTAACAACCCATGTCTATTTCTGAGGCCTGAACCCTCTTGATTGCCCCTTGGGACATTAGGGCTTTGTGGTGACGTGTCTTAGAGCGTCGTGCGATGTCATGGAATCTGCCCCGTCATATTCCATGACAGGCAGTTGCTCTCTGGCCCCTTTTAGTCGAGACACGTAGCCGTGTCTTTTATCTCAATAAACTCCTGTATCCACCTTCAAGAGTCTCCTGGTGCTATCTTCCACATTGGCGACGATCGGGAAGAACAGCGGAGTTCACACTGAGTGAACCAACACACAATACGTATTTCTAGATGGGTTGAAGTTAGAGGTGTAATGGAACCAACAACGAAAAATGTCATCAAATTCTTTAAGGATGTATTTGCAAAGGAAGGTATCCCAAGTGAAATACTCACTGACAATGACGTACAGTTTATTTCTTGTGAAATGCAACTATTCTTAGAAAAATGCAACATCAAACACATCAAAACGCCGTTGTACAGTCCACAAAGCAATGGCAAAGTAGAACGTTTTAATAAGGTTTTAGTAGAATGTATTCAGTCTACTTTGAAATGTAACATGGATTGGCTCTTAAGGAGTTGATTTGGAGCTACAGAACAACACCCCACAGTGTCACAACCAAAACTCTGTTTGAGTTAATGCGAGGAAGAAAAGCTAACACTGAATTGTGTCCGTCTTGGATGTCTTCTGACTTTCAAAAAAATGTGGACATCAGCAATGCATGGGAGGTAGCCAAATATAATTCAGATGTTTCCAGCGCAAAGAGAATTGTTCAAGATTCTGAAAAAACAAAACTTAAATTAGGAAATTGGGTACGGGTCAAAAATCCTTGTCTTGTTGGGAAAGGTTACTCTAAATTTAAAACACCATTGCAGATTGTGGATTTAAGAAGGAATGCTGCCAAGTTGTCTGATGGAAATTGGTGGAACATTTCTCGCTTAGCAATTGATCCTAGCTCCAGTTGTGTTAACTTCAAGCAATCTAATGACCACTTCAATGTTAGTAATGGAAAAATTGAAGATGTAAGTGTGAGGAAACGTTTGCGTACAAAATGTTTGCCAAAAAAATTAGAAGATTTTGTTTGTGATTAATTGGTTTTTTTCCATTAGAAGAAAGGAAAGCCAGTATTTGATCTATTGTTGAATTATTTGTAATATTGTTTTAGTTCTAGTACTTGTTATTGTCTTCCTGCTGTAATGTTGTTTATTCTTCTTTTCATTGAAAAGGGGAGATGTGTGGTGACGTGTCTTAGAGCGTCCTGCGATGTCATGGAATCTGCCCCGTCAGATTCCATGACAGGCAGTTGCTCTCTGGTCCCGTTTAGTCAAGACACGTAGCCGTGTCTTTTATCTCAATAAACTCCTGTATCCACCTTCAAGAGTCTCCTGGTGCTATCTTCCACAGGCTTGCGCCTCTTGCAGCTATATGGATGGGTGCACTTCTGATTGCCGCTCTGATGTTGGAGGAAACTGTGGTGGGTCTGACAGGACTTGGAGGTGTAGCCCTGCTGGGTGTATGGAGGATCTGTGTGTTGGATGTGATGAACTGCCACCCTGGGAGAAAATATCTGACCCTACTTCTTACAGGTTGGTCGTGTGCCACCAAGGGCAATCTGCAGCGCCTTAAAGGCTGCTGCTCCAAGTGAGGGGGACTGAGAAGATAAGTGTCCTTGGTGGCTGCACAATGTCTTTTTGATCCTGGTCATAGATCATGAAAAGACTGAGGAAAATGTTACAGGTGCGTTGGGGGAGGGGAGGTAGTGTTTTCTATATTTCAACTCTCCAGCGTAACCTCAGAAGGGTTGAAACTGATAAGGACACTGTCTAGCAGACATGGAACGGCAAGGAAAATGCTCCATTATTCTACTCTACTTACAGTGCTCGAGGGCAGAATCAGCCTTTTCGCCAAAAAGGTGGGACCCATAAAGGAGCATATCCATAGGGGATGCCTGTATTTCCCTAAAAAAGCTAGTGAAATGCATACACACATGGCAATGGAGCACCACACTAGTGCCTGCCACTCATCCCAAGCAAGCGGTAGTATCCAGCCTAGAAAGAACCACATATTTGGCTGCATCCTGGACATCTTGCATGGACTGAGCCAAGGAGGCCTGAAATTACTGGGGGACTGTTGGCAAGATCTCGCTGGCTAGATCACTGAAGGAGTCTGTATTACTGCACGGAAGGCAGACCACACTGACTAACCTCAATCCCATGCTAGCTGAAGAGAACATTTCTTTCTTGAACACCTCAATCCTTTTCGGCTCTCTGACAGGAAAAGTTGTGGAGAATACATTAGGATTCAGTTTCCGTTGTGAATGCCTGGACCACTAAACTTTCAGGAGTAGGATACTGCATAAGAAAATTGTGGGAGAGCAGGCCGGATAAACAGACGCGGAGGCTGGATATATTTCTTGATGGTGATACTTCAAGTTCACAGCCCAGTTATAGGTGAGACTCCTTGATGTAATTCGGGTCTTCCTCCTCTTTCCAGTGGTCTTGCGTCCTTCTTCCGTCCTTCTCCTGGTTAGGTGTTTTCCCCAGAAACTCGGAAATGTGTTAGAGAAAGGAGCAGTCAATAAATGGGTTTTAAAAGGAAAAAAGAGTTGCGCACCCTTCACCTCACCCGTTCGGTGTAGCAGGGAAAGGAATGTGGGGTTTTGTTGAGAAAGTAATAAGAAAAGAATAATCATGGAATACTCCTTTTTTCTATAAGGAACACCAATTGTCTTAAATAGGTTGACGTTGTTCACTTTTTGTGTCCCGTCCTTATCTTCCCACTACGTGCCTTGGATCATGGTTGTGAGGGGTCTCTCAGGACGTGCCTAGCGAGGGTAATTAACAAACAATGCCAAGTGCTGGTTCGTTCGTGCTCCCCCCCTTTCCATCCCTCCCCCAACGTTCTTGTTCCCACACAGCTTCCCAGCTGTCCCGTCAGCACTTACCCACTCAGATGCAACTCTCCTGAGCTGCGGCCACACTTCCGCATCCTCCGATGGACACCATGTAGTATCTTGCGTTGTTTCTATTATATGTTATGCATTTCCCCTTTAACTGGCTTGTATTCGTTTCATTATCTGTGTTCTATGTTCCATGATGTAATCGCTGTGAGGACAGTTACTCACTGTGGATGCTGACAGAAGATCTGTATGGATGTGCTCTTTCTCATGGAATAAACCTAACTTAATTTTGCTTCAATTCTTCATTTAATTCATTTTCATGATACTACAAATTGGCGGCGATCGGGATTTCGAACCAAGGTTATTCAGGAAAACCTCAAGACTTCTTTTTATCTACTTTGACATTTTTTTTATTACTTCATAAACTTCACTGGCTGGTTACTTTTCCTGCATAATTATCTTCTTCTAACAGTGAGTAGATTGAAGAGTTTATTATTTCTGCTCCATTCTTCAAAGAAATTACACAATTGTTTTACAATTTTTTACCTTTGAAGCGTCTTTGACTGTTGTTCTCCCTCAAACCTTCACAGACTCTTCAGTGCACAGTGCGCTTTCGGATCTTTGATGAAAGAATCCTTTATTCTAAAACTTCTTCAAAAGATATTAATCTGTGAAAATAACAAGTAGTGAAAGGCTTTTAATTCACTTTATGTTGTCGAGCATGAAGGGAGACTCGTGCTGAGAGTGCCGAGAGAATCTGTCATCAGGTGATTTATGCAGTACTCATCCTACAATGTTAAAACTGTTTTAAAAGAAAAACGAACTACCGTGTGTATATGCTCAACATTGAACAGCGTTGTATGACTGTACTTGCATTTTTTGAAAGCGTCTGCTCCTACGTTCTGAAGTTTCTCGAGGACTGTCTTCCATCTCCATTTTCAAGCCTCGACCTCTGACGCATGACGCTCTTGAGACTGTGTCGTCATCGCGCTTCCAGGAATTCTGTTGCTTAGCAACTGGTAGCTACAGAGCATGAGGATTGCGCAAGGATTACTTCAATTGCAAAGGTCACGTCATACACGCATTTTAAAGCGAAGTGTTTATTTACATTTATAAACATCGGAAACAGTCAGAACTTCGTTTTTATTCTCACGCAGTTAAGGTAAAAGTTATAAATTAATTCAAGAGCACATCTTTATACTTCTTTCTTCATGCTTGATCGTTTTCTACAATTTAAAGCCACTGTGTAAGTACTTTCTTCGTGTTTTCACACATTATTTCTACAATTCATCTGTTTCTACAATTTAAAGACAGAGTTTAAGTACTTTCTCACTCTGCTTTCTGCAATTTTGAAACCTCAGTGTAAGGTTATTTTCAACGATTTTCTTAGTGACTTTGCATTATTTTTCATTATTAATTTTTAACAAAATTTGATTTTCAAGTAACTCATAAGTAAAATGTCTGACACTAATCCTAGTGTTAATCCTGCTTCTACAAGTACTTCTTCTATCAATGCTAATTCTGCTTCATGTATTAATATCAACATTAGTACTCCAAAAGAATTCTTAATATCTCCTGGTGAACCTAACATCAAATGGCCTGAGTGGAAGGAGTATTTTCTTAATTATATTGCTACTCTTGAGGATAATGTTGGAACTTTAACACATGAGCGTAAAATTAGGATGCTTTTATATAGTCTTGGCCCAGAAGGTTTGAGAGTGTATAACCAAATGACAAAACCTGATAGGTCTGGAGATTTAGATCGACTGCAATTTTGGATTTGACTGAACATTATTCTCCTACAGTGTGTATTGGAGTCACCAGACGTGCTCTCTTCAAAAGGAAACAATTAGAAAGCGAATCTGTGGAAGAGTACGTTGCTCAATTAAAGTTGTTAGCAATGCATTGCAAATTTGGAGTTTTGCATGATGAACTTATTCGGGATCAAGTCGTAGTTTGCTCAAGAAATAAAAGCATTCAAGATAGACTTTGGATTGAAGGTGAATCTTCTCTGAAGGATGTTATTGCTTTATTAAAAAAAGATGAACTTTCTGATAGAAGTTCGAAAGCCTTGTCAGAGCAATCAGAGTCTACCACTACTACTTCTACTCCTATTGTTAATAAGGTTTCTGTCAAGAGAAGTAGTAAGGATACATCAGTAAAAAGGAGTAACAAGAATTATTTTTATCAGAAACCGTCTTATAAACAATCTTTTAATAGAAATGAATCTTCTTTTGCTTGTTTTCGTTGTGGTGACAGGAATCACAACGCTGGATGTGAAGAATGTCCTGCAAGATCTGTTAAATGTTCTAATTGTGGAATTTTGGGACATTATGCTAAAGTTTGCAATAGGAGTTTATCCCAACAACCTAGAGTTGCTTGTGTTTCTGATTCTGATTCTTCTGAGTACGATTCTGATGTCAATGTTGATGAAATTAGTTAAATTTAACCTTTGGGGTGTGGTTTAGTTTAGCAGAATTTCTTTACAGGTTGCTGCGAACTTGTGTTTGCCCACATAAAAAAAAAGGTTATACTTGTAATTATATAGAAATGTTGTAGTACCATCTCGTGTGGAAAAATCTTTACATGTTATTCTTAACTTCAAGCTTTCTGTTGGTTAAAATCAATTTTATTTTATGAAATGCTGTGTACAAGATAATCCTAGTTGAATGTACAAGAATGAAATGTTTTATATGATTTAGATGTGGTCAACGATTTTTATGGAGTATTTTTTTTTATTTTTAAAGAGAAAGGAAGAGTTGTGTTTAATGTTTTTGTTTTTAGAAAAGGGAGGATATGTAGTATCTTGCATTGTTTCTATTATATGTTATGCATTTCCCCTTTAACTGGCTTGTATTCATTTCATTATCTGTGTTCTATGTTCCATGATGTAATCGCTGTGAGGACAGTTACTCACTGTGGATGCTGACAGAAGATCTGTATGGATGTGCTCTTTCTCATGGAATAAACCTAACTTAATTTTACTTCAATTCTTCATTTAATTCATTTTCATGACACTACACACCACCACTCCTCGCTCCACCACTTGACTTCTTCCTCGGCTTCAACTTCCTCTCGTGATCCTTCTTCGGGCTTTCTCTGGAGGTCAGCGTTAAGTCGCGTTGTCTCCGTCCCTTCTCTACTCGCTTCGGGGTCTTTTTTCGTTGTCACTGTCTCCTCCTTTCTCTCTCTACCCCGAGAGTCTTTCCAGGGTCAGCTCCGCCTCCTGGTGCAGGGTTCAACCATTGCCTCTCCTCCTGCGATGACACACGATAGGGAGTAGGGGTTGTTTCCTGATACTGGATGGGTTCTTTGTTTTGGTTCTGGGTCACGTTCTCTGGTAGTCGGACCACAGACCTTTATCCGGGTGTTCAGGTACACTTTGGGGTACTGGCTGGATTACTCACAAAAATCCAGGTCACTGGTCTGGGGCATATGTCAACCTGCCTATTTCCTGGTGGGTAAGAGCACGATCTCCAGTGCACATAAGGGAGTCAGTCAAGGCTTCATTAAATGGAAGTTCAGGCTCAAATGAGACTGGCCATGATGTAAAACCTCGGAAAGGTAATTTGTCTTTACTTCAGAAGAAAGCAGCTGCAGGTCTAGGACCTCAGCTTCCCATCTAAATACCAAAGCAAATGAAGCACTCTCTTACGTTGGGGATACAAGGGGCAAAATAACAGTCACCACAAATTAAGCAGCATTTGGAGGTGAGGAGGCATGTAAAAGAGGAGGAGGGCAGCATGAGAACGGTGTTCCTCTCCCCATTAAACACTAGTGATTCTAGGCTGCCGCCTCATCTGGGGGACGGGCTGGACCCTGTGGACCCCATTGGGTCTCCTGGAGTGACTGCTTCAAGGCTTGGAGGGTGTGAATAGTGAGCTGCACTGAAGATTGTGCACTGACTGTGTCTCCCACCTGCAAGTAAATGTGACTGTGTGCAGTCAGCCACAGTGCAAATACTGGACTGAGCAGAGATCCTAGCAGCACACCTCCATGGGGCTCAAGGGCCATAGGACAGATTTAAGATGCAGGGGCTTATGGGTGACGCAATCTCTTCTGGAGACCAAGACATGCTGTTCTGGTTCTGGGACCCTCTGTGTTGTGGCGGGGCCTGCGGTGCCCATGTTGCCCATGTTGGAGAGTCAGGGAGTGGTGGTCGGCTGAGACGGTCAGCTGTGGTTTTTCCCCTGTGGTTGCTGCTCTACTGGGCTCCACGATGGTGAAGTAGAAGGGAAACAGAGCGGCCCAGATAAATAAAATACTGAATTATGCACAGCCAGTTCTTCCGGAGGGCCAAGGGTGGCCCAGGTTGGAGATGGTTGGACACTGGCACATTAGATGGATGTGACTCCCACCCTAGTAAATTTGTAAGCGGCGATCCAGAATTCCCGTGGTGAGATGATTCATAAGATTGACTCTGCCGCAATCAATGTCAATCTGTTGCAGACTAATTTGCGCTGGGTATCCGAGCGATTAACTACCACAAAATAAAATGTGAGCGCACTACAAATGGAGGTCAACACTCTCCGTGACACAGTTATCCGTCTGCAGAAACAAGCGGTCTACTTAGATCATCGGGTGGAATACTCTAGGCAAAATCCAGCAGAAACAATCAGCGATTCGTGGGGTTCCCGGAAACAGCGGAAGGTCAGTCCACCAAGCTCTTCTTGGAAGACTGGATCACTAACATTCTAGCGCCTAAGAGACTCGCTACATTTTTCACAATTGCCCCGTCGCCAAAACCTGGTGTTCCACCTCGGGCAATTATAGCCGGTTGTTCAATTTTCGAGAGGGATGCTATCCTGCAAACTATCCGCATTAGAGGAATTTGTTCTTCGAGGGGCATCCTATATCCATGTATCCTGACTACACCTAGAGAATGCAGGACCAGAGGAAAACCTAACTGTCAGTGAAAAGTTTGTTTCAATACCTCAACTTCAAATATAGCTTCCTGTTCAAGGCAAAACTCTGGGTCAAGCACAATGGGAAAGTGTTGTCTTTTTATGGCGGCAGAGGCCAGTGACTGGCTAGATTTCACAGGGGGCTTCTCCAACTGGCTTGTGTCCCCAACTGGATCATCCCGGCCATCAGCATCGGGTCGGTCTGGCCACACCTGCCGGTGACAGGGATGCTGGAGGGATCAATAGGCTAGCGGAGGGCTGTAGAGGATTGTGGTCTGTCCTGATGGAACTTTCCTAGCCACTGACATGGTTCCCGACTCAGATGTTGCCTCCCAGGAGCAGCAGAAGGACAGAGACCAGACTGGGGAAGACTCAGCCCGAAGCTGAAGACCGGCTGAGGGTGACCTTGCTGTGCATACGTGGGGATTTCTGGGCTTAGGCCCATTATTGTTTTTATGTATTTACCTCTGGTACTAGGTGTGCAGAGGGAGATCCGGGGCTGGCTCGAGATGGTGGTACTGCCCAAGTAGAGGGGGAGAGGGATATGGTTTTCACATTGAGGTTTTGGTGGGAATGTTTGTTCTGCTTTTGTGTCAATGGGCCATGTACGTTGTGCTGACTGGGCCCTTCTGTGGGCGGCGTAAAGGAGAACCCGCTGGGACCAGTGGGGATAGTGGGCGAGTGGTGTATGACGTATGACTGTCTCCATGACAAAACTAATTACCTGGAACGACCGGGGAATAGCCCACTTTGAGAAGCAAAGTTGAGCATTTATTTATTTGAAGAGGAATGGGATTGCTGTGACGTTCCTTCAGGAACACATGTCTGGGGGCGATTGTATTCCCTCCCTGAGAAAACATGGAGAGGGCAAATTTACGCAACCTCCTACTCCAGCTATGCGCGGGCATTTGGGTGGCACCCGGGTTCCCCTTTAAGCATAAGAACCATGTTGTGGATCCAGAGGGGGGGAATGTTATCCTGCATGGGACTCTTGAAGGTCGGAAGATCTGTTTAATCATTGTTTATGCCTCCAACATACTGCCCAGACTTCTTCCCTGGGATGTTGGTGGCTGCGTCTTCCTATTTGGATGCAGCTGTGGTACTGGCAGGGGATTTTAATTGTGTTCTGAGTGGGACTTTAGACCCACTACTACACTGGCCCAAACTACACCTCACCTTATTGGGGCACTCGAGCTACCGCATTCTGCAATGTCTGAAGCTTCTTCAAAGATCCTACTGATAGATAGAGATATAGGGCCCGATGTAGGTAAATCTAATTTACCACTTCTAAAATACCGAATCATACCGATTCAGTATTTAAGAAGTGGTAAATTAGAGGGGGGGAAATGTAGGTAAATCTGATTCGGTAAATACCGAATCTGTAAGATTCGGTATTTACAGATTCTGTAAATACCGATTTGGTATCCCCCATTGATTCCTATGGGCCTTGAAGCCCATAGGAATCAATGTGGAATACCAAATCGGTATTTACCGATTCGGTAATTACCCATTCTTGCAAGGGTGCAGGGGGTGTCACGTTGACACCCTCTAGCACCCCAATTACAGGCTTGTGTGCCATGTGGCACACATACATGCCCTAAGGGCATGTCTGTGTGTCACATGGCACAGGTGTGCATGCACAGATGTGCATGCACACCTGGATTCGGTAGTTTACCACCCAATTGGATTGGGTGGTAAAATACCGACTCTTGAAGGCCTGTGGCACTCTTCAGAGTGCCACCTACATCTCTATTTACCGATTCTGTACATTTACCGATTCGGTATTTTACCGAATCGGTAAATGTACAGAATCGGTAAAATTACCGAATCTGTACTTATGTAGCCCCCTACATAAGAAATCCGTAATACCGGTCGGAAACGGCCGAATTCGGCCGTTTCCGACCGGTAATAGGGCTCCTACATCGGGCCCATAGGCTATTACAGTAATCAAGCCTTGAAAGTAAAAGCAAGATGATTACTGTTTTCAGAAGATCTGACGGCAATAATTATGAGCCTCAGGGAACAAAAGGAGGCAGAAGTAACTTTGTTCACTTGATCTTTGAGCCTCAATTCCAAATCAAGTAGAAATCCAATTTTTTTAACTTTGGTTACTGGTTCTAGGAGCGAGCCCAATGTAGGAGGCCACCATTCGGATATCAAAATTATGGTTTATTGCCACAAAGGATAACCACAGTATTTGCTGAGTTTAGCTTCAGGCAATTATTATCCATACATTTACAAACATCGCTCATGAAGGTTCTAAAGGCGTGGCCCAAGTTATTCTCATGTTTCACCAGTGACATCACAATTTGTGTGTCATCTGCGTAGGAGTCTAGGGAAAGACCAGATGTTTTAATGAGTTTAGCTAGTGGCGTGACATATAGATAGAACAACGTTGGGCTTAGTGAGGAGCCCTGTGGGACTGTCCAAGGCAGGGAGAAGGGCTTAGCTGTGAACTTACCTAGCACCACACTCTGTTGCCTGTTAGCTAGGAAGGATTGAAGGATATTAGGTGCGGTACCATCTATCCCCAGCTTCTGCATACGGTTAACCAAAATATCATGGTTGACAGTATTGAATTGAATTGAATTGAATTGAATATTGATTTATATAGCGCGATTGCTGCCCAATGGGCGTCCAAGCGCTGGGGATGTAGACAGAGCTGGGCAGTGCCGAAGAGGTTAGAACTCGGTGGACCTTGTAAACAGAAGGGTCTTCAGTTGTTTGCGGAAGGAGAGCAGGTTCGGGTTGGACCGGAGTTGTAAAGGAAGTGAGTTCCACAACTTCGAGGCGTTCAGAGAGAACATCCTGCCTCCGGTCCTAGCCCTCCTAACTTTGGGTACCACAGCCAAGAAAGCCTCCGCAGAGCGGAGATTTCTACTTGGGTGGTAGTGGGTGACTAAATTGTCATTGATTGCTGGGCCTGTCTTCCAGAAGGCCCGGTGGGCAATGCAGAGTGCCTTGAATACCACTCTCTGCCTCACTGGCAGCCAGTGCAAGCTTTTTAATCCGGATCTGACTGACTGAGTGCGTGGGATCTGTAGCAGGGTACAGGCTGCACAGTTCTGTACCACCTGCAACTTTCGTAAGGTCATCTCGGGGGCTCCCACGTATAGGGCGTTGTTTGAATCTAGCCGGGACTGAATCAGGCCTTGTACTGCCACTTGTTTGGCTTCCATTGGCAGAAGGGGTAGAACCTTCCTCAGTGTTCTGAGTAGGCCGAAACATGGGGCAGATAGCTTAGTGGCCTGAGTGGTGAAACAGAGACTTTTGTCCAGCCATACTCCTAGGCTTTTTACACTTTCCTTAGGGGTAGGAGGGATGCCCAGACAGGAAGGCCATAGGGAGATGAGTGGCACTGGTGATACTGGGCCCAGGAGCATGAGCTCAGTTTTATCTCCATTAAGTTTTAGAGAGGAGGATGTCATCCACTCCTTGACATCCTCTAGACATTTCATCAGGCCTTCCGGGGTTTGCCTGTTGCCCTCTTGGGCCAGAGAAACCACTAGCTGGGTATCGTCGCGGAGAGATCTGTAGTATAGTACCTTAGAATATTCTCCTTCATGTTAATGTAACTTTTACCTGGTATGTATATGTTTGAGTAGCACCATGGTGATAGAACCTGGTGTGCGCAGACTGGAGGTTGAGACTGTCAGTTGTACCTGACACAGCCTGCTGGATGAATGGGACCAATTGTTATTCCAATAATCGTCATCTTTTTATTCAACATTGAAGCATACTTCTGCTTTTAAACTTGATTTTTACACTGACGACGAGCTGTGGAGCAAACCTCTGCGCATCAAGTAGGAAAGAACAATTTTTGTCTCAACATCTTTATATTAATTTACAAGCTGATGCCACCCTCTACATTTCAAAAGACTTCAACCTTCATGTAAGTTTTACATATCACTTCTTTGGGCAACTCTGCTTCTACTTCAAAAGAAGTCTACACACACCTCTTTTTAGGTCTCGCCTGTCGATGCGCATGCGCATCGAGCAAGCGAGACTATGGGGGCTTATCCACTCTTTATCCACACTGCAAGGAATCGTGGCGATTCCTTGCAGTGCCCGTGACTTTTAAGCTCAATGCGCATGCGCATTGAGCTTAAAAGCGCGTGCACGTCCGTCTTGTTTTACCCGCTCCGCCCCCTCCCCTTCCCGCCGTGTCGCATTTCTCCTCCCCTCTCCCCTCTCTTCCCTCCGTCTTGTTTGTTTATTTTACCCGCTCCGCCCCCTCCCCTACCCGCCGTGTCGCCGTGTCTCCGATCCTTTCGCTTGAGGAGAAAATAACGCTAATATACAATTGCGTAGAATGGTTTGGTTTTTCATTTTTACTCACAGGTTTACTTTGCTGGTGGCACTGCCTTTATAAGAGGCCTGCTAAATACTGCTGCTGCTCCAAGAACAGTGCCCGCCTCCACGTTGTGCTGAACTCTGGCGGCAATGACTCTTGCGGTGCGTGTGCCGGGGCGTGGTCACGTGGAATTTAATTTGGAAAAAAAAGGTTACGCAGGCTGTTGTAGACTGCCCCTACCCCCCACAGGACCAAATGCAGCCCTGGCCCGCCCCCAGCAACACTGAACCGAAGCAGACCAAGCAAATACGAACGAACGAACGACGTGGAGAATTTATGATCGGCACTGTCGGCTCTCTCAGAATGAGCAACATAGCAACACTCTTCTTCAACAGGAAGAGGGAAGACTAGTTTGAACACTGAAGTGAGTCAGTTATTTACTTTGTATGACGCCACATGTAGTGAGTTTGGAAGCGTCCTGCTTAATGTGAGTTCAAGTTGGCAGACTAGTATAGTGTAGACCCGGCCCAAACTGAGTTTTAAAATGACGTTCGGAAGCCCCCCCACCTTTCACTTCTGAAAGATATTGAGTCATTTGACACACAAAAATACTGACTGGAGCACAGAAGTGTGTTTTCACAACAAAGAACAGACGTTAATTGTTACAGCACTGTAGTTTTGCAGCAAAATTGAGTTTGCGATGCACTCGCTATTTTGGAGAGTTGCACTACAAAAGCAGAAAAGCTATGTTAGTGCAGAAACTGTAGCTGTAAAATTAGAGTGTTGTTCACCCCACTCACCCACACTGTACTAGAAACAATTCCTCATTAAAACATGAACTCCAACAAGCAATGTGGCGGCAGAAGGCAAGGCAAGGTGTGGACTACAAGATTACTGGCATGGCAGGCACAAATGATGCGTAAGTCTTTGAGTCTTTGCACATACATACCTAGAAGATCACCTCACACTCACTCACCCTCACCCTCTCTCACCCTCTACCCTCACTCACCCTCAATACCTCACCCTCACTCACCCTCACCCTCACTCACCCTCACCCTCACTCACCCTCACCCTCACTCACCCTCACTCTCACCCTCACTCACCCTCACTCACCCTCACTCTCACTCACCCTCAACCCCTCACCCTCACTCACCCTCAACCCCTCACTCACCCTCACTCACCCTCACCCACCCTCACCCTCACTCACCCTCACTCACCCTCAACCCCTCACCCTCACACAGTGTAATAGGTCTCGGAGCATTTGAGTTAGAGCTTTTAGAAATGTTTATGGCTTTTTTTTTTTAATTCTTTAGCATTGGCTACAGGAAACAAAAATGCTAAAGATTTACAAAAAAACCCATAAACAATTCTAAAAGCACTAACTCTAATGCTGCGAGACCTATTGCATTTCCAATGCTTGTTGGTATTTGAATTGGGAGGTCCTGTGTGAGTCCAAACCTCAAGATCAATCACTGCACGCCTCACCGCTGTGGGTTGGGAGCCTTCGGTGCAGGCTCTTTTTCCTTTAAAGCTCGTAACACCTGGCACTTAATATCTCACTCTTTTGCTTTCTGGGTTGGGATGTGTGACAGTGATTAATATGTTTCGTAAAGAAATCTGAAGCTGCCCTATGGAGAAGTCTTTGTCTAGTTCTATTATTTTGAATTTAATCTTGCGAAACTAAACTCACTTTTGAATAGTAAAATAGTAGAGGGTTTGGCAGCTTGTTTAAATTACCGTATTGAGTTTTGGCGTGATACTGTATGCTGCGCCTGTGAAGCTTTTCTTTTTTATTGATACGGAGTGTATTTCCCTGCACATGTCTTTGCTTCCATTCAAACTGGACGCACAAGACTTTTGCTTGTATTTAAAGTCATCTGGAAACTCAACTGCGGGGCGCACTCTGTGGATTCTCCCCGCTCACCATTGTTGGTTTCTGACGTCGGCATGACAATCACATTTGCAGGATGTAGCAACGACAGCTTCAACGTTCCTACTGTGACAACTCCGACTTTTAGCTTCTTGTGCTTTCATCATTATGTTACGTTGCACATTTGACATTGCGCCGTAACGTGGCAGACAATTTGTTTCATCTGGAAGTTTCCCAAATCGGCTCATCTGGAAGTTTTTATCATCGGATCTTCATAAAGTTGCCGGCACTTCATTTTCGAGCGCTCATGTCTTGAGTGCGCAACTTTTCAAGTACAGTTATCTTTCCAACTCCAAGTAATCCTGTCATATTGAACTTTATTATTTACAATTTGTTGATTGCGGAAGTAACTGCATATTCTCAACAACATTCTTCATTCTTTATGTATTAATGTATGTTTACCTCATTCCACTTAAATGTTCGCTTGAAAGGTATTTCTATATATATATGGCGAAACTCTCATGATTGTGGCATGCTACTTATATATCTGGCATGTGACCTATTGAACTGTATTTAACTTTGAACTTAATTTCAGCTTTATTTGAGGGAAAGAGCATTTGAGTTACCTTTTTATTTTTCTCAAGTGTAAGTGCAATTTAACCATGCAAAACTCCTCCATTTTTCCTAGCATCTTCTGGTGATCCATCAATTAAGTTGCAAAAGTGGATTTTTTTTTCTTCGAAAAATGTGCAAAAGTGTGTAGTACAAATCTCAGCGCAGAAAGGAGAACTGCTCTTCTTCTGCATGGCCTCGGTTAGGAAGGGCAATAGAGAATATTTGCCTGATATTGATGATCAAAGCTTGAATGAGTACGAGATATGCATATTGAAATTAGTCAAACATTATTTACCGAAAGTTAGCATTATCCTTGAACTGTATCAGTTCAGTTCAGTTCGAAAGCTTTATTCGATCATTCAGTAAACAATCATAAAAGCACACAAGATATTAAATACATATCCAGTAAAAAATTATTAAAACATTTTAAAAAATGGAGATTTAGTACAATTACAACAAGGGGAGGAATAACAATCGGCATAGCAGCAAAATATACAGGAAAGGGTATATTCACAGTTAGGTTATAAATTCCATACTTTTCCTAGCGGACACTGATTTTAGGATAAAAGTCGCAGAATAAAAACAGACATCCGGAACATCAAGTGAAAATAAAAATCTCAAAGCAGTTTTAACAGTGGACACAGAGTATTTCTTAACTAACATTGGAAATGCAATAGGTCTCGCAGCATTAGAGTTAGTGCTTTTAGAATTGTTTATGGGTTTTTTTTGTAAATCTTTAGCATTTTTGTTTCCTGTAGCCAATGCTAAAGAATTACAAATAAAAAAAGCCATAAACAATTCTAAAAGCTCTAACTCAAATGCTCCGAGACCTATTGCACTGTGTGAGGGTGAGGGGTTGAGGGTGAGTGAGGGTGAGGGTGGGTGAGGGTGAGTGAGGGTGAGTGAGTGAGGGTGAGTGAGGGGTTGAGGGTGAGTGAGAGTGAGGGTGAGTGAGGGTGAGTGAGAGTGAGGGTGAGTGAGGGTGAGTGAGGGTGAGGGTGAGTGAGGGTGTCACAGGACAAAACAATTCCGTAAATCAGATCAATTGCTAGTAACATACAGTGCTCCTAAGAAAGGTTATGTGCTCTCTAAACAAAGTATAGCAAGATGGGTAGTGATATTAATACACTTCTGTCATAAAGAAGCTGTCACACCTTTATAGACTTAAGTACGAGCTCATTATACTAGAACTTATCAACTTTGACAGCTTGGTCTGCTGGTGTCTATGCAAGATATCAGCCGAGTAGCCACCTGGAAAAATACATACTTTTATGCAGCACTACTGCTTGGATCCCCAGTCCGCACAGATGCGGAATTGGGCCAGGCAGTTTTATGCCATCTTTTCCAGTAAAGGTGAGCTCTCATAGTAAGTCATACCCCGCTATCCGCTAATGTATTGTGCACGTTTAACATTGAATGTGTGTGTGTATGTAAGTATATATAGGTGTGTGTGTGTGTGGGTGTGTGTGTGTGTGTGTATATAAAAATTACCCATATTATTGCGTTTAAATCCACAGTATTTGCCTTTATTAATGCAGAGATTGTGACCACAAAATATTTCTACCAGTGATTTTACCTTGCATTATTTTCTGTAAAAAAAACGATACTGACTTATGCAAGATCTCTGCCTTGTCATTCTACTTCTAGTATTTTGTCTATGTTCATTACCAGCCTGACCAGGTGACGATGTCTAAATTAATTACTGGCACTTTAAATGAGTGTTCTCTACATCAGCATGTTGTCATGTGAGCAAGGCTCCTCAAAGCCGAAACGTCATGCGGCTGAATTTGCACAAATAAAATCTTCAGCACTTACTTGGTCCGTGTCCGTGCTGTTTCTATCACGGTGGAGGAGTTTGTCACTGGTAGTAGACGCAGTGTACCGGATGTATCGACTGGTTTGTTCCTGGACCAGCCAACACACGAGACCCTCTTTGAAAATGGACAACGCCTGAACCGGGACGCTATCTTGAGCACCCAGGATTTACGGACTCCGGAAGGAGTAAGGCGTTTGACCCCCTCTGGCCAGAATTGCAGCAGCAGTAAAGACTTCAGTCCTCGGACTGCGGTATACGAGCCCACACGAAAAAACGAGGTGAACCGGGAGTTCAAGGTACCGGCAAACATTCTTGCATACCAATTAAATCTTAATACGGCTTAGCGGGTAAAGAGTATAGTGCCAAGGCGCACTGTTCACCAATTATTACATCGGGGCAGATTAGACTGGGCAGGCGGGCCGGAGGTGGGCTTCTGTGTGTTAGGAGGGCATTGCTGTGGGGAGGGGGGAGGAGAAATGCGACATGGCGGGGAGGGGGCGGAGCGGGGGAGAGGGTGTGTGTGTTGTTAGGAGGGCATTGCTGTGGGGAGGGGGGAGGAGAAATGCGACATGGCGGGGAGGGGGCGGAGCGGGGGAGAGGGTGTGTGTGTTGTTAGGAGGGCATTGCTGTGGGGAGGGGGGAGGAGAAATGCGACATGGCGGGGAGGGGGCGGAGCGGGGGAGAGGGTGTTAAGCAGCAGGGTACAGACGGCTGAGGGAACAGACGGCGGGGAGGGGGCGGAGCGGGGAGGGGGTGTGAAAGCAGCAGGGGCCTGGAGTGCGGCTGAGGGAACTGATGTGCACGCGCTTTTAAGCTCAATGCGCATGCGCATTGAGCTTAAAAGTCACGGGCACTGCAAGGAATCGCCACGATTCCTTGCAAGTTGGGGAAAGAGTGGATAAGTCCCAATACTCTCGCTTGCTCGATGCGCATGCGCATCGACAGGCGAGACCTAAAAAGGGGTTTAAGATAAGCAATACGGAGATGCAAATACAAGGGGCAGATTAGCTAAAAGTGCACAGTGCTCTGTTTGGAGGTTCCGTCGCATGGACAGGAGAATGTCGTGTGTTTTTTCATCAGGGGGAAGGCCACCAGGTTATGAACAATGCCTAATCTCAATCTAGTAAGGACATACTGGTAAGATTGCTTGGTGACCACTTTTAGGTACTTTGAAAAGCCATAGCCGGCCAGGTTGTTAGAGTTGTAAAATAAATGTGTTGTAAACTGGCTGCTGGCTTCTCTACGCTGTTTTACCTTAACCCCCAAATAGACATGTTTGAGTTCCTGTTTTGAAATGTTAATGGCACTTACTGGGTCCACAAAAACGTCCAGATCAAACACATCTCTATATGATGTCAAAACATATTTAAGCCATGGGATCTGGCTAAATTTATCCAAGCGGAGGCAGTCATTAATTATTCTCCTAGTGAAGCCTGTTTCATCCTTGGCCCAGATAGACCTCCAAGCCATTAGGGGCTTCAATCCTGTTAAATCAGTCAAATATTCCAACCCCACCTCTTTATGAACCAACTCGTTTGAAGCCGAAGTTGGGAGGCAAAGAAGCCTCTTTAAAAAGTCATTTTCGGCTACTTGCAAATCCCCATGTTGACAGTGTCCCCAGACACCCGAACCGTAGAGTGCCACTGAAGCTCATCTATGTCGGTAAACATTTAACATATCATGTGTACGGCGACTGCCTAATTTAGAAGCAAATCTAAAAACCCCTGAGGCCCCCTTACCCATCTTAGCCTTAATATTAAGGATCTCTGGAGCCCATGTACCATTGCTACTGAAAGTAAATCCTAAGTAGCAGAATTTATCCACCACTTCGATTCTTTGATCCCTAAACTGGAATGATCTCAACTTTTTCACCTTTTTCCCACATGCCATAATAAAAGTTTTAGAGTTATTAATTTTTAGTTTCCTCCCCTTCATAAAATCGAAAAAACTATTCATTAGTTTCTGCAGACCTACTGGTGTTCTAGATAATAGAACAGTGTCGTCTGCATAAAGCAGTACCGGAATCGCTTGGCCCTCAACTAACGGTGCATAGGCTTTAACCATCTTCAGCGTCCATAGCATTTATGAAAAGGGAAAAAAGCAGCCGGGCTAGAACACAGCCTTGCCTAAATCCTGATTTGACCTTAATCTTCTTGGTACATTACCCCGCTTGGCCAAAACGAATCTGAGCTGACAGCTTATTGTATAATCTGGCCAGGAAATAGATAATTGCAGCAGGGGCTCCCAACTCAGGCAATGTTGACCACAATAAAGCATGATCCACCAGATCAAATGCGCTGGTAAGATCTGCGAAGCAGAGGAATAAAGAGCCCTGCTTGGCTCTAGTGTATTTGCCAATAATTAAGTCTAAATTAATACACTGCTCGATAGTACCAAGGCCCTTGCGGAATCCGAATTGGGAATCCGCAAGGATACCGTTAACCTCAGCCCACTCTTCCAAGCGCAATAATAGCACCCTGCTCATTATTTTTAGGGATGAATCTAGAAGGGAGATAGGGCGGTAGTTCTTAGCCTCTCCTCTATCTCCCTTCTTATAGATTGGTAAAATTATAGACTCACCCCATGTGGATGGAGTGCTTTCCTTTACAGACGCATTAAAAACCTGTGTCAGAAGGGGGCTCCATAACGATAGATCCGTTTTATACAGGTCAACCGGGACCCCGTCTGGTCCTGGGGCCTTCCCTCCCTTGCTATTCCGGATAGCGTTATCTACCTCTAGCATTGTAATATTGAGGGGTAACTTTGGGCCAATGGCTTCAGCACCGGAACATATAGGGTCCTCCCCGGTCGGGTCAAAGATTCCAGTGAAGTATTGAACCCAACTATCCTCGCTGACCTGGGCAGATAATACAGGGAATTCCTCTTTTTGGAGGAAAGGACTGCTAACCGTACTCCAAAAAAGCTTGCTGTCTCGCAGCTCCGCCGCTTTTGTCAGATTGTCCCACGCCTCCTCCCTTAGCTCCTGCTTTCTATGGTTCAGGTGTTGTTTTTAGGTTGCCCTAAGAGGTTTAACAGCTTCCCTGTCCTTAGGGTGGTTTGAGAGTGCTTTATTTAACTCTTGTAGGGACTTCCTGCATGCCCTGTCAAACCAGCCTACGGCAGCCCTCTTATTATTAGCATTGATAATGGTGAGAGTCCATTTAATTATATTGTTTAGTTTCTCAAATTCTGCAACAGTACACGATGCAGCTGCATCACCATCTAAGCAACGTTAGAGCTCTTGGAAACTGGCTACCACGATTTTACGCAGCAATTTTTCAGAGTTATTACCACACCATTTGATCCTAATACCATTCTGCCTACAGGGTATTATTTCAGCAACAGTCCCTCGATTGACTGGTGTCTTCATCCCCCAAATAGATGTCAGCATTTTAATAGCATTATGGTCACTAAGGCCTAAATCAACTATTTCTGGTATGGCACAAAGAGGGCTAATTTTGACTGAAACCAACAGATAATCAATAACAGTAGCTGATTCCTCCCTACAAAAGTCGGTACAATGTTGCCCTCACTGTCGTCTGATGGCTGATGGATTAACAGGTCTAATTTGAGCATAAATGTATTAAGGGAGTCACCATATGAAGTGTGAACAAAATGAGCCCGGTCCTCCCCATTTGCCCCATCAAAATCACATGCGTTTGTAAATGAGAAGGGGCAAGTACGAATGTTAAAATCCCCTCCCCATATGATGTCGAATGGGTTATGGATATCCCTTCCGATTTTTATGACAGCAGTCTCCAGATCATTAACAACACAAGAGCTAGAGGAATCAAACACATTGTTATAATGGGTAATTAGCAAAATATCTCGACCTCCACATTGCTCCAACCATAATACTTGTGAGTGGAATCCGATGGTGGTATGGGATTTTGCTCGGGCCGGGAAATTAACAGACAGTAGAATCACCAACCCACCTTTTGCCCTGCCCATGGTAGATTCTTGCGCTAAACAATTATAGGACACAAATCCATCAAAATGCATCTCGGCCGTAGACCACGTCTCTTGGAGGCAGAGTATGTCATAATTAATGATAGACTCCCTCCAACCAAGAGTCTCTTCCTTTTGTCGCCAGCCGGCGATATTCCAACTCACTAGTTTATATCCAATTTCGCAAGGGACATCCTTCGTGACCAGGGGATCTCTTGAGGGTACTAAATTTGCTGGCAAGTGCTCCTTAGAATTATTAGCAGTGGAGACCAGTGGGTGAATTATACCCGGTTGAACTACAACCGCTGGAGAATACTCCAAGGAGTTAGTGGTGTTAGGGGCCAATAGATGAATGATACCCGGGGGAACTACAACCGCTGGCAAGCACTCCCCAGGGTCATTTCCGAGGGGCTCAACACTTCCATCCGTTATTTCTTTGCTCATATCTGGAGTTCCCTTCATTGGTGATTGCTGGGCAGCAGGGGGTAGTCAGTCTACTGCATCCAGACAACTGAACCGGTTATAATCGCAGAAGGGAGCATTCAAAGGCATGGGAACTGTCTAACATCAAATCTTCTATTTCTTCCCCTCCGCTCAACCCTTAATCAGTCGTCCCTTCCTCTTCAATAGGTCATACAATTAGGTGGGAAAAAGAAGGACAGTGGTAGGGTCTGGATAGTGGAGTTGAATGATCTATTAAAACCAGCACAGATATGGGAGACAGTTCTATGGTCTCTAAAGTTGACTGTTATGCAGTCCCCATTTATGGTCTTAACTGTTTTACCCAACCAGGGCACCCTTCTTACCATGATGATTTCATTATGTAAATGAGCCGGCAGTGGTCTATTCCAGTTTAGCCACCTGACTACCTTGTTTTTTAGGGAGCTAAAAGTTTCTTCTTCCCCCTCTTCCAAAGCGGGTGCTCCCGCCAGGACCACCATAAAGCGATTTGCTTTGGGTGGAAGGTCTGGTAAGCGTGATCTGGTGGCTCTACACTCTTTTACTGATGCCGGTGGTCCTAGTTGACCGTCATCAGTTTTCCCCTGGACACTACTACCCCCCAATAGGGGAGCAGGTGTCTGCTTAGGTGGTACCTGGTTCACAGGGTTAGAGCCTGAAACACCAGAGGGTCTACAGTTATGGATTTGAGCCCCTCCGTCTACTAAGGAGGGAAACCCCCTGGTTAGGGATACAGGGATTGAGGCTACACTCGACTTGCTAGTCATACTTGTGTTCGCTAATAGTGCAGATGTAACCTTCTCAATATTTAACAATCTAAGTTCCATTTGCTCCAATTTGGCTTCTAGGGGGAATAAAATAGATTTAAGTAATGCTCCCAAGCTTTCAATTGATAGGTCGTTGCCGGGCTGGGTAACAGAAGGGGATGGGGTTAGAACAACTGACCCTTTTGTAGGAGCTATTTGCCCCCGTTGGAATAGATGGGGAGTTACTATCATGTTGTAGCTTTGCTAGTTTTGCCTTGCTTATGTCTTTCTTATTATAAGCCCTCTTTCTTTTAGGGATAGCCCCTTCTTTGACCGCCAATGACAAGGTATTATTAATGGTAACACCATGATCAGAAGATGTAGATGCATGATTATCAAGAATTAAATTAATTTCAGGCAAAATTTCATTGACTAAAATGTACAAGTCCTGTGTAACATGTTCATCCCCTTCGGGAATAATGGCTTGGCCTGCCACACATGGCACTGCAGAAACAGTATCCAGATTCCTATCTGGCGTTTTGGCGTTAGCAATAGTTCCCAGGGAAGATCTTTTATTTACCGAAATTTCCTGTGACAAACGTTTTTCCAGGACAGATATTTCAGTGTCAATAAGGGTGTTAGCTCTGATTAAAAATGTTTCCATACCTCCCACTGTTGACCCTCCGACTGTCGACGACTTACTCCGCGTTTCGCGTCCAGCCATGGTTTACAGAGTTAATAGGTAAAAGTCCGATGTCCAAAACAAGAGGGTGAGCTCGGTCCGGTCTAGACCGGTCAAGAACGGGCAAAAACGGGCCCGCCCTTGGCCCGGGTTTCACCCGGCGCCGTCCCGCGCGCGTCCCGCGTGCGCGGTAGTCGGGGTTGTTTATAATAGGGGAGGTTGGGGGCGGGAAGAGTCACAGGTGCGCCTGATAGGCTTCGCGCACTGTCCACTGGGACTTGCAGTCCCGCACCCGCAGAGAGACACAGTCCAGTTTCCCCACGATAAGGAACAAAGTTCAGGCAGGCAGGTCGGGTCTCCGTGGGGCGTCCTGACACCAGAGTTCAGCGATACTCCACCAACCGGCTGCGAGCGGCTCCCGCGGAGCGGGGGCCACGAACCGTAGAAGAGCTGCGGGGGAGGCTGGGGGCGGGAAGAGTCACAGGTGCGCCTGATAGGCTTTGCGCACTGTCCACTGGGACTCGCAGTCCCGCACCCGCAGAGAGACACAGTCCAGTTTCCCCATGATAAGGAACAAAGTTCAGGCAGGCAAGTCGGGTCTCGGTAGGGCGTCCTGACACCAGAGTTCAGCGATACTCCACCAACTGGCTGCGAGTACCACACTATGCGCAGAGGATCCGGTGCTCAAACCTCTCTGCTCCCAACATGCGCTTCTAGTTTAGAGTCAGCCCGGTAGTGCAGTATAGCGCCAACATCGCCTGATATTGATGATCAAAGCTTGAATGAGTACGAGATATGGATATTGAAATTAGTCAAACATTATTTACCGAAAGTTAGCATTATCCTTGAACTGTATCATTTTGGTCTCAGGAAACCAAATGATGGAGAATCTGTGGAGAATTATGTCACCTCTTTGAGAAAATTGGCGTCATGTAAGTTTGGTGCCTTACTAGATGAGAGGATAAGGGACCAATTTATGTTTGGTTGTAATGTTGAGAAGGTCAGAAGCGATTTATGGCAGAAAGATGACCCATCTCTGGATGAGGTTATTACCATTGCAAAACAGATTGAACATTCTTCAAAATGTGTAGATATTATAACAAAACGTGAAACCAAGGAAGGCAGTGTCTGTTTGGTGAAAGGGAATTTGAAGGAAAAAGGTATGAAGAAAGGTATCCAATTGAAATCACAGATGAAAACTGTTTGTAAGTTCTAACCCAAGTGTTATAGGTGTGGAAGTGAAGGACATTAAGCCAATGATAAGAAATGCCCAGCGCTTAAGAGTACTTGTTCGAACTGTAAAAAGACAGGCACTTTACCACTGCATGCAAGTCCAAGAAAAACAAAGGGAGAGTTTATGTCAGCACTGGTGGCAGTGATAGTGATGCCTGCTCAGGATTTGACTGTGGACAAATTGTGAAGTTTGTCACCTTTAAGGTTGTCTTTTTGGTGGCTATTACTTCTGCTGGTCGCCTGGGGAAGCTGGGGGCTTTGATGGCTCAGGAGCCTTTTCTTTCTTTTTCTGCTGATGAGGTTGTTCTTCGTTTGGATTCCTCTTTTGTTCCTAAAGTTTCCTCCCAGTTCCATCGCTCTCAGGAGCTGGTCTTGCCTGCTCTGTGTTCTGTTCAGGTGGATGAGGATGACCCTGGTCCTTGCTGGATGTTTGCCATGCTTTGAGGGTCTATGTGGACCGTACTCGTGCCTTTAGGCATACTGACTCCCTGTTTGTTTCCTTTGGGGTGGTCTCAAGGTGTTGCCGGGCTTCCACTTCTTCCATTGGTCGTTGGTTGAGGCAGGTTATTGTTTTGGCCTATTCCCTTTCTGGTTCCCCCTGGGGTTCAGGGGCGTTCTACACTGGGGTGGCTGCTTCCTGGGCGGAGGTTCATGGTGTGTCCCTTTCTGAGATTTGTAGGGCCGCTACTTGGGCTTCTGCTAATACCTTTGTTAGACATTACCGGATTCAGAATGTTCTGGGGGATGACACTAACTTTGGTTTGGGGGTTCTTCGGGCTGTGTGATCCTGATTCCCTTTTTTTGTTTCGTACTGTGCTGTTTTCAATAAACTGCTGGGTTTGCTGTTGTTCTGTGTCCTGGTGGTTTGTTGTGTGATGATGACCGGTTGCTGCTTGGGTATTCTCACGAGGACAGGAGGGACCTGGGGGTAATGTCATATTGCTTACCTGTAATCTTCATTACTCTGGGTCCTGTTGTCCTCGTCCCCTTCATACCATCCCTCCCTCCCTCCCGGTCTTTCCGGCCCTCATCTGGGGCTTGGTGGTTCAGGAGGAATGCTGGGTAATGTACCCTTATGTACTCCCAGTAGGTAGAGGGAGGCGTGTACCAGCATTCCTGCTTTTCTTTTTTCTGTCATGGAGATAGGTTATCTCACTTGTTTAGTATGAAGGGGACGAGGACAACGGGGCCTGGAGTAATGAAGATTACCGGTAAGTAATAGGACATTCCCTTGTCAGCTCTTTACCTTTCTGTAACCTATGCCCAAGCTCACAAGGGGTTACTGGTTTGCTCATTGTTATTTGTAGGTGGTGTGGAGGCTGTGGATGAGCTGAAAGTGAAGATGTTTTCTATTGCTGTATCTTTGGCTATTGTAAAAAATATTTACAGAAGTCAATCATGTTTTCAAATGATGCAATTAAGTCCAAAGTAATTAAGCCAAAGGAGAAGTATGATAATGAGGTTCTTACTTGTTGTACAAGTAGTACATGCCACCACAATATTGCCATATGGCATCTTCTTTGTCCTACAAGTAAAGGTGGTAGCTCCCTCCTGCTTTCTTCTTCTCCTCTACCTGCCATAGTCCAGGATCATCTTGTTTCTTGTTCTCTTCTATCATATTTTGCATTTCGAGCTGTCATGCGCTTTAGGCAGCATTAGAGGCCGTGTGAAATCACTAACATCCTCACCACTTTCCAGTTTTCAAGAGCAGAGGTGTAAAATACAACATAACCTCCTACAGCAAATTATTTTCTGCAGGTTTATAATATTACATTGTAATGCTGCCAAACAATTTACTATCTGTGTCTCCTGAGATATGTGAGCTAATTACTCTACAATGTATATCTTATTTTCAATGTTTCAAGGGTATTGCTTATTATCACACAGCTCCTTAAGGTTCTCCTTCACTCAGCTGTCTCTCATTCGGGCTTGTGCCAACCAGCTCCAATACTCCATATGTTACTCTGCACTCTTTCATTCTACAACATCTGCCTGAGCGTTATCCCACATAATTGCTAGACTCAAATTACCATAGGTGGAGAAACATCTTATTTACCCCATGACATTTATCAAGACTGAATTCTTTGTATTTCCAGTAAATGTAACCTAGAATCGCGGAGAGGTTTGACCTTTATTGGGTAACAGTAGCAAAGGACAGCAGATAGAGAAGGTTTTTCACACATATAGTTCCCAGTCTTCAATTATTTTTTACCTTACATAAACATACTTCGCTATACCCACGTCACCACTGTTGACTCATTAATTTGAGTGGCCTCTGGTTGAATTTAAATTAGACGATTCGGAATAAGCCAATAAGAGGTTTTTTTAATATATATTTCCTCAATTAAAGATATCCAACTTCCCTTTAGATTTATATTCTGGGTGTAATATTGTTATAGATTAATCCTCAAACCTAGGGGACTCAATTGCCTGGGCACAATACCCCAACTGAGAGACTTGAAGAGAAACATTTTCTGAAGTTCAGACAAGACCTTACTCAGTGAAGTGCAATATGATTACACAAAGTTACTCAAGTGGATTTGATCAGGGTTTTAGCTTAGATGACATGCTTTCGTGCCATCCGCAACATGACAAAATATTGCCCTCCTAAGATTCAAACCTACAAAAGTTGTAGAAAGATACCTTTTAACTCAACTCAGCCAACTTATTGATGACTATGACTTGATAAACAAATTCTAGTCAGGGTTCTGGGGTGACTGCATCACATAAACTGCTACACTTCAGATCATGGATGACACTCCCAGCATTTGGACAAAAACACCTCTTGCCTTCTCATATTCTTCGACATTTATGCGGCATTCAACAGTCAATTACGACAACATTCTAAACACTCTGAAAAAGCGAGGGGATAGAAGGCCCAGTCCTTAATGGTTCTCCTCTTACCTTAAAAAATGGTCCCAACAAATCAAACAAAATAGGTCCTTTTCAAATCGGTTTCTGTTAATCAAGTGGGCCCTTGTGGCTCCATACTAGCCTCTGCTCTCTTTAATCTATACATGGAGTCCCAGAGCTAAATCTTACGTTCCTCAACACAAGCAAACCATCTTGCATTAATTCCCTAAATGCACTTAACTGCAGACCTGTAGTTATTGACTGCAACAAATCTCTAGAGATCGCTCTAGACTAGAATGACAAACTTCCTAGTCTTCGTAACAGAAAGATTCAATTATATTAAGGACACGGAGGCTAGGATTAGGCATTTTCATTCTTTTTTTTATTGGACCAGCAGCCTTTTAATAACATATAAACAACACAAGGACTACACATATCATGAGTCCTCGGTAAAACATCAAGTTCATGAACTGTCCAATCAGGCGGCTCCTGCCTCATTATCTGGGAATAAACCTTGTTGGACTCTCTCTTTCTTCCTGCGATAAGGCAGACAGTGTTAGTTCAACCCTCTAGCTTCGAAGACTCTGAACCTATGAACAGAGAAAAAGGAACCCTAAACACTGCTTGCGGCGAACGGCCACAACAGAGCATCCCTAAAGCATTTATAGCTTCTAAACTACTGTATGGATAACAACCTCTTACATGAAACAGTCGAGAAACAGGGAGAAAATCATTACTTACACCTCAAAGTAGTACCCCTCGACCTGGGTGGGACATGAGTTATAGTAGGAAATCTAATCCGTGCCTCTGTGTCCTTAATAGAATTTAAACTTTTCTGTAACAAAAGCTAAGAAACTTTTTATTCTATATGTCAGGACCCGAAGGCGAGGATTAGGCTGGTTTAAAGCTTGTCCACTACTAGGGCCCCTATGGCTTAAAGTAAAACCTCTTGGAGGTTGAGTCTGAAGACCAGTCAGCCGCATTTAGGCTATCCTCCAAGCAGGCTCCCAGAGTGAAAGCCTTAGAAGCCATTGCGCCTCTTGCTGAGTGTATCTCGGCTCTGGGGGTAGAGATAAGCAAATGCCTGCAGCAGTTTCCTAACTAATGGATGCTCTCCCACCAGGAGGTTTGCCACTGATGCATGCCCTGCTGAGATTGCAAACTGGAAGGTATTGACTGTTCTATACGCTAGATACTTGTCTGCTCCCACGGAATCCAGGTTCCGTTGGAGGTACCAACCCATCCAATGTGACCAAGCCGATCGGTACTGCTTAACAGTTTCATCCGACCAGACTCGAGAGAGGAGGTCTGCAACGCATTTTGAACGGCCACAAATTTGCCATCGCGACCGGTAATTCTCCACGCCATGAGCGGGAGATAGTCGTTCGCTACCAGAGGGTGAGGATTGCCGGTCGGATCGCTCAGCAGATGTAGCAATGGGTGTCGACGGATTGGAGGAGCCCAGGAAAGTTCCAGCAGAACTGGAAACCAGACTTGCAATCTCCAAAGCGGGGTCAACACCACCAAGTCCGCCCCCTGTCATCGTACCTGCGTCGTCAACCTCATTATCATCGCAAAGGGGGAAACACAGAGCCACGCTCCACCGCCCAATTCTGCAGGAAGGCATCTGCTCGAATCGCGTAGATGGCCGACTGCCAGTCCGCTATCTGGTTGACTACTCCCGGAAGATGCTACACTGTCACTGATACCTGGAGTTCCAGGAAGTACTCCAAAAAGTACTTCCATAAAATTTGCTGCACCTCGTGATGGATCTTCGCCATCTTCCTGGAAGCGAGCTTCAGAGTGGGCTCCACTGAGTCGATCACAAATCCTAGGAAGATGATCGACTGCATCGGAAGGAGACTAAACTTCGCCTGGTTGATTACGAACCCTAGAGATTGGAGAAGTATCACTGCCTAATGCAGCTGTTGTGATAACAATCGAATGCACTGGTTCATAAACAGCATGTTGTTGAGATACACAATTATGCGTATATCCTGAGCCCGCAATCTTTCCACTACTGGGTGCAGGACCTTGGTGAAGCACCAAGGTGCCGACGACAGACCAAAGGGAAGAGAGGTGAATTCGAAAGTCTGGCCTTGCCACTGAAATTGAAGAAACCGACGATGCGACGGAAAAATAGGAACCATAAGGTACGCGTCCTTTAGGTCAAGGTGGACCATCCCCTCGTTGGGACGCAGAAGGTCGCGGAGAAGATGGATGCCCTCCATCTTGAAGTGGCGTTAGACCAACTACTCGTTGAATTCCCGGAGAGTTGTCACCAGATGCTGACCTCGTACTGTTTTTGTACCAGGAAGAAATTGCTTAAAAAAACCCTGGGGTGTGGGGAAGATTGCAGAATAGCCTGCTTCTTTAAAAGGTCTAGGACCTCTTGATCATTCAGGTCGATTTCCTGCCTGAAAAATAAAGTAGGGGCGGAGGGGAGGATTGGACTGGGGAACCGTAAAACTCCACCTGGAACCCCTGAACTATTTGTAGCATCCATGCATCGTTCGTAAGGGCCCTCCAGTTGTCCAGAACTTGTGCCTGTCTGCCCTCCAAGCAATAGCGTGAGATAAGCTCCGAACTTACCTTGGGATACAGAGGTTACACCTCCTCGAGGGCCGTTGCGCTGTCCCTTGTGACGACCTCGGCCTCTGGTGGGATAGAATCCTCCAAAACGCGATTCATCCTTCCACTGTCCCCTCTGTGATTGCTGGCCTCTGCAGTAGGCGGGTTGAGAGGAGCGGCCTGCCGAGCGCTCCCTACCCCGGCCTGCCCCACTGAAAACCTGAGCATTAAAGAATGTAGAAAAAAATGTAATAAGTTCTTTCACGAATGAGTCGCGGAAGAGACCCCCTTGGGCTACTTGGCCTGCCTCCGATGTAGCTAATTTCCCGAGCTTGGGATCCAGTTTGATTAGCAATGATCTGCGCCTTTTTGTAGAAATTGCGCAGTTGGTGTTGCCAAGGAGTATAATTGCTCTCTGAGACCAACTGGAGAGGATATCTGGGGGAATGAGAGCGCTGGATGCCTTAGCGTCCTCCACCATAACATAGCTAACTTATCCTCTAGTGAAGGACGGGGACAATCCGAATCCGCCTTAAAGTGGGAACAAACCTCTTGGTCCATTGGATTCTGCAACCTCCCCGCGACATACTTGGCCACTTTCTCACAAGGGACCCATTCCGATGGAACGGGGATGAAGAAGCTCTTCAGGATCTAGGAGATCTGATTGTGGATCTCTGGAAGGATCCATCATTTGGCAGCTCTCCTGTAGTGGAGACTTGGAGGGGCGCCAGGATTGATCGTGATCCACATCGTCATCGGAACCTGCAGGGGAATCATCAAAAGGCTGGGTCGGGACACCGAACCCTGATCCTCCTGTGGCGGAAGGTCTTGGGGGCTTCGGTCGGAGGGGCAGGGGACTTGGCTCCCAAGAACGCCTGCTTTAGCCAGTCGAAGGCGTCCAGGTCCAGGTCCATGCCCTCTTGGTGGGGGTGTTTGTGGGGATTCGCCTTAGGGGGAAGCAGGGGCCTGCTTTGGAGGTTTGGGGGCTGAGGGCCCCGGAAGGTCTTCCCTCAGTGCAAGGGGTTGCAGGCATCTCTGAGCCAAATCCATTAAGCGCTACTCTAGAGGGGCCACCGCCTCTGACACCATCATGATGATCGAAGCATCCACCGCATCACAGAACTCATCTGTGTCAGGGAAGTACTGAATGTCTTCTTCCTCCTCGTAGTAATCATCAAAACTCTCCGTAAGTTAAGTATCTCAAGGGGTTTGAGGCACAGAGGAAGGTATCAGGCAAGATATTATAGGTTGCCACCCACCAGGTAAGAGGGATCTGTGCAGTTTGGATTAGCCAAAAGGTTCATGAACTCCTTAGGGGTAGAGGCAAAATCGGTGGGATGTGGGAGGAACAAGCTACGCTCTCGCTAAACCCCGGTATGGGCCTTATTAGGCCAATCACACTCTCAACGCCCTAGGGTTAAAATGGCCTGGGCGGCCCATGCAGACACATGCCAATTATATCAGTTGGCTTTCACCTTCAACAGCCTGGGAACGTCTGCAACTCGGCAGGAACAATAGCCTGCAATCCTTACCCCGTGGGGTGTAATAATAATACCAGGTTAGCTAGAAAACTGACACTCCCAGAGAAGCGGACGGGGGTTGCTCAGCATAGTCTTGAAACTGATGTGCTTTTTGTCCCGCGCTGAGAGTAGTCGGAATGTCCTCGAAAGGACAAAGGAGGTGTGCCCTCTGGTGGCCGGCGGACCACAGCACACTCTGTCTGGTTTGTCAGATGCTAAGTCTGACTAGCAAAATAACATCCACGTTGGAGCGACAAAGCGCTCCTGCGGTCCCAAACACGAAGCGGAAGCTTCGCGGGCTGCAATCGAAAAACCAAGTTAGACTAAAGCAAACATTCTATGCCAGACTATAAGGAATCACAAAGAGTCAGAGAGACAATTAACTAACGCTGGCTGCCAGCCGCGAAGAAAGAGGGCGTTCAACGAGGGTCATGCCTAGATAAATATATCAATATAAATTGAATACGTAAAAAAATATATTCAAACAAATGCATGTAACTTTAAAACAACTTTAAAAAAAGATATAAATACATTTTTCAATTCAATTATAAATAAAAATAGATGTATAAATTAAGTATATCTTACATAAAAAGATTAAATTAACAATGTATATTATAAAACAAATAACAAATATATCAGGCCTCATTACGATGTTGGTGAGATCGACCCTGACAGCAAATCCTCCTCCATCCTCCCCTCAGCGCCTTGAGTCCTTCACGGGTGAGTATTCGCGTGATATAAACCTTGATTGATTGATTGATCAGTTCCACTGACATCTGAAGCAGTGGTCAGACCGTCACATTATAATGTGGTCGATCTGAAAGTATGGGTTGAGAGACCAACCGCTGCGGTTCTAACGGGCTCAAGAAGCCAGTGGTCACACCTAGAACTATGCTCGTGGAACATAAGCGGGCTTAACAACAAAGTAGCGGATACTGATTTCATACAATACGTGAAAACATTTGACATCATCCTTCTCCAGGAAACATGGCTGGAAGAGCTGGTTCAACTAGAGGGTTATACCTGTTAACATTCTGCAGCAACAAGGAAAAGCAAGTTTGGTCGGTTGTCAGGAGGTCTAGCAACCTACCTCAAAATATCAACCATTGTTAGTACACGGGCTTTAAGCAACAATTCCTCTGCTACAAATACAGTAGAGATATCACTTAACTTTGGGGGCATAAAGAAATATATCCAGCTGACCAACACTTATATTAATCCAAAAAATAAGAGTCATGAGGGGAAACTTCTAATGGACCATTTACATCACGTTATCACGTTATCACTACTCAAACATCAACAAACCTAATTCTGTCTGGAGACCTTAATCAATGCATCTTAGGGTCTTCCGTAAACATGTGATATTCAAGCCCAGTTGTACCATTGGAATATACCAACTCAATCATTTAGTAGCCAATGTAAAACATCCAAGCTTGCAAAATCACTATTGGAAGATCTGGAACATATGGGCCTAAGGGCTCTAAATGGTAGATTTCCTGATGATTCACCATATGTGGCCTCATTTACCTCAGGCAAAACAACCTCTACTATCGACTACACTCTAGTCTCCCTTTCATTGTTCCATCATATATTGGGCTTCAACTTAGGGGATAAGGGTGATAGCGATCATCGCCCTCAAGAAGTCATCCAAGGAGCTCTTCCTGAGGCCATACTCTCAAACCCAACAGGACTGCTGGACAGTCACACCATAAATCATAAACAAATCAAAACTTCGGTAGCAAATACTGTGGAGGTACTTCAAGCTGCAAAAAGGCAATTGAACAACTTAAACTACCCTTCGGGCAATACAGTAGCAGTTTGGGAAAAATTCACGACTGAGTTTGCAAACAACTATTCAACAACTGTACAGCACTTCCCACCATCTGCATCTGGTATTGCAAGGAAGATCTCAGGCACCCAGAAACTGGCCATGAAATCCCACAAAAAAATGATTAACGGGGCGTGGCCAAGATGGCGGGGTGAGCGGACGCTTCCTCCCGTAGCTCCCCCGGCCCAGCTCAGCTCGAGCCCCGATTCCTGCGCTTCTCTCCCCCCGCGGCTGCACTGCGGGCGAGAGAACTGTGCCGGAGTTCTTGGAGCACAGTTTGATACCACTTTGACTTCTGCTGCCCCGGGGGAAGTCCCCGAAAAGTTTGCTCAACGATCGCTCCGGGGAGCAGAGCCTGGGTCGCCCCGAGGAGAAGGGCCTGGAGGCGGAGCATATCGCGGCGCTGTCCGCGCGCCTCGGCTGGGCCGAGTGCTGAAAAGCTGGAGACCCCGGGGAGCGGACTAGACGGACTCCGCGGAGTGTGGAAGCTTCCTGGCCGGCGCCCTTGTGGCAAGAACCATCGCTGGACGACAGTCCCCAGCCCGGCGACGGCGATCCACCCCCCTGCCATGGGTGTCGGTGTGTGACGCCTTGCGGACCCCGAGCTTGGAAGTGAAGGACGACAGAGTCGGAGCGGGGCCCGGCCCGGGCGTACTGGCCGGTGTTAATGGGAGGCATTGGTTTCGCTTCTTCCCGACCCATTGCTGTTTGAGGGTCGCCCATAGACTTGCTGGCCTAGGCTGCCCTCCCGGGTGCCGCCCTCCCGCCATCTTGTCTTTGTGGAGCTGAAACTGGTGGCCCTCGCCCGCGCCCTTATCATACGGGCGCCTTGGTTCCTCCTGGTGCCTACACATTTGCTGTCCTCCCTGGGAGCACACAGCTGAAAGCCTCCGTTCTGAACATTGCTGACCACCCTGACTGGCTCGATGGTCGTCTCGCCCTGACCCGGGCCGCCATTTTGTCGCCTGTGACGCACCACCCTTGTCCTCGGTGAGGCCTTCACATCTGGTGCCCTCGAGCAGTGGGGCACATCCACAGTGGCTGGCTCTAGGCCTCATCCACCGCGGAGGCCGAGATGACTGGGAGACGAGGCGCGGCACGGGGAGATCGCACTCTGCCGGAAATGCTCGGCAGGTCCCAGCAACTACGCGACAGGACCCAGCCGTCCCCGGGGTCCTCCCGGGCCTCAACGGACGCCACCGGAGGCGAACCGCCAGTCACGAGGTCCTTTATGGAGGACTTATTCAGCTCCCTCAAGGAGGAATTCCAGACTCTCAAGACCGAGGTGGCCGGAGAGGTTCGTGAAGTGCGTAGGGAGGTCGAAGGCCTGGGCGAGCGGGTCGACACTGTGGAAACGGCGGCCCAGCGTCGCGACGAAGAGATAGTCCACCTCTAGCAGGACGTCCTCCGCCTACGGGAGCAGTGTGTCGAGCTCCAGGCCCACTCGGAGGACCTCGAGAACAGGTCCAGGCGGAATAATATCCGGGTGCGAGGCGTTCCGTCCGCGGATGAGGGTGCGGACCTAGTGGCCTATCTGCAAGACCTGTTCCGCGACATCTTGGAAGAAGGAGCGGACTTCCAGATCCGCATCGACAGAGCACATCGGGTGGGCCGCCAGCGCCAGTCATCGGCGCCCCCGCCTGATATCCTGGCATTCCTGCCGGATTTCCCCTTAAAGGAGCGCATCATGACGGAGGCCCGCAGGAAGCAACCGCTGTCCTTCCGAGACCGACCCGTGGCGCTCTATCAAGACCTGTCTGCCATCACACTGCAGAAGCGCAGGTCTTTCCGCATCGCCACGGACTTTCTACGGGAGCATGAGACGGCCTATTCCTGGGGTCACCCCTTCCGTCTTATCTTTCGATGGAAAGGGGTGCTACATCAGCTGCGCTCCCTACAGGATGTCTGTGGGGTGCTGGGACTCACAGCTACGGAGGAAGAAGGAGCTACGCCCGCATGGAGGCGCCCCGAGCGGCGAGGCCGACGGAGATCGAGGAGGCGCCAATCGTCGGCGACAGTGAGTCGTCCTGACTCTCCTACCATCAGGGCGGATATGGCGGAGGCCCTGAGGACTGCGGCCAGGAACTTGCCTGAATCTGACGGCGTGGCCCTGACGGCCTAACTTTACTCCGGGGGGAGAGATTCTTAGCTTCTATGATGCTGGGCTGGGGCTGGGGGTTGGGGGGGAGCGGTTGGAGGTGTGTGGCTGGACGTCCACTTGACTGTTTTCAACAGACTCGCCCTCTTGGGCTGGACTGAGACAATGGGGTGTTTTTTCTTGTTTTTGGTTTTGGCTGGTTGCCATGGGTTGGTTTTGGGGGGGTTTAAGAACTGGTTTGGTGCTGGGGGGGTCCCGTCCGATACTGTCCGAACACTTGCGAAGCCGATCCTGGCCTTCCCTGCTCCCCGGCCCCGCGTGCCCCTCCCGCTGATCCCTCGCTTGCTGCATAGCGCTTTGCTTCCCCGTGAGCGATGCCGCCCCTGAAAGTAGTGACCCTTAATGTTAAGGGTCTGAATAACCCTGTAAAGCGTAGGGCGATCCTTTCCCTGCTAGAGGGGTCGCAGGCGGATATTTGCCTCCTGCAGGAAACCCATTTACTCTCTAAAGACTGCCATAGGTTGCGCTCTGCCAAGTTCCCCACGCAACTCTTTTCCTCGGCTGCGACTAAGACTGCGGGGGTGGCCATTCTTCTAGCTAGCTCCTTCAGGGGTGAAGTGTTATATAAACATGCCGAGCAGAAGGGGAGGCTTCTAGTGTATCGCATGCGTCTGGGAGGTGTTGCCTTTACGGTTGGTTCCGTTTACAGCCCGAATGACCACCAGGATCGCTTCCTGGACTCTGTGTTAGTGGACGTTACTGCCTCGCCCGACCGCCATATTATCTTGGGGGGAGACCTGAACATGGTCTTCGACTCCACCCTGGATAGGTCTGCCCAGCGCTTTCCGCAGACGGGGGAGCTTTCTAGGGCGGTGCAAGACCAGATTGCTGAGATGGATCTACATGACCTCTGGCGCACCATGCATCCCACCGACAGGGACTACTCATATTTTTCCCACGCACACCGCACTTATTCGCGGTTAGATTATCTCCTGGTGAGCGGCCCGCTTCGCTCGGCCGCCACGGCGGCGGACATCGGGGTCTTGTCCTTGTCCGATCATGCGCCGGTTTCCGGAGTTTTTGCTTGGCCGGCGGGCCCCCCCTCCCGAGGGATGTGGCGGCTTCGGGACACGCTTCTTCATAAGAAACTGGTGGTGAAGCGAATAGAGGAGGTCATCCGAGAGTACCTGACCCACAATGACAACTCCGATACGTCCCTGGCGACGCAGTGGGCGGCTTTGAAAGCAGTCATCAGGGGGGAGTTTATCTCCATTTCCTCGGCGGAGAATAAGGAGCGCCAACGCAAGAGGGAGGAACTAACGGCGCAGGTCAGGGAACTTGAACAGGTTCACCGCCGGACGGGGGCTCCTCGTGTTTGGAGGCAGCTGAAGGCGGCGCGGAAACTCCTCTCTGCGTTGGACCTGGACCGGGCGGAGTATGCGGCGTTACGCTTGAAGCATGCCTATTACACCGGCGGAGATAGGTGCGGTAAGCTCCTGGCCCATCGGCTCAGAGCTGCGCAGCAACGCAACGTGGTAAAAGAGCTAGTGGGAGTAGATGGGGTCCCGGTTTCCGGTGACGCGGAGGTGGCGGATTCCTTTCGTGCCTTTTACGAGGCGCTGTACGCTGCAGAGCCCTCCCCACCGGGAGAGGCTGAAGCCTATCTGGACTCCGTGACCCTCCCGACCCTGGATTCCGCCCAGGCGGACCACCTGGAGAGGGATATTCACGTGGAGGAAGTCATCTCCGCTATTGCTCGGCTCAAGCACGGCAAGGCTCCGGGCCCGGATGGCTATACGGCCTTGTTCTACAAGACCTTCTGTCCCACTGTCGCGCCTCTCCTGGCTCGCTTATTCAATTCCTTCTCCGACCCAGGAGCTATCCCGCCGGACCTTCTCTCGGTGACTGTGTCGGTTATCCCGAAACCGGGAAAGGACCGGACTCTGTGCGGCTCGTACCGGCCCATCTCGCTTTTGAATGTGGACCTCAAGCTTTACACGGGGATCTTGGCGGCCAGGCTTGGTCTACACCTGCCAGGTTTGGTGGAAGCGGACCAGGCCGGTTTTGTACCCGGTAGGCAGACGGTCGACAACACCAAGAGGGTGACGCACGTGCTTGAAAAGGCCTCACGCGTCCCGGGGGAGCGGATGCTGCTATCGGTTGACGCGGAGAAGGCCTTTGATAGGGTTCATTGGCCGTACCTCGAGCTGGTCCTTGGGAAACTGGGGATCGGCGAGAAGTTCCGCACTATGGTCTTCAATTGTTATAGGAGACCGTCAGCGTCTGTGCGTGTCAACGGACACAGCTCCAGCAGCTTCGCCATTGAACGCGGCACGAGACAGGGTTGCCCCCTTTCGCCGCTCCTGTTTGCCCTCTATATGGAGCCGTTTGCCCAGAGGATTCGCGATAACCCGGACGCTATTGGGGTGAAGATGGGGCAATACACGCATACTGTCAGCTTATATGCGGATGATGTCTTGCTGACCCTGGATGACCCCAGACGGTCGCTCCCTGCCTGCGTCCAGGAGCTGGACTCCTTTGCCCGCGTGGCGGGCTTTAAAATGAATATGACTAAGTCGGCTGCCCTGGACGTGTCGCTCTCTGTCGACACCAGGCGGGACCTCCAGCGTCTTTTTCCTCTGCAGTGGTCCTCCTCCACGGTGCCTTACCTGGGTATTTTGCTTGCTCCCTCCCTGCCTGCAATGGTCGCCGCTAACTATTCCTCTCTGGGCAAAAAAGTCAAGGACGAACTCGGCCGATGGAACAAAGGCCTGCTCTCGTGGCTGGGCCGTATCGCAGCGGTGAAGATGACGATACTGCCTCAGATCCTGTATCTTTTTCGCGCTCTGCCTCTCCAGCCTCCTGTAGGTTGGATACGGCAGACGCAGGCAGACATCTCCCGCTTTGTGTGGCAGGGTCGTAAGCCGCGGATGAAGCGGGTCCTCTCCATGCTTGCCCCGGAGGCGGGGGGTCTCGGGGTCCCGGACCTCCGGAAGTACTTTCAGGCGGCGCAACTTCGGTACTTGGTGGAATGGAGCCGGTGGGAATCGGACAAGCATTGGCTCTTTCAAGATCAGGCGGTTGCGGGCCGTACCCTCCAGGAAGTCCCGTTCCTGCGGCGCACTCACCGCCCGCCTAATCTCTACGCCTCTTTTATCACCCGGGTTCCGCTGCGAGTGTGGGACGCGGTGGGTGAGCTTCGTGAACTCACCACTTTTCCATCGCCATTCACTCCCATTGCTGGCAATCCAGACTTCACTCCGGGCCTGGAACCGGGAGCTTTTTCCCACTGGGTGAGTGCGGGTTGCAGGGTGCTTTTCCAGATTTACGGGCCGGAGGGTGTGCTCCCCTTCCAGCAGCTCCGACAGGAGTTTGGCCTGACGGAGGGGGACAGACTGCGTTATATGCAAGTCCGCCACTGGGCTCTTCAACCCTCAGTACGCGAGGTCGCTGCCCGTTCGATTACGCCCTATGAGCGATGGCTGGTAACCCGGGCCTCGGATGCCAAGCTTATCACCGACTTGTACAAGTTTCTCCAACCCCCGCCGTTTCATTACCATAACCCAGGGAGGGAGCGTTGGCACAGGGAATTGGGCAGGACCTTGAGCCACAAGGAGTGGGACAAGATTGCGTATCGGGCGAGGCACTCTGCGTACCACACTGGGCTGACGGAGACCTTTACTAAGGTATCCACCTATTGGTATTACACCCCGGAGAGGCTTAACGAGATGCGCAAAATCGGTGATAAAGGTTGCTGGCGCGGCTGCGGACAGGGGGGCACCCTCACGCATATTCTCTGGGAGTGCCCGGTGCTGTCGACCTATTGGAAGGAGGTCCTGGATGAGGTAGATAAGCATTTTGAGATCGAGCTGCCGCGCTTCCCCGCGTATGTTTTGCTAGGCCTCCCCAATGACCTGATGTACCCGCTGAAGTCCCGTAGGGGTAGGCAGATTGCGATTGCGCTAGGTTCCGCGGTCCAAAACATCCTTGTACTCTGGCGCACCCCTACTGCCCCCTCCATCACTGGTTGGCTACACAGGCTCTGGCAGGTACTAGGCATGGAGAAGATGTCGCTCACGGTGGCTGGGAATGTTGACCAGTTTGAAGAGCTCTGGCACCCCTTTTTGGCACTGCTGTCCACGGAGTTTCGCGAACTCACATGTCCACGGTACCTGCGACTCCTTAGGCTGACACCGCCGGCGGCTACAGCGGAGTGAATGTGCGGGTTCGGGGGACTGGGGCTGGGGGTGGGGCGTGGGGTTACATGCTTTTAATGCTGAGTTTCGGACGGGGATGTTGGGGTATTGTTTTCTTCTTTTTCCACCTTCGCTTCTCTTTTTTCTCTTTTTCTGGGGACGGGAGGTTGGGGGGATGGTGTGCTTTCTTCTTTACTGTAATGCGGGACGTTATTCCAGCTCTGCCTTGCCTGGGGAGTGGGGGTCTCCTGGGGGGTCATTGACAATACCTTATTGCTTTATGACTTATGCCTTGTTACCCTCTGGGGCTTCCTGCCTCCCTCCTTTTCTTCTGAACCGCTGCAACGTTCCGCTTCTTGTACTGTGTATTCGCTTGACCTCCTATTCCCTTCCCCATGCTCTTTTTGTACTTTAATAAAATACTTTAAACCAAAAAAAAAAAAAAAAAAATGATTAACAAATCTTTAAGACTGTTGAAGAAAAGCCCGGGTGACGGAACACTTCTAGCGCAGCTTCGCAAGCATCGTGCTGATCTCAAAAAGCTGAAATGGGGAATCAAAAGAACCAATGATGAGGATTTCTGGGCAAAACTCCATTATGCTTCCAAGGATAATAACAGCGCCCAATTTTGGTCTACTATAAACAAAATGTTAAATCCAAGAAGTAATGGCATAACATCTTATATAACCAAATCGTCTTGGGAATCTTTTCTTGACGAACATTTCAATCTACAGGTCGCAAAAACAAGCGAGCCCCAGGTTCAGCTAGAGAGCCGACCACTTCAAACAGTCTCATCATGTGAAGATGTCAAACCTGAACCTTCTGCGGTCCTAATCAGGAAATTAATCTCCAAAGGCAGGAAAGACTGCGCAGCCGGGCCTAATGGAATTCTGCCGGCCCTCTTTAAACTCGAACCGGAATATTGGGCTGACACGCTGACCCCCCTCTTTATGTCTGTCAATAATTCGGGGTGCTTGCCTGCCTCATGGAGGGGCTCAATCATTTCACCGATTTACAAGGCAGGGGATAGAATAGTCCCAAAAAACTACCGCCTGATTGCACTCCAAGACATTGAGGCTAAATATTTTGCGGGCCTTCTATTGACCCAGCTGCGAGAATGGGCAACAAACCATAGCCTAATACCATCAAGCCAAACGGGATACTGCAGAGACACCGGAACAACAACAAATCTGGTGGCCATTTCATTACTCATCGATAAGGCAAGAGCGACCAAACAGGCTCTTCATCTTTGCTTTGTGGATTTTAAGGCGGCCTTCGATAATGTTAACAGAGGAATCCTTTGGCGAAAATTGGCCTCCTGGGGGATTGCCTTGTCATTATTAAGTCTCCTGATTGAATTGCACACGAACACGTGGGTCCAGGTAAAGCTTGGAAATGGCTCGCACCTCTCTAGGCGTATTCCAACTACAAAAGGCCTAAAGCAGGGGTGTGTGCTAGCTCCTACCCTCTTGAATCTATTTACAGCTGACCTGCCACCCGCACTAGAGGCTTGCAATTCCCACGCCCCCCGGTTAAGGGGAAAAGCAATATCCAGCATATCTTATGCTGATGACGTGGTTCTGGTCAGCCACACAAAAGTGGGCCTTCAAAATCTGATTAACACGCTCCATGGGTACGCCGACGACAATCTATTAGAAGTCAACATCAACAAAACCAAAGTGTTGTCCATAACTAGGAACAAAACGTTGCACACTTGGTCCCTTGGCACAAAAGTAATTTCTAACTGCTCAGAATATAAATACCTTGGGATCATAGTTGATAAAGGTGGCCGCTACCAAAATCAATTAGAAGCCATTAAGAGGAAAGGGATGCTAATAACCATGACACTGAAACAGCTAAAGTCCAACTTGAGTGGTGAGACTCTATTGCCACTGATTCGAGTGGCGAAAACTAAAATAGAGTAATCAATCACGTATGGCAGTGAGGCCCTAAGAAGTACTGATGCAAAACTTCTAGATATAACTATATCAAAGGCCTACAGACTTCTCTTTCATTTGCCATCCTATACCTCACAAGCTCAGATTCGTTTAGAATTTGGTCTGACGAGCCAAATGCTTGCACGTAGAGGGTCATATATAAAGTGTTGGCACAAAATAAAGAGTTCACCGGAAAACTCCTTGAATCAACAGCTCTGGCAATACCTGACCAACTCCGCTGGAACACCGGTGAAAAAATACTTAGAGGAGTCGCTGAGTATTACAGGTCTAAAAGAGCTATGGGAGATTCCTCTATCGCATGCACAATTTAAGCAAGCAGTGAACAAGAGCTTAAAAAGACATTCTCATGTGGAGGACAAAACCACCTTTTCTCACAGGCGCCATGCCTGGATGACTCTGTGGACATACAAAACACCGGGGCTCCAAGCATATTTTGGTCTGGGATATGGCTGGAAAACAAAAGAAGCCTTTTTAAAATATAGGTTGGGGATCCTACCTGCCATTCCATATCTACCACAGTGGCTGAGAACGAACTATGGGGCTAGATGCCGGCTGTGCGGAATAGGAGTCGAAGACTTAGAACATTTACTATGCACTTGCTCGAGTCTGAACGAGGAGAGAGCAGCCCTGTTAAAAACAGCCTTTAACGAACTAAGTATCCGCTCACGCAGACAAGCAGTCCTTGTTTGTTTTGATCCTGGTCTTCCACCGTTAAATGGGAAGCTGGTGAAATTTCTGATACTAGCAGAACGGAAACTACCATGCCAGGCAGTCGACTAAAGAGGAAATTTCGGGCTGTGACCAGCTGCTATGAACAATTTGCCACTTACGTTTATTGATTTTAGTAATGTCACTTTTTAACTAAAATTTCTTGCTTTTACATTTTCTTTTTTAATTCTACTTGTGGAGATTGTTTTAATGTATTTTTTTGTAATGGTTTTAATTAACCTAAACAATAAAAGTTACTTACAGTGGTCGGAATGTAATCCCTACAATTAGGGCAGTGCCTTCTCAGGCACTGCTGCAGTGATTACGATGACCTTTCCCTTTGCCTTTCTATAGCGGTCGACCACTATAGAAAGGCAGACAGAAATGGACTTTGGAAGGCCCTAGCAGGGTCCCAGTCAGTCCGCGGCCTCCGCTATGAGGTCTAGAAGGTGCCCCCACATAGTATTTTTCAATTAGAAATTAATTGAAAAGTAAAATTAATTATTTGCTAATAAAAAAAACTAATCTTAGTTTTCAGATTTGTTTTTGAGAAGCTTCCCACCCAACCAGCTATAACCTCTACCACCTGAATTTAAAGTTTAATACATAACACCACAAATTATGAAATGTTTAAGCAAATAAATATCAATTTAAACTTACAAAAATAATTAACATATTAGTCAATTAGCACAAATTAATATATATAATTAAAGAACTACCCACTTCATACCCCAATAAATATCACAACCAAAAAGTAAAATATAACCCGTAATTAAAACATGTAATAAACAATTAGACAAATAACTAACTAAATACCATAATCAACAAATTAATCAATTACCATTACCAATAAACCCAGGAGGAATATTTATTCCAATTTTGATAGTACAGTCTAGTATGGATGTGTTAAATATTGTCACTCTACAATAGAATATTTTTACAAATCCCTTCAATGTCGATTGTCAATAAAGTTTTTCATAAAAAGTTGTTGGACTTTCGTAGAGCCTTGAAATTCGTTATCAAATTATTGATGAATGTGTATAGTTGCCGCGTTTTTTTTGTACAATGTATATATTTAAAATAATGCACCCCACCCAATGCACAAATAAAACCACCAACCACAAGGAATTACAATTACATATATAATAAAATAAACATAAAACAATAAAACACCATGATAAAAAAACTATATAAATGTAATTGATATTTTAAACTATGTTATAACAGTAAGACAGTTAAAACATGATATATTTGCAGTCAATACTTTGGTCCAAAATATTTTTTTATTCATGATATTATAACCATGATATTATGCAAGGCCATATTTGTAGTCACTGACAGCAAGACTATCCAGGATGCAGGAGCTGACACTGAAAAGGTAATCTTCATTTTGCCACCCCTATCGAGGTACCCTGTGACAGGGCTAGCAAAAGTGGTGCCCCATTCCAGAAAGGTGTTCACTGATAAGATGACAGATGGTTTCACAGTGATCAAAAGGTCACCAAAAGCAAACTCAATCTCAAAGTTTTGGCAGACTTTGCCACGGAAACGGGCAACGCACTCATTAATTCTTAGATGGGCAAGAATTTGCAAGCCTGTTCTGGAGGCCCAGGAGTGAGTTTATCATGATTTACAGCACATTTCTAAGATAGTGGCTTAACAGCACTTTAGCTAAAGATGCTTTTTCAGGTACTGTGACATTAAATTCATGCTTTTTCTTCTGTGCCATCATGGTGGATGAGGTGGGCATTTGTGCTGATTCTTCCACTGAAGAGAGGCATGCTAAGGATTTGACTGGTAAGGGAATAAAGCAATTATGGGGCATATGTACAAGCCCCTATCGCCACAACAACGTCACTAATAACGACGTTGTGGTGGTGATAGGGGATGTGCCTTATTTACAAGGAAGAATTAAGCCACTTAACATGGCTTAACGCTGCCTTATAAATATAGCCTCCTTTCGCGCTATGTTAGAGTGAAAGGTGAGGGCAGTGGATGTTGCGGTGGGCGTTCCACTACAACACCCATACAGTTTGACGCTGCCCCCTATGTACAAGGGTGGTGTACATAGGAGGCAGCGCCAAAAATAAGACCAGGTAAATCCTAGTCTTAAATTGGTGAAACAAGGAGAAATGCATTATTTCTCCTCATTTTCATGGTTTGTTTATGTACAGGAAGGTGTGCCTTCCTGTACATAAACAATCTCTAAAAAAAGCCATTTTGTCACTTTCATGTGTGCTGAATGAAGCAGCACACATGAAAGTGACAGAATGGCATTTTAGGATTGTTCATGTGCAGGAAGGGGCACCTTCCTACACATAAACAATCCTCCCCTGCACGCAGACACCCTTGCACTATGGTGCAACGGTGCCTGCATTGGCGCTAAGTTGCTAAACTTAGCGCCATCGCAGGAGGAAAAGCAAGGCTGCACCACATTCTTGTAAATATGGTGCAGCCTTGCGTTTCAGAAGTGGCGGAGAGAGGCGTTAAGCCAGGAAGGCTAACGCCTCTCTCCGCCACTTCATTGTACATATGGCCCTATGTTTCCCTACCCTCTGAAAGTTTGGGCCACATAATTGATAGTCTTTTGGACCTTATAGGCAGGAAACAGCGGAGGCATGCCTCATGACGGTAATCAGAGTATATCTTCTTGAGGCCTCAAGTGACACAGTGTCTGAAAAGAGATTTATTTTCCTTAAATGCCTCAGGCATGGTATATTTCAATACATCCTGGAACAAAACCCCGGATGCAACCCTTTTTAAAAGAAAAGGGTGTAGCATGGTATGGTAAATGATCCCAGGAGAAATCAGATATCAAAAACAAAGTAATCTAAGAGCTGAAGAACAGAGCTCTGCAAGGGATCCCTCAAAACACACCACCTGCAAAACAAATCTGCAGTATAGTGGTCTCTAGGAAATTCGTTTGCCGAGCAAATTCTCCTTCTATGTTAAACTTTGGGCAGTTTTTAATATGATAAAATTGCTATATGGCTGAGATACCCGCCACCCCCTCTCAACACAATCCCCAAAGGAGGGAAACCGGAAACAGTTCTTGAAGTTTTTGGAAGTGGGAGGGAGTGACCCTCCCGGCCGTATTTATTAAAACAAAAATTAAAACATTAAACAGTTCCATATTAATGTACAATTTCATTACCACATTCCGATGTTTGGCTAACCTTAACAGATTCTCTAATACAGAGGTTCTCCTAGCCGAACTAACATCCTACAAAACATTTTCTTGAAATATTGAAATTGTACATCCTAACGTTTAAGGGCCAACGGCAAGGTCGTAACCGGTGTCAAGATCCCTAACCAGACATACCCCCCCCACTTGGGAGGGGCGACAGCACTGAGGCGTACTCAAGTGCAACTACTACCAATTTCCCTTGACTTGACGGGGGCACCTATAAACTCGACGCCAGTTAAAGGTCGTTCGAAGACTCGTGTGAGGTATCTAGAAGGTATCGTAGACCTCCCCCCAACCCCACACAACTTACCGCATCTGCCGTCGCAGATGTCACTGGCCCCGGGAAATTCCCCAGGAGGGGGCTGTAACCCCTCCTACACAGGAAAGGGCCTTGACCGCCTTTCCTTTTCTTTCGGCGACCCATCCTTAGAAGGGACCGCCTCCCCGTTGAGGGGCCAAAGGCCACCTCTCCCGAGCGCTCCCATCCGTGTTGGGTGACGCCCACTCATAGGGATCTTCCAATTAGTGCTCACCGATCATGACCTTACCGCCCGACCAAAATAAATAAGACAAATGCTAACTAAACTAAAAAAAAAACATTGGCCACTATGACCGAAAAGCACATTTATAAATGGACGTTAAATCCGAATATCTTTAATCACCAAACTCACAAAATTAGACCAATCTTTATTACACAGTCAACATCAACACGATACTAACACAACCTGTAACGAAATAGAATTATCGATCAATTTTATTAAAACAACTGGCTGTCTTCAGGGGCTGGTGGGTGGGTCAAAATTGGCTCTTCGTTCCGTCTCGAGCTCACGTGCAGCGAGGAGGTGCAGCTTCAGAGCACAGGAACAAGAGGATGTCTTCTGGTCTTGCGTCCCTTTTTATCCATCTTCAGGGCGGGCGTAAACCCGCCCCTGCCTGCCCCGAGGGCGTGGCCGGCCGCGTCAGTGTCTAGGCCAGCCCACTCTAGGGCGGGAAAAAGCGCGCCCCGGCTACGCCGCTTCGGGCATACCAGCCGAGACGCGCCTCCCGCTCAAAATGGCTTCCCGGGGGGATCGAGGCACTCTGCCATACGTTCGGGGGGACCGAGTGGTCGCCCCTTTCCATATGGCTGAGATACCCGCCACCCCCTCGCAAACACAATCCCCAAAGGAGGGAAACCGGAAACAGTTCTTGAAGTTTTTGGAAGTGGGAGGGAGTGACCCTCCCGGCCGTATTTATTAAAACAAAAATTAAAACATTAAACAGTTCCATATTAATGTACAATTTCATTACCACATTCCGATGTTTGGCTAACCTTAACAGATTCTCTAATACAGAGGTTCTCCTAGCCGAACTAACATCCTACAAAACATTTTCTTGAAATATTGAAATTGTACATCCTAACGTTTAAGGGCCAACGGCAAGGTCGTAACCGGTGTCAAGATCCCTAACCAGACATACCCCCCCCACTTGGGAGGGGCGACAGCACTGAGGCGTACTCAAGTGCAACTACTACCAATTTCCCTTGACTTGACGGGGGCACCTATAAACTCGACGCCAGTTAAAGGTCGTTCGAAGACTCGTGTGAGGTATCTAGAAGGTATCGTAGACCTCCCCCCAACCCCACACAACTTACCGCATCTGCCGTCGCAGATGTCACTGGCCCCGGGAAATTCCCCAGGAGGGGGCTGTAACCCCTCCTACACAGGAAGGGGCCTTGACCGCCTTTCCTTTTCTTTCGGCGACCCATCCTTAGAAGGGACCGCCTCCCCGTTGAGGGGCCAAAGGCCACCTCTCCCGAGCGCTCCCATCCGTGTTGGGTGACGCCCACTCATAGGGATCTTCCAATTAGTGCTCACCGATCATGACCTTACCGCCACAGGCCGGATAGTTGACCGGCTATCCGGACCCCCCACAAAACTCCTACCTAAAGGTCATGTTTCAACGTTTTTAACCATGCTAAGAAGTCTCCTATGAGTAACTCATTCCCCACCCGAGACAAATGCACACCATCCCCCAAATACATACTGTCATCATTAATACAGCCATGAGAAATAGAATGCAATGTCCTGGAACGGAACAACCTACTCACTTTGTTGTTAAGCTTTCTAACAGAATGATTCAAAGCAGGAATAGAAATAGCCCCCCGCCACACCTTTCGTGGAATCAAATGGGACCACGCAATTGTGCACCCCGGAACTCTCCTCGCCAACCAACTTACAGTGGAAAGCATTGCCTCCAGGAGAAGTCGTCTACCGGTGGTGACCAAATCATTGCCCCCTACATGTACTATAACTATAGACGGCGGTGACCTCGTCCGCCCTAACAAACCCTCGAAAAATGTTTGAAACTGGTCAATACAGAGACCGCCTCTTCCGTAGAAGGACACCCTGTACCTGTATTCCCCAGCTACGTGAATCATATCACCTGCTTTGAATACGTCTGCGGCGCGCCTCACGTATGAGTGGCCCACGACCCACACCTCCTTTTTCACAGCCGGTGATGTCTGACCGCTGGCCCGGTGTTGGGTCGACTGCATAGTCCGCCCCGCCTCGTAGGCTTGCGCAACTGAAAACCAAAGAAAAACAAGAAGCGTGAGTACATTATTACAGCTTCACAACATGTGCAACCGCACATATCTCTTATAACAATTGGAGGACCAACGCCCCACTCCTTTCACTTGTTCTACATTAAGACCCCTGGCTGTAGCTTCTGTAGCAGCCCCTATACGAAAGGAATGGGTCCCAAATTCGCCCGGGTTCAAGCCCGCAGCGGCAATTGACATCGCAAGCACCCGCTGAAACTGAAATTTCGTCAGTGGGGTGGCGTCCGCGTGTCTCAACAACGTCCCCCCCCATGATGCCACCCTTCGTGCTAGGTAGTCTTCTAAACACTTTACCGGACACATGGAGGACCCGGGAATCCTGCGTATGATTATGCAGTCACCCATCCCATCTTGATCGGTCTTGGACCTGACAAAGGAGACAGTCATCGTCTCTCCTCTGATCTGAACGTGTTCCTGGCACAAACCCCCCGCCACATCCAGTTTGTTCCTTGCTACCAGTTCGCTCACCCTCATCGCCCCGTGAAATGCAAGCGTAAAAGCGGCTCGGAACAAAGCTGTCTCAAACTGAGATGAGCATGTGGCAGGGAGTGTGGCCAACAACTGGGCCAACCTATCCAAACCTATCGGGCGCCTCTCGTCTACTCTGCGACCCTCAAGGCGTTGCCACCCTCGCAGCGCTTTCTGTACCACGAAAGACGCTGTCGGGTCCTGGATATTATGAGCCCTGGCAACAAAGGAAATGGCAGCACGATGCCTCTGGGCCGTAGCCACCGACTTCCCAGCCCTACGCAAGGACATCAGAAAATGCACCACCCATTCCTCGTGGCCCCAAAGCCCCTCTCTATCAGTCCCCAAAAAGGCTAAATAGGCCCGAAACGCCCCTTCGTATGCCTTCCTCGTCCTTGGTGCTAGACTCTCTCCCACGAGGTGACGAAGTTCGGGGCACCGAGAGACCAGAGAGCTTCGGGAAAGGGTGCCGGCTCTGGGTCCGCTGAGGGGAGGAAACCCGAGAAAGCCTGCATTTGAAAACGAGACAGTGCGTCAGCCGCCTGATTCATCACCCCTGGGACATGCTTTGCTCTGAATAGCACGTTCAATTGCATACACAGTAAAACAATTTCCTTGAGCAGTCTTAAAATCAGTTTACAACGTGCTGCCTGACTATTGATACACTCGACCACGGTCATATTGTCAGACCAAAATATGACAGAGTGATCTTTGAACCCTTCGGGCCATGTTCTCAAGGCCACCAAGATGGGAAACAGTTCCAGGAAAGCAATATTACTCGTCAGACCATTCTCATGCCACCATGTCGGCCATTTTTGTGCCGACCATTTTGTGCCGAAGATGGCGCCAAAACCTATGCTTCCTGCTGAATCTGTCCATAGCCCCAGCTCTTCAGAGGACACGGCTGGTTTATTCCAGACGATTCGACCATTAAAGTCCGCCAGAAATGCTAACCAAATACGCATGTCCTGGCGGACCTCAGCCGATAGTCTCGTGCGATGATGGCCCTCTTTTAGGCCGACCATCGCTTGGGCAATTGAACGGGAAAAGGGGCGGGCCATTGGTATCACCCTCAGGGCAAAATTCAACTGTCCCACCAACTGCTGTAATTGTTGCAGCGTAACTTTAGATGCATTTATACACACTTGCAGTGCAGCCCTGAACTTCAACACTTTGTCAGCTGGCAAACGGAAACAACCCTCACTGGAGTCCAACTCGATCCCCAGAAACTCGAGGCAAGTCGTAGGACCCACTGTTTTACCCGGCGCCAATGGCACACCAAACTGGTTCATTAACACACAAAATTCGGCCAAGGCCCGGCCACATTCAAGATCCCCGGCTGCCCCAAGAAACAGAAAATCATCAAGGTAGTGCATTACATATTGGAAACCCGTTTTCTTTGTGAAGACCCATTGTAGAAAACTACTGAATTTCTCGAAATAGGCACAGGATATAGAGCACCCCATCGGCATACACCTATCCATGTAATAACAACCCTGAAACATGAATCCCAGGAGACGCTGGTCGTCTGGGTGTACCGGGAGCAATCGGAACGCTGACTCGATATCTGACTTCGCCATCAGCGCCCCGGGCCCCAGGCGATTCAAAATGGCTACGGCCTCATTGAAGGATGCGTACCGCACCGAACACACTTCTGGATCGATTGCATCGTTTACAGAAAGACGTTGTGGAGCTGACAAATTATGAATCAGTCGGAACTCACCTGGGTCTTTCTTGGGGACTACCCCTAAAGGAGAACAAACGAAATTCTGCACCGGGGGTACACTAAACGGGCCGGCGACCCGACCTCGAGCAACCTCTTTCCGGATCTTATCCTGTACTACGGGCGTATGCTGCAGGACGGAAAGTTGATTTTTGCACTTCTCCACACCCTGAAAGTCCCCTACCGGGATGCGGAAACCATACGAAAAACCGTTCCGCAGCACCCCAGCAGAAGTACGATCCGGGTATTCACTGAGCCAGGGAATCATCGCCAGGGTATCAATCGGGGTTGGTAAAGGCGCCTCTCGGACTACGTTAGACCTGTTTGGCGCCTCCTCTCCCCCCATTATCACCCGTTCTGGCTCTGCACGTGGACTCAGGATGGGACGACCCGCAACCACTACATTCATGTTTGAATTTACACGATCCCTGGGGTCTAGTACATTTACCTCTGTTGAAATTAAAGCAGAAACCCCTTTTTCCTGTATTGCCGGCAGGTCTCGAGTAATCGTCGGTACCCGTACCTGATCGAAAGGGCGTCCCCGCATATTGCCGGGAGGATTCGCCAACATTACTTCCTACCAACGGCATTTTTAACATTCCTGTCTCCTTCATTTTATCCCAAGTCAAAGAATCATAACAATCCCAGGTTAAACTTTTATTATGCTCCTTTGCCTTTCTGAAAAGATTATCGTAACAGAACCAATGGTTACCTTGGTGCGATGTCGAGTACGAAGGAGTACCACCAAATTTAAGGCTGAAACAGCCAGTATTGGTGGGATGAGACACTAGTGTAAAAGAAGAAGTCCTCCTTTGTTTTTAAGGAACCCCTCACTCACCGACCTGGTCGGTGACATGCTTCATCATCGGGGCCACCTCGACAGCCGAGTGCCGCCAAGGTGTGCTACAACACCTGAATACAGTGGAGCGGGTATGTGGGTGATGAATGTAAAAAATTGTCAGTGAGTTAAAAATTGTCCTGGTATAACTTTTAAAATATATTTTATTCTGAAGCTACTGGACAATATTAAAAACAGTGATGATACAATAAAGGCTTAAATTAGACCTAGTGTATCATTGGTATGTGCTGGGTCTACATGTTTCAAACCATGTGGGATTACCGGTTTTTCATCAGGACCAAAAATGTAAAGGAATTGGGTGGTCAGGGTACACTAACACCCTGCCATACCTGCAACCCTTTCAAACCCAAAAGTAGCGATTTGCTAAGTGGGTAAAAAAAGGTAACCCAGTAGTGGTTACACAAAAAGGGACAAACTCCTCAATGGAGGAAGGTTTGCCTCACGGGGATATGAGGGGAAGTTTACAGGGTTCAAAACGTATTAGTTTCTCTGTTCCGAAATGGGCCGATAACCTACTTCTCTCCCTACTGGGTTACCTTTTTTTACCCACTTAGCAAATCGCTACTTTTGGGTTTGAAAGGGTTGCAGGTATGGCAGGGTGTTAGTGTACCCTGACCACCCAATTCCTTTACATTTTTGGTCCTGATGAAAAACCGGTAATCCCACATGGTTTGAAACATGTAGACCCAGCACATACCAATGATACACTAGGTCTAATTTAAGCCTTTATTGTATCATCACTGTTTTTAATATTGTCCAGTAGCTTCAGAATAAAATATATTTTAAAAGTTATACCAGGACAATTTTTAACTCACTGACAATTTTTTACATTCATCACCCACATACCCGCTCCACTGTATTCAGGTGTTGTAGCACACCTTGGCGGCACTCGGCTGTCGAGGTGGCCCCGATGATGAAGCATGTCACCGACCAGGTCGGTGAGTGAGGGGTTCCTTAAAAACAAAGGAGGACTTCTTCTTTTACACTAGTGTCTCATCCCACCAATACTGGCTGTTTCAGCCTTAAATTTGGTGGTACTCCTTCATATTGTTATATAGCTACTTACCTAGGGGACTGGGAGTACCCTTCCATCCACAGCAGTGGATATAATCCCTTAACTCTCCTACCTTGTTAAATATAAGCGATGTCGAGTACCCCATGATTCGCGATTGATAGATTGGAAACTCGGAAAGCAACTCAGGCCTACGTTCCCCCAAGATTGACGTAAAAATTCCCCAAGCATTGCCCCAATTGCCAATATTCTCATTCACTTTAAAGGCGGCCATTTTTGCGCGCCAAACACTCGGATGCATGAGATCCTTCTGACTCTTAACATGCTCTACCTCATAATGATCAACAAGCAACGAGAAAATGTTCACATACTCCCCCGCCCAAATCTTTTCCTTAATTGCCAAAGGAACATGTTGACCCAACTTTTCTCTACGAGAGGGTGTTGACTCATCCCTCGCAATCGGCAATGGCCGCTTACCTGCACCGGACGCTGCCTCTGTGGTCGCAATCGTCCCTGGTGTCTTGTCCACTACTGCAGCCGGCACGGACACCTTGGCTGCCTCCCGTTTCTCACGCAGTTGCTTTATCAGCGCCTGCGCGTCGACAGCCGTGGCGCCCTCGTTACCTTTACCCAACCACGCTGCCAATTGCGCTGCCAGCTCGGGCGGCATATCGTCCTCGGACACGGGGGTGACCACAACGGGAATCGGATTCCCCTCCTCCGGCACGGGAGTTGGTGCCTCGAGCGGGGCACTGGGACCCGGGATGTCTTCTCCCGCTGCTCCCCTCCTGGGCCTCTTGTTTTTCCCTCCCGGGGCTGCTCCCGCCAAAGGACGTTTTGGTCCCCCTTCCTCGTTCTTATCCACCCGCTTCTTTAGTTCGGACATCTCCTTCATGAGAACACGCAGCATCTGTTCAGTAGTCATGCGTTTTCCCACCTTCTTCGGCATTCTCCAACAGAGTAACTGTAAAACAAACAAGAACGATTAAAACGCTCAAAATTGGCTCTTCGTTCCGTCTCGAGCTCACGTGCAGCGAGGAGGTGCAGCTTCAGAGCACAGGAACAAGAGGATGTCTTCTGGTCTTGCGTCCCTTTTTATCCATCTTCAGGGCGGGCGTAAACCCGCCCCTGCCTGCCCCGAGGGCGTGGCCGGCCGCGTCAGTGTCTAGGCCAGCCCACTCTAGGGCGGGAAAAAGCGCGCCCCGGCTACGCCGCTTCGGGCATACCAGCCGAGACGCGCCTCCCGCTCAAAATGGCTTCCCGGGGGGATCGAGGCACTCTGCCATACGTTCGGGGGGACCGAGTGGTCGCCCCTTTCCATAAACACTAGTGTTTGCCTGCGGGCATGTTAATATTAGAGAAAGAATCAATAACACTATGGGCCATATGTATCATACTTCCGTTTTGCGAATTTAAAATAGCGAATCTTAAGGAATCGCTATTAGGAATTCGCAAAACTGTATGTATGTAGGTAATCTAGGATTTTTAGCGATTCCTTAATATTCATTATTTGCGAATTCGCAAATTGCGAATTCGCAAATAATGAATACTTCCCATTCATTTCTATGGGCCAGGAGGCCCATAGAAATGAATGGGAAATTTGCTAATTGCAATTTGCTAATCGCAAATTGTGCGGATTTTCAAGGGTGCAGGGGGTGTCTCAAGAACACCCTGCTGCACCCCTGAAAATGACATGTGTGCGCATATGGCGCACATACATGCCCTAAGGGCATGTATGTGCGTCATATGACACCCTCACAAATGCACAATTGAGCATATTTACAAGAAATCGCAAATTACCATCAACTACAGGTTAGTGGTAATTTGCGATTCCTAAACCTGAATTTGCATTTTTAAAATGCTTCATACATAGCATTTAAGGAATCGCAAATGCTATAGCAAAATAAGGAATCGCACATTTTTGTGATTCCTTATGATGCTATTTTTTGATACATTGCAAAAATGCTAAAAAGGCCTTTTGCGATTCGCTAAGGCCGAAATTCTGCGAATTTCGTCCTTTGCGAATCACAAAAGCCTTGATACATATGGCCCTATATCAGATGCAGTGCTGGAAAAATGTCTATATAAAAGATAGGTCATACATTTAAATTAGGGTTGGTTAGTATAGCTAAAAGAGAGATATGTGTGAATCCTGAAGCCACAGGCTTTGACCACAGCATGTAGAAACGTTCACAGCAGAGATTTGTGAACAATAAGTAGGTCACAGGTTCAAATTCTTGTGGGGTGACTCTCTTCTAGCAGTGCAATGACAGCGAGAACTCTCATAAAATTTCTATCATCACATCGCAGAAATAGAAATTCAAATGTGTAAACTGAAATATCCATCTTTAAAATAGATCTTTGCTGTTTTCAGGAGGACCATAAACTCTACACTCTGAATCTAAACTCCACCCTTTTTATCCACAACCCATTCACACTTGGATACCTGGACTGAGCTTGCCTAATCACTCTGTCTTATTTCTGAATGTCTGTCCATTCATTCTGTTCTAGTCCACAAACCTGCCGTGTCTGAAACCCCCTCGCTTGCCGTATCCGTTTCAGATACGGCAAGCGAGGAACGCAGGAACATTGACTCTGTTGAAGCTGAGCAGACGACAGTCTGAGATGGATTGATTCCTTTCAAAACAAGTCTAAACTTATGTGCAGAAGCAGAGGCGAGCTTAAGAGACGCCGAGGCCCGGACGGGGCAGCAGACGGGGGCGAGAGGAGACACCCCGTTTGATCTTTTTGAAAAAAACAGATGAAAGTCACAGCTACTTAAGAAAAGGTGGCGCAGCCCAGCTGTAATATGACAGCGGATTAAAAATAAGGACAAAAGCAAACAGATAGAGAAATTCCTCCGCCCCTCCCACAGCGCCAGTCCGCATAGACGGATATTTTAGAGTGTGCCATCTAAGATCTGAAGAAAAGAGTGTATCTACCGACATAAATGACTAATGGTCACCTGCAAAGGAAGATACAGATGATTAACAGAGCCCTGATGAGGGTTGGGTGATCAATGACCCGAACCTGAAATGCGTCGGCAAATCCATCAAGAGCTAATCATTAAATTTATTGTTTTTGATTAAGTGATACAAGCTTTGTAGCTCTTGTTATGAACTATGTCTTTTTTAGGATTGTGATTAGTGAAATGATTTAGCATATTTCAAATTTTTGAATTGAATTTTGTAAACGTTTGTTGGATGTTTGTTTTGATATTTTTCATGTCATTTCCTTAGGTGTTCTCGTAATGTTTCATGTTAATTTGGAATGTAATTTGTTGATTGAATAAGATTATAAGTGTTTTTGATATGTGTATTCTATTTACTGCCTTTAAATAATTCCTCCTGGAGTATATTAGTTTCAACTGAAAACATATGAATAAGAGGTATAAATAAATGTACCAGACCAGATCTAATGAAATTGTTTATTTGGTCACTGTTTAAGCCATATTGGAAATAGCATGAGAGGGGGGCATTTTTGTGTATTTGTGATAGTTATCATGAGAGCCAGAAATAATAAGTGTTGTTTATATCGATTTCCTCCAATTCCCTCTGTGCTATGTAGTAAAAATAGCTTAGGGTCATATGGCAAATCCCAGGACAGCACTTCACCCAGGCAAGACGAGAGACCCTGCGCCAGAAAGGCTGTAGTGCCGTACAGTCCCAGACAGAGTGTATAAATGTTCCCCCATCCCTGCCATACCAAAACACTGTGGGGATTGAATGACCCCCATCTTCCAGAGACGGAGTTGGATGTAATATACGTGGTGTACGTATTTAAATTGAATGAGGCGGTATCGAGAGGAAACAGCCGCACCCCAAGGGCTGGCCAGGGCCTCAGCCCAATCGTCATCAGTCAAGTCAGAGATATCCGCCTCCCATTCTGCCCTGGTTTTATGTAGGGTTGTGTTAGTATGTGTCATCAGGGTCTGATAGATCCGTTCGATTTTATGGGTTTCTAAGTCCCCCATGAGGAGGCGGCCCTCCAGAGGGTGAAATTCTAGAAGGGCATCTAAAGTGCGAATGACAGGAGTGAGAGCATGGCGTAACTGTAGGTATTTATAACATTGTGTTTTATGTAGGTGAAACTCGGTCTGTAACTGTTGGAATGATTTCAGTGTGGTGCCCTTCATCACATCGCCCAAGGTGGAAATACCTATCAGGTCCCATTTGAGGAATCCCACCAAAGTCACCAACTGTCGCAAATGTGTTCTGTGCCACAGGGGGGGTCGCCTGAGTCAGGCACCCTCGCCACCCCATTCGCCCTACATTATGCATGCAGAGCAGGATCATTGTAATGCTAACTTTTTAATATTTTTAATGTTTATTGTTTAGAAATGTAATAAAATAATGTATATTTTCTTTCGATGATTTGGAGGACCTTCACTGATATCTATTAATAGTAATTGAGAAAATGCCCATTTACGATAGTTTGTCTAATGGCATGGTGTAACCCTGTCATTAAAAAGGGATTCTCTCAAACACCTGATGTAGAGATGCCCGTGAGGCAGGTGGGTGGTCCTCTGCCAGTGGGTTGGAGGTTCCCACTAAAGTGGCGGGCCACCTAACAATACCCAAATGAGACCCAATGACAGAAAAGTAACAAATTAAGCATGTGTAAAGAAAAATCAAACAGAATTTAAAATCAACAGTATTTGCATCTTTTTCCTTGCAGGGAAGGAAGCAGTCACCACGTTCTGGAAGAGGATACAGCTGAAGACTAATAAGATGGTAAGAATGTGGTCCACACGAATCACTGAGGGATTGAAGAGTGGACCAGGTTCGAAGAAGACCAAGCTGAGGCACAAAAATGTATCTGACTACAAATAAATAACCTACACATAAGAGCAGGAGTGAGAAACTATAGGGAATTTTGAGACAGAACCATATCTAAACGAACAATGAAAACCTTTCTGTTGACAACAGACCAAAAGGTGCACAATTCTAGTCGGTAAACAACAAGTAAATGGCTCTCATGAAATTCGGCACCTGAAGCACATAAACACACTCCTACATACACAAAGAAATTTGAACTACAAATAAACTCATTGTTAAAATGTCAAAAAGAAGGATTTTGCTTGGGCCTCCATAAAGACACAAGCTGTAAAACACAAGTGGCAAAGTAAGCCAGCTAAAGAGAGGCAGTGTATTAAACAAGAATACTTACTTTTATGGTGATTCTTGTACTCCAGGCTTTACCCTCCTTGGTTTGCAACTGGTTGGGCCTTGGTTATAGCAAAGGCAGGACCAAAAAAGCTTCTCAAAATAGAAAGCTATCCCTTTGAAAGTTTAGAGAGCAAGAACTCCTCTGCACTAGGGAGCCTCTCGCATACTTAAATGCACCACTAAACCACTGCATACTGTTCCTGCATTTTTTGTCTGAATTGCATGGCATATGAGAAAATTAACTGGGTGTGCATTATGAAATAGGAGGAGAAAAGAATCAAGACTACTAGATCCATCAGTATGTTTTTCTTTCTTTGTTCGCTTTACATCTTTCCACTATGTTGGAAACTGAGTACACAGATTAAGACACAAGACCGCATACACCAGAGATTAATGCTTGAAGAATGCTTGTATATTCAACGTAGCTGCCCAAGAGAAGTTTGTATCTGGTACTGCAAGGAACATTCTGTTATGCATAGTGGCTTTAGCCTCTTTCTTCCATGGAGTAAGGCAACCGAGAGACACAAACAGATGTTTACAGAGTCTGAAAGATTTTCTATTTTCCATATAAAACGTCAGAGCTCTCAAGACATCAGGGCTGTGAAGGAGAGGATTGAGGCTTAGGTTGGACGACCAGAAGGACAAACTCTTAATTTGAATGAGCTCCTGAAAGACTTTTAGAAGAAACAGCATGCATTATTTTGACAGATCTTTAGCCATCAAAATGCTTTCTACCATGTTACCAAGTCAATTTTCCAAACGGCCATTGGATCTAGTGGCCTTTAACTGAAAGAGGTTAACGCTCTATTGGAATCCAACTGAGAAGCAGGATCCTTAACAGTATACAGGGGTGAAGAGGGATATCAAAACGGTGCCACATAAATATGGTACTATGACAGGCATCTACTTTAAATTCCTAAACATCAGAATATCTCTAGGCATATCTGGGATCCTAAATACCATTTTCAAAAGAGTGAGGCAAAAATTTTGTTTTTTATCTTTCATCAAAATAAACAAAATGTATTTAAAATAAACCAGGAAAAGGAACAAGTTAAGAAATACAAAATGAGCGGTTCTCACAGGCATAACATATGACTTAAAGGAAAAAGCCAGGGCAGACAATAACTTTCTCAATCTCAGAATGTATCACACAGGCAGTTTGCGTGTATGTTTGTTCTGACAATCTAGTGAAGAAAGTACGAAACCACAAAACTTTTTTTCATTCCGATGGTTCTCTTCGGTAAAAAGAGAGTGTTTTATGAATTTAATTAGGATACCCCTGAAAGAGAACCGGTGTTCTAATATTAGATTTGAACCACAAACATATTCCTTTCAGGTGGGTGGGACTGCCATAAGTATAGCATGAGCTGCTATTACTCACATTTGCAGAGCAAAAACACACCTGATTGTGAGTCAGCTTTTGAAACAATATTCAGGAACATAAGTCTGGCTCTTTCAGAGAAAAAGGGCCAGATCGACGTACACTGGATTAGCTAAATATTGGCACATCGAGTTTTAGCAAATCCAATGGTATTTTGCAAACCAACGTATGTACTAATAGGTCAGTTCACAAAATATAGGATTGCAGTGGGCCGCAATTCAACCTAATGAGGTAGGTCGGAAATTGCAACCCACTACGATTCGCTGCCATCGCAAGGATGGTGGCCTGCTGGGGTCAGCAGACCACCATGTCTGCAATTGCGTTTAAATAAAGCAGTCCGTTTTTTATTTTGATGAATGCAGCCTATTTTCCGTAAAGAAACATGGGATGCATTCACAAAAAAGGAGAAAAATGCATAAAACTGTTATTGAGTACTCATACTCCTAATAAAATATTGTTTGCGCCATTCACAAAGGGGAAGGGATCACCTGTGGACCCCTTCCCATTTGCGAATAAGTTACCACCTCTTTTGAAGTGTCAGGACCGCATTTCAGTCAAAACACATTAATACATACCATAAGAAATCCCTATTTGAAAGGGAAGCTCTAAATATGCCCCTCCGAAATAGAGGTTCCTTGTGACATTATCAAATCACTAAATAGGTTTAGTACAATTGATAACTACATTTTCTTAGTGCAAGCCCTGTGATTTACAGAGCAACAAGAAAATGTCTTCGCACACCTGGCGTAAAGTCTCACTCAGATCTTCTACATGTTCCAGGCTCATTTGTAGATGTATGACAATACAACACATGCCTTTACCATGCAGATGCCGCTATCACACATGGTAAGTGAAACATAATATGTATATATATATATATATATATATATATATATATATATATATATATATATATATATATATATATATATATATATATATATATATATATATATATATATACAAATACTTTGTCCGACGCAAACACGTCTTCAATGCATATCACTCGGATCGCATTAAAGGACGAAAAAGCCAAACCCGTTTCTGGTGCAAAATTCTGTGCTTTATTCCTTTAGAAAAATAAACACCCAGCAAGTCTGCATGACGCGTATATAAATATATATATATATATATATATTTCCGAGTTGCAGCTCCTCCCGGGATATCCGCCCTCAGTCTAGTGGCGCGCAGGGGCCGGTAGAGCCACAGCCGGCAAATTGTATTCTGCGACGAAAATGAATAACAGCACGCTCTCGGTTGTGAGTTCTAGCAGGTCTTTATTCCATTGGAATAAAGACCTGCTAGAACTCACAACCAAGACCGCGCTGTTATTCATTTTCATCACAGAATATGTATCTATATATACACACACATATACAACCTTTCTTTGTGGAAAACCCCCAGATTCCTGCCCCCCCCATTTTTTTAAAAAAAATATTTTATTATCATTTTCAATTTAACAACAAACAGTACAGTGCAGCATTGTGTCAGGGAGCAAACCTGGTGCATCATATGATTATACATAGGTTGTTCATCAGTGACATAGTTATCCATACGCGCACTTGAATGCTTTAGTCTATATTTCTGTTCACTACACATGCTGCTCATAATTCCCTGTCTCTGGTCTTTAATTACTGACACCTGACAGTGGTTCCTCTAGTGGGGGCTCACAAATATATCCTCGGAAAGCATTCCATTTGCATCCCGCATCTTTTACATTGCGGCGGGGAGTGGTGTAAGTAGCACCCGCCGCAATGTAAAAGATGTATGTTGTGCATTGACATGCACAACGTGACAGGCACAGTGCGGTGCCTGCCACCTTGTGCATACCAATGAAGAGGAGTACCATAGGTACCTCCCAAGAGCACCCCCCACCGCCCCAACACCCAGGGGGCCCGCAACAGGCCCCCAAAGCCAAAGACCGCATGCCTTTCTATGGCGGCATTGCCGCCATGGAAAGGCCTAAATCCGCACGCATCGTAATATTGTTGGTGATGCCTGCTAGGCACCGCCACTATATTATGGTCCAGGTCCACACGGCAGGCAATTGTAACGATTGCCTGCCTGCAGAAAAGCGGCGGACGGTCTTTCCGTCCGCCGCTGTGCCCCATGCCATTGTAATATGGCGGGGGCAGGGAAAGATGTTGAGGCGATCTGCCCGACATCATAATGACACCCTAAGTCTATGGATATCCTGAAAGAAGATCATCAGTTTTTACCACTGAAACGAGATATATGCCTACGTTGATAAACCACAAATAACCTTCACAGTTTGGTGTAAGGCATTAATAAATAATACGGCCCTTGTACGTGCCTAGACGCAATGAAACATCTTTTTAATTTAGAGATCCCCAAGGAGCTGGCCAGATTAGCGAAATTTGCACCTCAAATTAAAGAACTTAAAATCAAAGATCGAGCATTGGTCTAAAGGCAGACCACAGGCCCAAATTAGCGAGCCTATTTCAAATTTTATTGATTCTTATTTTTGCGCCCTGTGTAACTGTTTGAAATGTACTAAATTAAATTATATGATGTTCTTCTATCAATGACCGAAGAAGGCACATGGAAGGACACACCATGGACAGCCTTTTGTAACAATTTTTATTAATTGAAACAATACATTTATTCATTAATAAATATTGTCCTCACAGGAGTAAAAATGTACCTGATACTTTCAAACCTGGTTATTACATTATTATTTACCTATTATATTCCTCTCCCTTCCTTAAATATTAGTCAAGAAAAATATTCCTTGTTTTGGTGAACTGTTGAATGTTTAATGAAAAAGAAGTAACCAACTACTTCTCAGTAGGCTTATAATGACAGTGAAAATAGTCATAACAGAGTGATGCAGTTATTAGCAAATATTTAGATCGATCCATTAGCATAGATATTGCAAAAGCCTGGCATAGGGATAATCCTCCTCAAAGCTGCAATACATTCTTTCCCTTTGGTGGAGTCAGGCATGGGTCTGTCTGGTAAGGTCATGTTGCTTTTTTGACAGCAAGTAATAATGCAAGAGTGATTCTATCTAGATTTATGTCCGTCAGAGCTATGGAGTAAAATGCTTCGTTGCAAATACATGGTCACCCTGATAGACATGCTGGCCACTAAAGTTAGAGATGTCTGTCGGCCCGCGGGCATCTTTTAACACTGGCACGAACTACCATCACAATGGGTCCAGACAATGGTGTAAATGTTTGAGGGACGGCTCAATCAAACATCCCTTCATCAAACTTTTAGAATAACATTTTTCAAAAACTAACCACCAAAGTGGGAGTTTTTTTTACTTCAGAATGTAAAACAAATGTCTCCCACACCATGGAAATCTTTTCCCGTGGTGTGGGGGTAATTTTATTTTTATTGACACTCACCATTAGGTTTTAATTGGCAGCGACACTAAGTAAAATAAGCCAGGTCTAAATAGGACAGATGGGTGGATGGCTAACCTCTGACAACCCATACTCCTTTGGGCTGTAGGAGGAGAATGTTGGTGAGGAAGCTAGAGTATGCTCCATCATCCTTTCAGTCCACCCACTTCTAAATGAGGCAGCCAAGCTGACAGTTTCATTGAGAGCGTACTCCGTCACCACTACGACGGAAAACCCTCTCTGCCAATCTAAATCAGGGCCATGGCCTGTCTGGAAGAAGCTAGGCCCATATGTACAGCTCCATGATTAATGAACTGCTAGTTTTTTACATGCACAAGGTTCTCTGCTCTGATTAACGAGTAAGCAAATAAGTGAAACAGGATATTTATTTGATATGTAAAGCATTGCTATCATGTGTGTTGTTAGATGTGAATCTACATGGAAACAATGCAGGTGTATACAGAACTTTGCTACTGGTCTTAAAAAGGAATGTAAATTAGCTCAAGACTTCTTTGGACAATATTTAAATCTTTCAAGCCTTTTTATAATTATTTTAGGGGCAAAGTAGATTTCTGTACGTATTACTTATCTCCCACTAAAGGCTACATGAATACGCTTTCTGGGAGCTTTTACTTGCCAAAGTGATGAAGAGTCACATGATTTTCTCAGTCTATATCCATCTATTAAGGGTTCTGATCCGTAATAACACTTGAATGTGGTTTTGGCATTGCTCAGGAGTAAATCTTTTTCTGAGCTAATGGTCTTGGGTGACCTGTACTTACTGACTTGGAAGACAACTTTTTAGCAACAACTTATTCGATTGGAAGGATTGGAGAGGGTCAGGCGCACTCTTAATAGCCTTTAGTTGTCTTCCATAAGGCCAAGGTTGTTCTTTGATGATTATCCTATTTTTTCCAAAGTTTTTAGAAGATTCGTCTTGAGTCAATATTTTGTTCTGGTCTTTCAGCCTAAACCTCATGACTCTTACAATGTAGCTGTCTTAAGAACACTTTACCATGGAAGTATACAACCTTTCAACCTTTTGGAGCATCTGTTTGTCACATATGGAGGTTTTAATCCATGCAATAAAATAGATGAAGCAACTATCTTAAATTGGGGAGTATTCTAGATGTTGTTATATACTGTATGCTAATTTCGGCAGATTAAAGGTAGTCTCAAAGCTCATTGAAAGGCAAATCCCTTTCACTGAAATGTGTAGGTATAATGGTAGGATACTTTACATGCCTTTTGGAAACATTAAACACTGGGATACATTCGTCAAAGAAAGATGCAGCTTTCAGTCAGGAAGTTTTCATAACATATATTCGTGAGGTCTGATTAAGAATAAGCTGTTTTTCCAAATCCCACTCCTTATTGTGTTTAACCTGTGTAATCAGTTTTTTACAACCATTTGGCAAAGGCAAAGAGGATCACAGAACAACAGAGTAATCAGAAATTACATTTGTAATAATTTAGTACTTAGTCCCTGCTTCCCATTCCCAAACATCATATGGTATACTACAATCTTTTTGCAAGTTGAAAAAATAAGTTACTCAGTGTGGTAGGTGGTGATGCACATATTTAGGACCAGACCTCCAGCATGCTTAGCAAATCTAATATGTGGAGAACTCCAGCATTCTTTTAAAGTGTCTTTCTTTATGAGAAGTATTTTTCATTTTTCTTTCCAAACAGCAGTGAAGGCAGGGGAGCAATGACTAAGAGCATTCAAATTACCATGACAGTATCCTTTTTTTTGTCGGGTAGTAGTCTTTCAAGTTCAGCACTCAATAGGAAATAGGAAAAATGAGCTCAACCTGCTGAATCAGAGGTGCTGGAATCAAGGAAAGCAACAGAAATTTGCAGTTTCAACGGAGAAGGTGTTCATGTACACTAATCTGCCAAAATGGGGATAGTGGAACTAGACTGAACTTGCAGTACTTCTTGACCTTCAGAAGGAAAATGTAGGGAAAAGCACAAAGAAATGTTACAGATCATTCAAGAAGTTAATTTTTCATAGATATTCCCAAAAACCCTGACACAGCACAAAGTCTAGGTATTTAGGGTTGTTTTCCGTGGCAAATTGGTCTATTCATAACAAGGCCTCTGGTCTTGAGGATATTTTCTAAGATCCTGATGGTTCACATAATTGAATGGAGCATATTTCAGATGCTGAAGAAGTCCACCTCCACAATCCTCTTCCCCAGAATATGGGAACTATCAGTGCAACGTTTTTGTCCAAATATGCCAGAGTTATCTCTACATTATTACTGGGAGATGGGCAATAGACGGGAGAAGTGTCATGAAAGGGCCTTATTCAACCGATTAGATATACCAAGGAAAAGAATTCAAAAAATGGCTGGAAATTGAAATCCTCTTAGATTACACCTCTATTTGCTAAGTAAAATTCACTTTCAGATAATGCTGCAGAAAACACATCTAAAGCTGATAAAAGGGACCCCTCGTTACCGGGAGAGGCCTTAAGACGCAAAAGTCTCTAAAACCTCCATAGTAAAGGCATTGGTCGAATGGAGACAAACACCACTAACTGATTTAAAGAAATAATCTTCTCACATGAAGTCAAGTCTCTGTAGGAGTGGGGACTGCATGGGCAGAATATAAAGTTCTTGGTCAGGCCAGGGCCGTGGTTGACTCTTTTAGGCCTTAAAGACAGAGTTACAATGCAGCAGGGGCAAAGTGAGGCGGGACTAGGGGCATAAGCCAAAGGAGTATGGCCTGACCCATGGGATCCAGGGGGCACTGCAAAATGATGATGCTACTTCTAAAGTAAAAGTACTGCTCTATGGATGTTAGCCCATTCTCAGTGGCAAGCAGAGACCCGAATTTTCGTGGAGGCAACACTTGAGATCTTAAGAGCTTAGAAAACTGGGAATAACATGCAATGCCTCCCACAAAACACATTAACAGTGTTAGGTGGGTTTGCTTTTCAATTCACATCACTCCACCGGAACAGACTCCATGAAGGATAAGGATTCAAAAAGAGTCAGTGGGAGAAAAAGAACTGAGCAAGTGGAGCGGATATTGTTGTGGTCTTTGCAATCACCAAACACTGGCTTGCCTGATAACATTAGTAGCATAGACGGGCCAATCAAGGCAGTGGCAGGGAAAATGGAGTTCGTTCAAGGAACAGACCCTGCTGAACGAAGGACCGTGAACTGATGCTTTGGAGATTGCCCGTGCTGACATGGAAAAATGCATGATTGAATTTTGGGACTATGCTGTTGGTAATATGATACACATGGAGGTTTAATTGGAAGCTCTTAAGAATGCATGTATAACGTCCCAGATTTGGATAGTAAGACTCCCCCCTAAACAGGATGGGGTGGGGTTCCAGGAAATGTTTATTGTTGTACTAACTTATATGGTGACAAAGCAAGACAACTCTATAGTTTCCTTCCTTGACCAAGTCTTTAGAGTCTTACCAAAGCATTCCCTGAAAAAGAGAAGGAAGTTTGACACTGTAATGCTAGTTTAAGATATTCTAGCAAGACAGAATGCTCAGGTTGGTGTCACAATAGAGTACTTTAGTGTACACTGGAAATAAAGTTAATTTTGTCCATGATCTCGTTCCAAGAATGTTACACAACAACATATGCTACTGGTGATCTGAAAAGAGATACAACATTTTGGAGAGCAAGCTAAAGTAGCGACCTCGCCTTAAGGTGACAAGAGAAGAGGTCATCAAAAAAGATTAGGGTCGATGAAAAAATGTGGGTCTGTATTATTTGGCACAGTTTGCTATTCACACTGGGGCAAATTATTTCTTAACCTGATGTGCCATTGTCCATACTCCTTGTATTATAACATGTAGCCATTTCTTAAGCAGAGGGTATGCCAGAAGAGTACTGAGGCTGGATTATATATCTTTTTCTAACTCTTCATATTCTCTTGCCTTACCCTTTTATTTTATGTTCTTAGTTGAGAATCAGCACAAGAAAAGTAATGGTATTGGTTATGTGTTATCACTGTGTTCTTCTTTTCACTGCTTGTGAGTTGCCTTCCTATAGCTGATGTGAAATTGTGCACCCATGTATTGTCAAGAATATTATTAATAAAAACATTTAAACCCAGCCCAAAGTCACCGAGAATAGATCAGACAAGACCTTTTTGATTGATGGAAAAAATAGAAAAGAGTTTTTCAGACAAAGTGAATGTTTTTTTAGTAGTGAATAGGAGATCTGTATTTACTGTCAGTTATCTATCTTCTGATTGACACCTTGAAGAAACAAATGGGATGCCGACACTAAAGGGGCCGATTTGGATGTTGGACGGACCTGAGTCCGCCCGACATTGATCTGGAACTTTAGAAAAAACCCTGGCCTTTTTTATTCTTTAGACTGGTTTGATGGCCCCAAAAGGTTTTTCAATTATCAAAGGGTCTGGACATGCCTTCTGAACTCCGAAAGACAAAAAAAGGAAGGAAGGGCTAGTGTAAACCCTACCTAATGAACTCGAGAATCCACTGGTCCTGATTTGTTTGCATCTATTCATGAAAAATGGTCGGGAGTATCCACCCTATGGGGAATGCATGCTCAAAATGTAAATCAGAGGGTTGTAAATGCATGTTCTGTTGTTTGATATCTTTGTATTCTTCAACTTTCTTCAACATGTTTTACAAGTTTGGATGTCTTTTACTTAAAAGAAAAGGGTACTTTTGCTATCCAAGCCAGCAACACTTGATAGTTGTTGTACTGCTTTTGCTATGCATGTATACTTCACATTGTACCAGCCAATCACCTTTAATAACCTGGAACAGCTACTAGCATCCGATTGCTGATGGCTAGAAGTAACATTGACAGTGTCATGTAATTTCTTTGTACCTTTAAAAACCAATAAAGTCTGACAAAAAAACAATAATGTGGAGACAGTTTCAGCAACAATATTCATCATATGCACATCACTAAGTAAAGAGTCCTGATTTGTTTTGATCCTATTAAAAACTTTGTTTCTCTTCCAGGGGATCCTCATCAATAGTCATAAGCACTGAAAATTCCCCCGCATGTAAGGGGACCCCGGAAAAAATAAAAATTATACATGAAAAACATATATATACAGCCAAATGGCTAAATGGTGTTTAGAAAAGAGCACCTTTACATTTGACACACTTCTGTACAGGCAAACACAGGGCACGGCCATGGGTACTTGCTTCGTCCCCAGCTATGCTAATTTGCATATGGGCTGGTGGGAGGAGCAAGTACTCATGAAGACATACCACACTGAAATGACCAACAACGTGGTCCTGTACCAGCGGTACATAGACAATATTTTCATACTTTGGCAGGGTTCTGCCGAAAGTGTAGAAAACTTTGCCTCAAAAAACAATGACAACGCATTGAAAATTTACTTGTACAACAAGCACTGAGTCAATAGAGTTTCTTGACATCAAACTCTATCACAGCGATACTGAGATACAAACACATACCTACAGGAAAAAAACGGCATACTACATGCCCAGAGCTTTCACCCAGCCAGCCTCATTAACAGCATCCCTTACGCAGAATGCCTTAGAATGAGACGAAACTGTAGCACAGAGAGAATTCTACAAACATGCACTGATAGCCTTTGCCAAAGACTCACTGAGAGAGGATACAAGCCCACAACACTCAATAGGGCGAAACAAAAAATCGCCACCAAAACTAGGGAAGAGCTACTGAGTAAAGACAGGCCAAGACAAAGAAACACAAAGGAAGGGTATAACGGCACACCAAGAATCATCACGGGGTATAACAAATATCACTCCAACCTACGTAAGATTCTTTATAGACACTGGCCTTTGGTCAGAAATGATCCAGTGATAGGCCCAAAATGTGCAAACTTACCACAGCTTACCTTCAGACGGGCTAAGTCAATGCAACAGGAACTAGTTACCAACACACCATCATTAGAAAGAAGGGGCAACAACTGGTTCAAAGCCCAAAAGGGATTTTTTCGATGTTCAAAATGTAAAGCCTGTAGGCACGGTAAGAACACAAAATCAATAAACACCCCCCTCAGAAGTAACGCTGTTGAGATAAGGGAACACTACACCTGCAAAACAGACCATAATGTGTACGTGTTGCAATGCACATGCCAAAAACTTTACGTCGGGAGCACTATTCATCCGGCACACATCAGGATACTTCAACACCTAAGGGCAATCTCAAATGATGATCACTCTTATCCTGTGGCCCACTACATAAACACCCAACACAATGGCAGAGCAGAAGACTTGACATACTTTGTAATCAATAGTGTCAAGAAGAATCCCGGGGGGGGCAACAGACAACTGGCCCTGAGACGCTTGGGGTCCAGATACATAATCCTCCTCAACGCTAGAGTCCCACATGGCCTTAATGCGGATGAAGCATTAAATGTGCACCTATAAACAACAAATGTCAACAAACACTGATAACAAGCACCATGGGCCCTCTCGCCCCATATGAACCCAATCCTAAAAACATCTGATCATCTCATCCATATAAATGTATATACTTAATTTGTTGTTCTCGTTTTCACAAACACTTTATAGAGATAACCGCACCAAACACACCTAGTGTTTCACAACGTTAAACAATTATTACGCACATAGGACTAAACCTGTTCCGCCCCACAGCCAACAAAGTCCCAGGTGCGCGAAGCATAATGGTAAACACACAAGAAAGGAGTAGCACACAGGCCCACTTGGGCTCAATAGCTGCCATCGAACCACACCAATGCGAAAAACTTTCTAAATCCAATCCAGCAGACAAACCCGTCCAAAGCACATGCCAAATAATGATGGGCGCTGCCGTCCAAACAATGACGAGATTACATGAACAAATCAAGGCTAATAGCTTTAGGCAGATATAGCGGAGCTAAGACTCGTTAACAACTCACAATAAATAATATCTCGGTGAGTTGCACACAAACGAGTTTAGGCCGGCATCAGGATACATCCATAAACAGGTGCCTTACCTCGCAGTAGCTCACTCGGCGCAGTTCCCTGCACATCAACAACGAGGCATTAAATGCGCGCGCACTAAATACTACCAAACCACTATATGGTAGTATTTCTTCATTTTTCAGAAAAAAGGCAAGCATTGACTCATAAACTCGGCAATGGCCAGGCACAAAAGGCACAATAATAGACAAAGGGGTTTCACTGTAAATAACACAATTAGTAAAAGGAACACATCACAATTATAGAAACACATCACTGTTTAATTTAATTGCATTATTACTGTGTTTATTCTGTTTAAGTTTACAGCTAAAAACGTGCTACATGACTTGCAATAATGTAGAGATGAACTTTTCTATGTCTGTCGCCAGAGGTCATGACGTTACAATGCCTCTGGGCGTCACGAGTCAAACAGTATTTAAATGTCACTAATGTAAGATGTCTTCAGATGTAGTGAGCAAGGCGGATTCTTCCCCCGAAACGCGTCATGACCTGTATCGCATGGAATAAATCATTTTCTTTTATTCATATCCCACGGAGTCGGTGGCTGTTTCTTTGATTACTGGAACAGGATTGGAAAGAAAATATTATATATATATATATATATATATATATATATATATATATATATATATATATATATATATATATATATATATATGTCCAAAGGTCGCCGTAATTCACTCTGCCTTCCACGCAGAACAACGAAGAAAGCGAGACCACAAGATAAGTGCAGTTTCTCAGTGTAGTTTAATCTCGTGCCAAAGTTACAGCCTGCAATTCCGCCATGACGCGTTTCACCTCAAAAGAGGCTTGTTCACATAGCGTGTCATGAACACAAACGAGGGTTTATAAAGTGCAAATGCATAATACTTTTCAGCTGTGCAGATTGCATTTTTTTCAAGTTGTAAACAGTGAAGACATACTTTGTTTAGTCAAACAAGAATAAAGGGCATGGTGCCCGAGGGGTTTCAAAGTGCAAAAAGTATATATACAGTGGTGAAGTATAACCATTATTTTACAAAGTTATATACAAATGAATAAATAAATTAATTTTCATTTCATGTATATACACCTGGTTAAAGAAAAATTATTGAACCATAAATCGATTGTATTTCATATATATACACATGGTTAAAATTCATCAAACCAAAGTAATACCATTAAACTTATTGGCTAAACTCCATATATGTACACCTGATTTTGCCAGTATATATAATACATACAGTTACAGGGACCCCCATTTATCGCTTGTGAAAACATCCTGCTTCACTATGAAAAAAACAATAATTGAGCCCCAGTGGGCATATATACAAGAAAACTGCACAGACTATGTAATGAAAAATAAAGGCACGCACTTTTAGAATAACCTCTTATAGTTACTGCAGATCAAGAAGTGTTTATAAAGTGAAAAGGTGCTAATACTAATAATTAAAAACAAGCTACAGTTGACAGCAAACAGCAGAGTCTGTTAAAAACGAATTGAGAGTCAGCTAGGGAAAATTACTATTTACACAGAAATGGTTCTCAGCAGATATATCTTATAGCTAGAGGCAGGTGTAAAGATCCTCGCTATTATTAAGACCTCCCGGGTTCTTGGTGTTAAATTCGAGAATGAATCTGGTTTCCAGCAGGCGCAATTTGGCGTCACGGTCACCTCCTCTTTTCAGAGGCAAAACCGAATCCACAAGAAAATATTGCAGACTGCTGGGGTCACTATTATGCGTGGTTTCAAAGTGTCTGGCCACTGGGTAGGCCTGATCCGTCCCAGAAATTGCCCTCAAGTGTTGTAGGATGCGCTTGTGGGCAGGTGGGCGTGTGCTCCCAACATATTGCAGTCCACAAGGGCATTGAAGGACATATACAACGTACTCCGTCCTACATGTTAGTCTCTTGTTGATAATGAAGGGTTTATCTGAGAAGGGGCGTGGGACCTGAGTTTTGTTAACTCCGTGGCGACAAGCCTTACAAGTAAGACACTTTTTGAAACCTGTGATGTGATCCATCCAGGTTTTAGTGGGTTCCAACATGTTACTGACTAGGGCACTGGCGAGGCTAGAAGATTTGCGGAAAGTTATACTGGGTTTGTCTGGTACCAGGTCACCTATTATTGGGTCACCTTTGACCAGATTCCAGTTCTTGTTCAGGATCTTCCTGATTTGGGAATGCTGGTTGCTGTAGGTTACAATGGCTCTAGATTGAATTTGCTCATTGTTGCTACCTTCTGCACTGGGCTTGGTTTTAGGCATTAATGCATCCTCCCTAGTGATTTTCTTAGTACGCCTAATGGCTCCTTCTATTAGGGTACTGCTATAACCCCGTTGCAGGAATCTTGCCTTACTGGCTTGTTGTGCCAAATCACACTCCAAGTCAGAGCTACAGATTCTCCGCAATCGCAGCATTTCCCCGTAGGGGATGCTACGGATCAGGTGTTGGGGATGCTGGCTGCTGGCGTGTAGAACTGTGTTCCCAGCAGTTATTTTCCTATGTAGCCTAGTTTGCAGAGTTCCATCCCTAATATAAACCTCCACATCTAGGAAAGTAACCCTTTCATTATCGATGTGTGATGTAAATTCAAGGTTTAAATTATTCAGATTCAATAGTTTCACAAAATCAATAGCCTCTTCCTGCGACCCTCTCCAAATAAAAAACAGGTCATCAATGTACCTCAGGTAGAGCATAACCTTGTTCTGCATGATTTCCTTATGGTCACCCATTAGGACCTGCTCCTCCCATAGCCCCATATGTAGGCAAGCAAAGCTAGGGGAGAAGCACCAAACACACCTAGTGTTTCACAACGTTAAACAATTATTACGCACATAGGACTAAACCTGTTCCGCCCCACAGCCAACAAAGTCCCAGGTGCGCGAAGCATAATGGTAAACACACAAGAAAGGAGTAGCACACAGGCCCACTTGGGCTCAATAGCTGCCATCGAACCACACCAATGCGAAAAACTTTCTAAATCCAATCCAGCAGACAAACCCGTCCAAAGCACATGCCAAATAATGATGGGCGCTGCCGTCCAAACAATGACGAGATTACATGAACAAATCAAGGCTAATAGCTTTAGGCAGATATAGCGGTGCTAAGACTCGTTAACAACTCACAATAAATAATATCTCGGTGAGTTGCACACTAACGAGTTTAGGCCGGCATCAGAATACATCCATAAACAGGTGCCTTACCTCGCAGTAGCTCAACAACGAGGCATTAAATGCTCGCGCACTAAATACTACCAAACCACTATATGGTAGTATTTCTTCATTTTTCAGAAAAAAGGCAAGCACTGACTCATAAACTCGGCAATGGCCAGGCACAAAAGGCACAATAATAGACAAAGGGGTTTCACTGTAAATAACACAATTAGTAAAAGGAACACATCACAATTATAGAAACACATCACTGTTTAATTTAATTGCATTATTACTGTGTTTATTCTGTTTAAGTTTACAGCTAAAAACGTGCTACATGACTTGCAATAATGTAGAGATGAACTTTTCTATGTCTGTCGCCAGAGGTCATGACGTTACAATGGCTCTGGGCGTCACGAGTCAAACAGTATTTAAATGTCACTAATGTAAGATGTCTTCAGATGTAGTGAGCAAGGCGGATTCTTCCCCCGAAACGCGTCATGACCTGTATCGCATGGAATAAATCATTTTCTTTTATTCATATCCCACGGAGTCGGTGGCTGTTTCTTTGATTACTGGAACAGGATTGGAAAGAAAATATTATATATATATATATATATATATATATATATATATATATATATATATATATATATATATATATATATATATATATATATATATATATATATATATATATATATATATATATATATATATGGTTCCAAAAGTTTCCGCTTTACCGGGGGCCTCCGGCGCTGCAGGGCAGGCTCTCAAAAAACAGGAACGGAGATCCTGGTAATTAAGTTTCAAACAGACAGAGAGCCCACAGCTTGCGTGTACACCTCAAACCGACATTTATTGAGTCAGCATCACGTGGCAGTGTATCCACCTCTTATAAACCTAACATGTTTCAGCGCTCCAGCGCCTTGATCACAGGTGAGTATAATTCAAAACCAACTGGTCATGTGGTGAAGGATAAGAACCACACTGCCCACAATGCACCATGAATAAATTCAAACAGTCTTCGGCAGAATATGAATTTTCGCTGTAATTGCACTGCATCAAAGTCTGGCACATTTAAAGCATTGTGAGAATATCCATTGCAAACGTAGTGCTCTTCGCTGCCACATGGTGCAAAATGGAGCGCTGAAACATGTTAGGTTTATAAGAGGTGGATACACTGCCACGTGATGCTGACTCAATAAATGTCGGTTTGAGGTGTACACGCAAGCTGTGGGCTCTCTGTCTGTTTGAGATATATATATATATACATCTTAGACTTTTGTAGATAAACTAACAACACCCCCTCCTCCTCCCCCCGTTTGCGCTGATGCTGCCACATATTTACAGTATAAAGTCTTAACAGAGCATACCAAGTCCAACGAGACACTCTATCCTCCCCACCAACCATCCACTCGTCAAATCGTCGAGAGGGCGGCCCTCTCTGGCGGAGGGTCCAAGTCCAGCCCGCGGTAGTCAGCCCATCTCTTCCAGATCTTAAAGTGTTTACAGGGGCCATAAGAACAAGTTACTTACCTTCGGTAACGATATATCTGTAAGAAACATTAGTTAGTGTTAGATTCCTTACCTTAGAATATCCCCAGGCGTCAGTCTGGATCCGGAAACTTTTGCGTAGCAGTACCCCTGCGCGTCGGTAGGCGTCGTCTGCAGGCGTCCCCTGCGGCTCCGCGTCCGTCGTCGGCGTCGTGCGCCGTGATGACGTCGCTGGAGTACATAGACGCCGCCTCCGCGCGCTGACGTCAGTTCTTTGCACACAGCTTTTCCGCGCCAGGAGACGCAGAGCCATGAGAGAACCAACACTGGTGCCATGTACAAACTAGGGCCCTGAAAGGGATGACCTTAACCCTAGGTATCAGTTCGCAGAACGGGGAGGATGGGTGGGTTCGGTAAGGAATCTAACACTAACTAATGTTTCTTACAGATATATCGTTACCGAAGGTAAGTAACTTGTTCATCTGAAAGAAACACGTTAGTGTTAGATTCCTTACCTTAGAATACATACCCCAGCAATACCAACCCCGGAGGTGGGTCTGCGAACCAATACAAAACTACACCAGAAAGTCCTGGAGGACAGAACGGCCAAAGAAGCCATCCCTCCGGACTTGACTGTCCAGGCAGTAGTGCCTCGCAAAGGTGTGCAGCGAGGCCCACGTAGCCGCCTGGCAAATGTCCTGAAAGGGGACTCCCCGGCCCAGGGCAGTAGTAGCCGCCGTGGCCCGAGTGGAATGGGCCCTCAGCCCAACAGGAGGCTCCTTCCGAGCCAAAGAGTAGCACGCTTTGATGCAGAGGACGACCCATCGAGAGATGGTTCGTTTACAAACCGCCCGTCCCTTCTTCGCACCCACGTAGCCAACAAACAGTTGGTCATCCACCCGGAACTGGCGTGTGCGATCCGTGTAAAATGAAAGCGCACGTTTTGGGTCCAGACGATGGAGCCGCTCTTCATCCTTTGAAGGATGCGGAGGCGGGAAGAAGGAAGGGAGGGTGATGGACTGCCCGATGTGAAAGGCCGAAACAACCTTGGGCAGGAAAGAAGGTCTAGTCCTCAGAACCACCTTGTCAGGATGAACGGACAGGAAAGGAGGTTGGACAGAAAGAGCCTGGAGCTCACTCACCCTCCTGGCAGAGGTGATGGCAACCAGGAAAGCCGTCTTTAAAGTCAGGAGACGGAGAGGGCAAGAATGAAGGGGCTCAAAGGGAGCACACATCAGGAAAGTTAGAACCAGGTTCAAATCCCACTGAGGCATCACAAACGGAACAGGTGGAAACATGTGAGTGATGCCTTTCAAGAATCGAGTTACAATCGGGGATTTGAACAAAGAAGGCTGATCAGGAAGCCTCAAAAAGGCTGAAAGGGCAGAAAGGTAGCCCTTGATAGTGCCCAGAGCAGAGCCCTGCTGGGCAAGAGAAAGAAGAAACAGAAGAACCTCCGAGAGAGGGGCAGAAAGAGGATCCACAGCCTTTGCTGTGCACCATGCCACAAATCTGTTCCACCGACAGGCGTATACCGACTTAGTGGAGGGACGCCTGGCTGCCAGAATAACATCACAGACTTCAGGAGGCAAGTCAAATGGCCTCAACTGCCGCCGCTCAATCTCCAAGCATGGAGGTGGAGACTGGACAGGTTCGGGTGGAGGACCGTCCCCTGCTGCTGCGACAGAAGGTCCTCCTGAAGGGGCAGGCGGATCGGGGGACCGACTGACATGCTGAGTAGCTCGGGATACCAGTACCTTCGAGCCCAGTCCGGAGCCACAAGGATAACTTGGGCCCGGTCGCGCCTGATCTTCTTCAGCACTCTGGGCAGAAGTGGTATAGGCGGAAAGGCGTATAACAGACCGCAACTCCACTCGCGCCGAAAGGCGTCGCCGTGCGAGTGCCGTCTTGGAAACTCCAACGCGCAGAACTGATGACATTGCGCGTTCTCTTCTGTGGCGAATAGATCTAACCAAGGCTCTCCCCATTGCAGAAAGATGCCTTGCGCCACGTCCGAGTTCAGACGCCATTCGTGATCCATCGAGCACCGACGGCTGAGTTCGTCCGCCCTGGCGTTCAGAGAACCTGCCAGGTGTTGAACCGTCAGAGTCACGCCCTGACGTTCCAGCCATTGCCAGAGGCGCAGAGCCTCCTGGCAAAGGGTCCACGACCCCACTCCGCCCTGTTTGTTGCAGTACCACATGGCGGTGGTGTTGTCGGTGAACACCTGCACTACACTCCCGTTGACAAAGGGGAGGAATGCCTTCAGTGCCAGACGAATCGCCCGCAGCTCCAACAGATTGATATGGAGCCGGGACTCCGCCGGAGACCAGATGCCTCTGATCTCTGCCTCTCCCAAGTGGCCACCCCAGCCCTGGAGGGACGCGTCCGTCACGACAACGTGCTCCGGTTGGGGAAGGGAGAGGGACTTGCCCCTGACCCAATCGCGGTCCGTAAGCCACCACTGCAGTTGTCTCGCAGTGCCCTCCGAGATCAAGACGTGGTCGGACAAGTTGCCCTGATGCTGGGCCCACTGAAACTTCAGGTCCCACTGCAGAGCCCGCATCCGCCACCTGGCGTGATGCACCAGAAGGATGCAGGAAGCCATCAGTCCCAGTAGCCGCAGCGTCAACCTGACCGAGACTCGGGATAGCGGCCGAAAGATGGGAATCAAAGCCTGAATATCCCGAACCCGCCGTTCCGGAGGATAAACCCGAAACTGCGCTGAGTCCAGAACCGCTCCGATGAAAAGGAGCTTTTGAGAGGGACACAGGTGTGATTTCGGCACGTTGATGGAGAACCCCAGGTCGTGCAAGAGGTCTGCCGTCATCTGAAGGTGGTGGACGACTGTCTGGGGCGAGCCCGCCTTCAACAACCAGTCGTCTAGGTAGGGGAAGACTGAAACCCCTAACCTGCGCAGATGGGCTGCGACCACCGCCATCACCTTTGTGAACACCCGTGGGGCGCTGGTAAGGCCGAAGGGGAGCACGATAAACTGAAAGTGCTCCTGGCCTACCGTGAACCGCAGGTAACGCCGGTGGGCCGGCAGGACGGGGATGTGAAAATAGGCGTCCTGCAAGTCCAACGCTACCATCCAGTCTTGCGGGTCTAGAGCAGCCAAGACCTGAGCTAACGTCAACATCTTGAACTTCTCCTTCCGGAGGAAGCCGTTGACGTTCCTTAGATCCAAGATAGGACGTAGGCCCCCCTTGTCCTTCTTGGGCACCAGAAAGTAGTGGGAATAACAACCACGCCCTACTTCTGGCCCAGGAACGCGCTCGATGGCCCCCTTGGCCAAGAGGGCCGTAACTTCCTCCTGCAGAAGTGTCAAGTGGTCCCCCGACACACGGTGGTTCTGCGGTGGCATGGCTGGAGGAGAGGTCTCGAAGGGGAGGGAGTAGCCCCTTCGGACGATTTGCAGCACCCACCTGTCCGAAGTGATCGTGCGCCAGTGAGCGTGGTGATGGCGAACCCTGCCACCCACTGGCGTCACATGGGGCCGAAAGCACGGACTAGGAGGATTTTGGGGTAGATGCTGCGGGGGAAGGTGTGGTCTGACCCCGCCGTTGTCCCCGACCGCCACCACGGCGGTTTCCACGGCCGCCACCGCGTTGGAAGGATTGTTGCGGCGCGTGGCTGGCAGCACGTGTGGGGGCGCCCCTTCCTTGGCCACGAAAGGGACGAAACGAACCCGGTTGCTGACGCTGGGTCGAGAGACCCAAGGACTTGGCCGTGACCCTGGAGTCCTTGAAGCGTTCCAGCGCGTGGTCCGCTTTGTCACCGAACAGGTGACAGCCATCAAACGGCATGTCCATCAGTGTATTCTGGACATCAGCCGAAAAATTGGCGGATCTCAGCCAGGCGTGGCGACGAATCGCCAACGTCGTAGACATAGCTCTGCCCAGCGAGTCGGTCGTATCTAGACCACACCGAATTGAATATTTCGCTGCATCTCGGCCCTCAGCCACAGCCTGACCGAGCGTTGCCCGCACCTCCATGGGGCATTCCGGCAGCAGCTCCGCGACCGTATCCCACACAGAGTGGGTGTAGCGGCCCAAGAGGCAGGCGGTGTTGCAAGACCGCAGGCCCAAACTAATGGACGAGAAGACCTTTTTGCCAAATTGGTCATACCTCTTGGATTCCCGGTCGGGCGGGGCCGACGGGAATGCGGACTGGGAGGTCGAGGCCTGGATCACCAGACTCTCAGGAGTGGGGTGGGTAGACAGGTACTTGGGGTCGTCCGGACAAGGACGGTGGCGCCTGGCCACGTTCCGATCAACAGGCGCACCTGAAGCGGGCCTGGACCACGTGCCCAACAGAACGTCAGACAAGGCTTCATTAAACGGCAGCAGTGGCTCCAGTGGGCATGACTGCGGTTTGAAGACCTCGGTGAGGATGTTAGGCCTCACGGCCGCGACGGGGAGCTCAAGGTTTAAGGCCTTGGCAGCCCTCATCAGCACCACAGAATAGGCAGCTCCCTCCACCGATGCCACGGTTGGAGGAGAGATCAAACCAGGGTTAGGAGAGTCGTCCAAACCACTGGCATCCCCCAAGTCACCTGTCCAGTCCGGGTCATACTGGCACTCGCGAGCCAGAGGGTCCTCGGACCCCTCCCAACCTTCACCGTACTCCTCATCCTCTCCGTATTCGGAGTCAATGATGAAGACCGGCTCCTCGGGGTTCATGGGCCCCATCGGCGCCGGGACCGGCGTCGATCGACGCCGGTCCGGCGCCGCGTCCGGCGTCGGAGAAGGTAAGGGGACGGCGCCGCCCGGAGCCGGCGTCGGAACCCCACCGCCGGCCGGAACCGGCAGCGGAGAACCGGCGCCGCGCGGGGGCGGCGTCGGGGGTAACCCCGATGGCAACGGCGCCGGGGAGGCCGGAAGACCAGCCGGCGCCGATCCCGAGGGCCCCTGCGGCGCCGGGGTCGGAACCGTCGGCGGCGCCGGTGCCGGAGCACCCGACGGCGCCGAGGCAGGGACACCCGAACCGCCAGGGCCCCCAGACGGTAGCACTGGGCCCGAAGGCGCCGTAGGCCCCGTCGGAGAAGCGAGCGCCCTCATGGCCATGAGGAACGCCTCGATCTCCTCAGGCGTCGCACCATGCCCAGGGACCGGAGGGTATGAGGCAGGCCGCGCCGGCGACTCTCGCGGAGCCGCGGGGTTGGGGTCACCCGAGCCCCCGGCCGCATCGCGCGAGCGTCGGGGGGAGTCGGGGGTACGATGACGACGCCCCGACTTCTTGTGCTTCTTACCTGACGAGGATGACGAGTGGCGTCGACTACCGGAGCGCCCGGCGCGGCTCCGCGACCGCTCCCTCGAACGCTCTCTCGACCTCCGGCCGGACCGGGACCGCTCCCGGTCCCGACGTGGGGCCGACACCCGGAGCTCCAGCAGCTTGCGGGACCGCTCCCGCCTAGCCTTGTTGGTAAGGGCCCGGCAGTCGACGCAGGAGTCCACGTCGTGGTCGGGGCCCAGACACCGGAGGCAGAGGCGGTGATGGTCTGTGACCGACATCGTGCGCTCACAGCCATCGCAATTCTTAAATCCTGGCATCCTATCAGGCACAATAGAGAAAAAAGACAATCGAAAAACTTGGTCAAAGACCGGAGTACTGCTCTTCAGATCTGCGTCCACTGGCGCGGAAAAAAGAAGAACTGACGTCAGCGCGCGGAGGCGGCGTCTATGTACTCCAGCGACGTCATCACGGCGCACGACGCCGACGACGGACGCGGAGCCACAGGGGACGCCTGCAGACGACGCCTACCGACGCGCAGGGGTACTGCTACGCAAAAGTTTCCGGATCCAGACTGACGCCTGGGGATATTCTAAGGTAAGGAATCTAACACTAACGTGTTTCTTTCAGATATATAGGTTGCTTGAGTCCTATACAAAAGTCCATGCCATTTTTCCAAGCAGTCAATGGCGGAGCTTGAGGCGACTTCCACGCCTTGGCAATGTCTCTCTTTGCCATTGTAAAGCCCAACAATAACAGGTGACGCTTGTACCTATTGCCCTCAATCCCATCCATCACATGCAACAAAGCCAATTTCGGCGTGTGCGGGAGCTCCCATGCCAAAACCTCGGACAAACAGGCAAACACCCCACTCCAGTATCTATGCAGTGCCGAACACCCCCAGACAGTATACAAAAGGGTACCCTCCTCCGTTCCGCAGCGGATACATTCAGGGGAGCTAATCATGCCCGCCTTCCATAGGCGCTCCCGGGTAAAATATGTGTGATGTAGATATTTAAACTGTACCAGGCGCAGGGGTGTGGAAATAGCCGTCCCATCAGGCTCGCCAACGCCTCCGCCCTGTCCTCTTCCTCTAACTCCCCTATGTCCTCCCCCTCCCCCCGCCACGCTGTCCTTAGTCTGTGTAGGTCAGTGGAACAATGGTGAACTAACGTTTGGTAGATACGTGAAATTTTCTTTTCTGGTAATTCACCCATAAACACTTTGGCCTCTAACGGACTAAAATCAGGGAGGGGCCCCAGGTCAGTCAGGTATGGCGTCAATGCGTGTCTAAACTAGGTATTTAAAGAACTGGGATCGTGGCATCCCATACTCGTCTTGCAGGTTCTGAAAGGACTTCAGGGTACAACCCGACATTACATCCCCCAGGGAGGAGATTCCTATCACGTCCCAACCCCGGAAACCCTGCAAAGCATCTAGACGGGGAAGATGACCATTTCGTCAGAGAGGAGATTCTCGGGTCAGCACGCTCCACCACCCCATCCTGCCCCACACTCGCCTCCAGACATAGAATGCCACCTGTGTGGTGGAAGGAAGGCACTTAAGAAGCAATGTGGAGTACAGCAGTGTATGCATGGACGCCGAGCCCATTAGGTGCCACTCGACTGCATAGGTCGGGTCTCCTCTATCACCATACCACCACTCGTTGAGAACCAGCAAGTGCGCCGCCTGATAGTAGGAAAGAACATCAGATGTGGCAAGCCCCCCAGTGTAGGAGAATAAAAAACACGTTCGCAGAGCCACCCGTGCGGTCCCCCCCACAGAAACCCAGCCAGCGCCGAGTTGACCTGTTGAAACCAGGGGGGGCGGAATCCGGTATGGATGATTTTGTAGTTGGTACACTAGACGGGGGAGCGCCACCATTTTAAAGATGGCTGACCTGCCATAGATCGTCAGAGGCATGCGGGACCAAACCTTCAAATCCTCGCGCGTGCTGTCCCATACCGGAGTTAGGTTGCGATCTTGTGAGGCGGCCGCCTCCTCTGACAGGTAAACCCCCAGAAAATTTCATCCAGCTGCCAGCTGAAGGCCAGAGGCCCAGACTCCTACCTGCTGCATTCCACCCAGTACCCACAACGTCAATTTGCTCGGGTTCATATAGAGGCCGGAGGTTTCACCAAAGATCTGCATAATACGTAGCAGCCGCGGTTCCGACCGATCCAAGTCGGTAAGGAAGAACAAGATGTCGTCAGCATATAGTGCTATTTTGTCGGTGGGGCCCGGCGACCACCTAAAGCCCTTGAGCTGGGCGTCTATGCGCACCCACGCCGCCAAGGGCTCCATGGCGAGCGCAAACAGGTAGGGGGAGAGGAGAAAGCCCTGTTGCGTGCCCCGCCGGACCTGAAAGGAGCAAGAGATTGCTCCCCCCACTCGTACTGACTCCGTGAGGTCAGTATATAATAACTGTAGATAGGCCATGAAGTGCGGGCCAAAATTGAGGCGCCACAGCAGGGCAAACAGATATACCCAGCTCAGGGAATCAAAGGCCCTGTCCATGTCCGCTAGAAATAATGCCGCCTTCTCCCCCAATCTCGACCAAGCCGATATCGTGACAGGGCGCGTCTAATATTGTGGCGAGTTGCCCTCCGAGGCATAAACCCCGCCTGATCGGGGTGGACTAAGTCCGCAATGTGGGGCTTGAGCCTATTAGCCAAGGCCTTAGCCAGGACTTTGGCGTCAGTATTGAGTAGGGATATTGTCATATAGATATACATTGCCTATATGCTGTGTTAAGTTAGCATGAGCTTATCAGGAGTTTAAACGCCATTTTACCTTTCTGCTGCTTCTGCACACGATACATAGCTGTTGCTTTAGCTTTGAGCCTAGTAGACTGTTTTGATTCATGCGAGAATAATATGTTGTTACTCTGATATCAGCCTTGCTTGGCGAGCTGTGTCTGTACAGTGCGTGCAGAAACCTTCAGGGATATCTCAACACAGAGGTTGTTGTGAGGTCTGATCTTCGCACGTTCCTAGACATAACATACAGCTGGCTGCGGCCAAGTTCTGGCTTTAGGCGCGTTTTATATTGCTTTGCACAAGAGCATAGACACACACTTGATGGTGCTTCGCATGCAGAGACCTGGTGGAAGATGATGTGATCCCTTACCACTAGGATCTTGAGGTATGGGGCCACCCTGCTAAAACCCAAAGAGACCTTCTTAGATATAATATAATATACTAGCTAGGGGGGGGTGAGAATTAGGTGTTACTGAACCCTATTCGTTTTAGCATAAGACCATGCTTTCACCTTTTGTGTTCTACGGACTAGTGACTATGCTAATTACTTTGTTTCTTATAATATGTTTGCTTGTACTAGCTAAGATACTGCGTTTGAGAACACTGCATTAGTGAATAAATATTTCAAATATGCACATGTCCTCTTTTACTCCTTGTTCTGGATTGGAATGATTGTATAATGAAAGAGTGTTCATGTGTTCCACGTTACCTGAGGTGTACTAAGTCCATGTTCTGGTTTGTCTAAGCATTGGGAGTTTGTGATAACCAATGAGACACTGTAGCTAGTCTGGTAGGGGATTTTGGGTACTAAGGTGAGTTTTGGCACACCCTAATTCACTGAGATTCCAAGTCTCTATGCACAGTTCTGTATGAGAACGGAATCCCTGCGACAATATAGGGCGGTAGGACGCATGGCTCTCGGGGAGTCTACCCGGTTTCACGAAGACCACCACCTCTGCATGCCTCCAATCTGGGGGGAGCAGGCCATCCTCGCGCGCCTCCTCCACACCCGGACGAAGATGTGGGCCCAGCTGTACATAAAACCACCTGAAAAATGCGCACGGAAATCCATTGGGGCAAGAGGCCTTTCCGGGGTTTAGCTCTCCCAGGGCTCCGTCCAGTTCATCGTCCGACAGGGGCCTATCTATTTGCTCCCGCACGTCGTCTGAGACTGACCGTGTGGGAAGATCGTCAATAAACCACTGGATAACATCTTCCGCCAGGCATTCCCTGGGCGCATACAGATCCTCATAGTATGCCGCGAAGTTCTCCGCAATGGCCGGAAGCTCAAGAATAGGGACCCCCTCAAAATCTAATACTTGGGGCAATGGCTGAGCTTGGAGCATGCCCTGGCACAAGCGGTGGAGCATCTTGCTAGATGTATCACCCCGCTGATACACCGACTGCGCGTGGCTAGCCTGGCCTGCCGTGCCTCCTCCATCAGTATCGCAGTGTACTGCTGCTGAGCCAACACCAGCTGTCGTCTAGCAGGTCCACCGCCCTCTTCACGACTCCTACGCTCCAGTGCCTCCATATCTGCCTCCCGTTGCACCAAATCCTGTTGCCGCTGCCTGCGCGCCGCCGCACACCAGGAGATATCAACACCCGCAACGTGGGTTTTAAAGCTTCCCAGAGGGTAGCTGGGGATTCTACGGAGCCTAAGTTAGAAACTAAATAATTATCTATTTCTTTGGTCAGGTGCTCCCTGTACTCGTCCTTCAGCAGGTGCCACTCCGACATACGCCACCTAAATGGCTGCCTGCCCGGGCCTATTCTGAACGTGAGGGCCACTGGCGAATGGTCTGACAAGGCTCTCGGCAGAATTGTAGTCGATAGTATCCTATGTGTCAGTCCCCTGGGGACAAAGATATAGTGGTCTGGAGAATGAGTCATGTACCGTGGAAAAGTAGGTAAACTCCCTGTGTGGGCCGTGCATATATCTCCAGACATCCGTCCAGTCGAGTCCTGTGGCCAGGGCATGAAGTTTAGTGGGTGGGCCCCCCGCCCCGTCAGTCGCCCCGCTCCTCCACCTATCGCAGCCAGCTCCATCACATCGTTCCAGTCCCCCCAACCACAGAGAGGGTATTCGGCATGTCACTACAAAGCGACATAAGTCGCTCCACCAGGGTCCACTGTAATGGCGGTGGAGTGTAAACGCTACCCTAGGTCAACCGATCTCCCCCGATCCTACCCTGCACTATGACGTATAAACCCTGTGTGTCAGTCCAGAGTTTCTTGTGTGTGTAGGAGACCCTGCGGTGTATGAGGATCGCAAACCCCCTCGAGCCCTTTGTGAACCCCGAGTGGAATACCTGATGGAACCCAAAACGTTGCAAGCATAGCGCCTTTGTGCAAAGCAAATGGGTCTCCTGGAGCAGGAGTACGTCAGCCCCGGCCCTTTTGGCAAACTGAAGAACCGCCCCACGTTTCACTTTGTCCAGCACCCAGCCCACATTCCAGCTAAGTATGCTCAGGGAGCCGGGGGCTACCCGCCCTCCCTACTCTGCATTAGACATGGTGGAAAAGCTCTATGTAAACTGTAAGTGTCTCTGCGACTCAGCGCGCAAATGGTGTGGCATACATGTAGCATCAAAACATGATCAAACATTCACCCCGACCCCAAACCCCCCCGCCTAAGCCTCCCTCCACCCCCAACCCCGTACCTCACTAACATGGAAGCACCTGTTGCGGTCGGACCGTAGCCTAGTCCCCAACAAGGGGACAAGAACGAAACCCTCCAATGGATCCCCAAATGACAAACCAAAACTTTAGGACTTCACTCCCACCCACCCACTCCTGCGGGGCCAGTCTCCCAGCCATGAAGAAAATTAGCCCATCTAGACATCCATTTATACTAAACTTTGAGATCAGTGCGGAAGTCCCACGTGTCATTTCACCCCAGGTTGCTGCTCCGGTGACGGATCCTTCTGCCGGAGCGCGAAGCCAGAACGAGAGCTGCGTCCGGACCGCGATCTCCTGTTGCGTCGCTGCTGGCTCCTGAGGCCCTCGCGGGCCATCCCACTCGAGGAAGAGTCCGAATCTCTGCCCGCGGTGTATTAACTCGTAGTTCCACCATTTCGTCTGTCTATTTAAACACTTCCTCTGGGGAGTCGAAGAACAGTGTGCGGGACTGGAAGATGACCCGCAGCCGAGCTGGGTACAGCAGGGCATATTGAAGCTTGAGACCCCGGAGGCGAGACTTTCCCGCGAGGAAGGATTGTCGCTGCTGCTGCACTAAGCATGTAAAGTGCGGAAAAATGAGGATGGTTGCGTTATCACACGTGAGGGAGGCCTTGACCCTCGCCTGCCGCAGGATGGTGTCGCGATCCGAGTAGTTCAGAAATTTGGCGATGATCGGCCGTGGGTGTGCCCCTGGGGGGGGGCTTCTGCATCAGAGCCCTGTAAGCCTGCTCCACCAGAAAACAGCGAGAGAGCACATCTGGGGGGGAGCCAGCCCTCCAGCCACCGGGTAAGGAAGCACTCCACGTTGTCTCCCTCCCAGCCCTCTGGAAATCCCACGAAGCGTAGGTTATTCCGCCGAGCCCACCCTTCGGCATCCTCGACGCGCATAGCCAGGCCCTTCTGAATTTTCTCCATGTCCGCCACCGTCTTCTTTAGGATGGACACATCATCCTCCACCTCCGAGATGCCGGTCTCCGTTCCAGTGATGTGCTCGACAGCATTCCTCAGGTCCTGACGAAGCAACATTACGTCCGATCCCACCGCCCAGATCTTGGCGTCCAGCATGTCCCTGGACTGGTGATCGCCGCCAATAGCGCCGCGTTGTCAGGTGCCTGGTTCTGCGACCCCGCCGCCCCAGCCGCCAGACCCGCCTCTGTGAACTTATCAATGGTCCCCTGCTTGGTGTGGCCGCCACCCGTGCTATCCCGTGTCATGGTGGCGCAGCCGGTCTCCCCAAGCAATAGTTCTCCTTCCCACGGGGTCAGCCGCAACCAGCAACTCAGAGGCCAGGCAGAACGACTGTATATTAAACGGACACTATCCAATGGGCCCCAGGTGGACCGTGTCCAGCGCGGCGGGCCGCAGAGGCGGTCCCCTAGTCACTGCTGCTCAGGGGCCTTGCATCAGCGCCCCACTCCGTCGATGACCACAAGGTATGAGGACAGCCCCAGCCGCAGGTCACAGGGGGCCCCCGCAAGAAGAACACGGCAGCCGGGCCCGGAACGCCGCCGCCTGTGCACCTCCACTCAGGCACCTCTCCGCCTGACCACGGAGCCCCTCCGCCCTCAACCACCACTGAGGCCCTATCCGGCCACCGATCCTCCCTACTGCCGCGTCAGCAGCCACCAAGGAAGTTCTGTCAAGGAGGGGGCAGGGGGAAGGAGGCCAGAGCACTCTCACCGCCCCACGCAGGCCCACTCCAGCTCACCTTTCCACACCAGGATCCAGGCTGCACGCATCCGCCTCTCGGGGCCCCACCAGCGCACACCATCGTCCCTGACCTCACCTGGCCAGTTCAGCAGGCCCAACCGACCCGCCTCCACCAGAGCCCACGGGGGGCCACCCAGCTCAGATCCGCCGCCGAGGGCCTCACCGCCCTGGTTGGTGGTATGTCCGGCACCCCTCCTCCACAGCCTCCTCGGGTGCTCCAAGTGTTCCAAAATGGCGGCCGCTCCCGCCGAAACGCTCCGGAGATTCCCCCGGCCCGACCTCCTCAGGCCCTATAGTGCTCGCCTGTCGCCTGCCGCAGCAATGCCTCCTCTCATTCAGCAGGACCGGGGGGGCCACTCAAGCAAATGGAGCCCCTTCCACGCCGGCCGCCCCTTCACCTCTGCGCTGATCACCAGGCGTGCTCCGCCGGACTGGCGAAGTACGGGAGGTCCCGGCTCACTCTCTGCCGGCGTCCAACAGGCCGCTCCCTGGCGCCGGAGCTCCACACGCCCCACCGGAGCCGATGTCCTGCCGCAACCACCACCGGAGGATCACCCGGAGGTAGGCGATCTCGTCAGGATATGCTGCTTCTCTTTTAGATGCCATAGGGCAGGATATTATTAAAGGATATTGCTCGGCTGGCCGGAGCTCGTTCACTACACGACCGCCATCGTTGCTGGCCAAGCCACGCCCCCAGCTCTACCTTTTTTTGACTTTATGTAAAAAATTATCAGATTTTTTTAAGGATTTTTTGCTTTCACTCGAGTCTTTTAGCCTTAGAGTGAGAGTGAAGCCTTTTTGAGGTCCAGAAAAGGTTTATTTCTGTCAGAAAGGCCTTCCTTATTTGATCCTTGCCCTGCCTGTAGCAAGAAGAAGGCTAGATCAGACACACACCCTGTGTGTATTCTCTGTATCCCTGATTCTCACTCTTCTTCCACCTGTCATCATTGCAAGAAGTTGTCGAGAAGGACCATCAAGGACATGGAGAGAATTCGACTTTATGGCCTCTCTGAAAGAGGTAGGTCTCCAGTGAGGCAGCAGAAAAAGAGAACTCGGTCGACGTCGAGAGGCAAGGTCCCGACCTGTTCTCCTTCGTCATCGGGATTGACGTCAAAGCTGCAGACGGCGAAGAAGTTGTCATCAAAGAAGACATCAGGAACAGCATTGTCAACGTCGACGAAGGTAAAGGGCCCTCCGTTGTCGTCAACCAGGCAACGATCAACATCAAGGAACAAATGGGTGTCAACGCTGGCTAGGTGATCGATGTTGAGGCAACTCACTCCATTATCGCCACATCAACGGCGATCACCGTCGAGGCAGAGGTCTTTGTCGAGGTCAGTCCAAAGATCTTCAACGTCGAAGCACAAAACTCTGTCGCTGACGTCGAGGCAAAAGTCTCCATCGAGGTCGCACAAGACTCCAGGCAGGCAGAAATCTCCGTCTACGGCAGCACACCGCAGGTCGACGTCAAGACATCTGTCTTCAGAGCAGAGGCAGCTGACGTCGAAATACGGTGCTCCGTCGGCGTCAAGTAGACGCTCGACATCGAGTGGCCAGTCAACTGCAAGATTGAGTCCTCCATCCAAGAGGAGAAAGTCGACGTCGACGTAGGTATCACTGTCGCCGAGACGGAGGTTGAGAAGGCAGTCTGTCCAGACGAGACGTTCCAGACATCGAGGCGCCAGTCCAAAGAGGTCTCACGCCCGGTAAGCCTGTCTACATCACCTTCACAGATGTCGAGAACAGGTTCTCGCAGCTCTCACAGAGGTTCCATGTCAAGATCTCCGGAGGTTGTGATCTCGACGTCCAGCATTCCAGTGTCCGGGGGACATCAAGATTCACCAACCAGGCCTGCACAAGAAAGAGAGAACTCTCCTCCTCCTCCACATTCTCCTGACGGGCTCGAAGGGCAAAGATCGCCTTCCATCCATCTATCACCAAGATGGAACAGGCCCTTGCATCACTGGGCCACAAATACAGCCACAAGGGCACAGCACTACTGGAGCCCCCTTCACAGGTCTCCGTTAGCTCAGCTGGTACAGGCCCACTGTTGAGGGTCTCTCCGGTGGATAACGTTGGCACATTTCAGGACGTGCTTGGCAGAGGGGCGGTGAAACTAAACATTATTATTGTCCACCACGAGCAGAGGGGCTTCATCCCTGATAGGCAACTTAATTAATTAACATTCCAAGCTATTGCTGCGATTGATGTTGCAATTGATAAGAAGCTTCCCCTGACTCTGGTAGCTATTGATGCCCCTAAGGCTTTCGACCAAGTTGACTGGCCATATCTGTGGAAGGCCTTAGCGGGGTTTGGATTCCCAAATAATTTTGTGACAGTCATCAGGTCTCTTTACTGCTCCCCGAGTCATGAACTCCCCCTTCTCTCCTATGACGTTAGCTCCGGGTTTTCCGCGATCCGGCACATGCAACGATCAGCGGCATCACAGAGAGGAACTACGACAACCAGCATGCCTAGCGAGGCCTGTGCGACGACCGGAAACGCCTACATAAAGCTTGCCTCATCAGAGACTCGGCGTCGGATGTTATGATTCCTTGCCGTCCTCGAGGGCTGCCCTGGAGTTTGCTACGAGGAGTCCTTCGCCCGCAACAGTTCAAAGCGCGAGAGAAGTAGGTGAGGTCAAGGGCGGCTCACCGCATCTCGCTTCCCGGTCATAGTGATTTGAGTGTCATTCCGACACTCCTTGATACTTCGGAGGAGACGCTTTCCATAGGGGTGGCAAGAGCGTCTCATAGTAGACCTCGCCAGATTCCACCAAACGAGAACTGAGGATACGGAGGCAAGATCAAGCGGCTGCTCTCTGCCCCCGTTTTCAATACCAGACAGCTGGTATCATTGTTAGACCTTAGCAGAGACGCACGCCACGGAGGCGCTTGCCGCGTCTCTGCTGTACATCCTCACAGAAGCATTGATACGGAGCACAGGGACTGTGCCCTGATAGAGGAGGAGGTCGAGCGGCTGCTCCCTTCATATTGGCGAGAACTCTTGGTAGAGAGCCCGGCTGGGCCTCCCAAGTATGTTGCTTCCCTGTGAGACAGCCAAAGCCATTAGCAGCACACGAGCGGCATTGTCGGCCGTTTCTTAGCACAGTGCCCTCCGTTGGCGAATACCGGGACCGGTATTCATGCGGAGGATGGTGGGATTTCCAGGCAGGCATAAGGACCCGTGCTGCTAATGGGTATCGTTGACATTTCACTTATGCTTATTTCTCTGATGATTCATTGACTCTACCTATACTTTATGTTGTGCCATATTGGTTACTTTCGTTTCTTATTACTATTACTAACATTGATCCAATAAATACAATTGGTCATATACAGCTGTTTGGGGTCTGACTATCTTGCTTAGCCTGGTCTCTCCCGATCCCGGGTTTTCAACAGGTTACAAAATATCCGACCTTATTAACATTAACCTCCCCCTGGACGGGCAGTGGACTATGGCATCCTTGGACGACGTGTTGGCAGCCTTGGCATTGGTTCAAATCGAGCTTGCGGCATCCAGGCAGGAAACAGCAGACGTAAAGGCAAGGTTTGATGCCATACAACAGAACCATTTTGATGCGGGACCCCCCACCGCGACTCCTTCCTCTGCAGTGGTGGTGGAGATGCCCGTCTCCATCCCTTTGGCTACACCCGAGAGGTACAGTGAAGACCCCAACACGGTACAGGTCTTTCTTACGCATGTTGTATTGCACCTGTCGTGCAAACCCAAGGCTTTCCCCACCAGCCAAGTCAGGGTGGCTTTTCTCATTTCGTACCTGGCGGGGAATGCAGCGCAATGGCCTGTTCCTCTGGTGAGCAGGGACGACCCCCGTCTATGTGATTGGGGAGCCTTTCGTGAGGAGTTCCTAAAAGTCTTCGATAGAAGGGCTGACTCCTACACCGCAGACAGGGAGATGCTGGAGCTGCGTCAGGGCAACAACGAATTGTTGCATATGTGAACGCTTATTGGCGTCTAGTGGCCGAGACCAAGTGGCCTGTCTCCAAACAAACGGCGCTCTTTCACCAAGGGTTGAGCGACGAACTCAAGGATGTCGTAGGATGTCGTAGCGCAGATAGACCCACAACCCAAGACGTGTGAAGGGCTCATCAACTTGGTAATGCGGTTGGATCATGGGATGAGCGAGCGGAAAGGGGACCACAAAAGAAAAGGAAAACCTTTGCCCTCTTATGTGTCACCAGGAAACCCCGAGTCCAGCTCCGTCGCTAAATCTGAACCGATGGACATCGGAGCCATCCGGGCTAGCCTGACCGCTACTAAAAAAGAATCACGCCGTAAACAAGGCCTCTGCCTGTACTGTGGCAAGAAGGGGCATTACGTCCGTGAGTGCCCTGCTAAACCAAAGAGCAACCGATATCGAGCAACCAAGACTGTGACGGCAGTAGTTGATGGGCCGGCGGAAAACTGAAGGACTCCCTGAATAGTGAAGGGGCTTCATGGAGTCACGTATGCATCCCTTCTTTGTCATGCCTGGAGCAAGCGCATCAGCAACACTTGTTTATAACGGTATACATTGACATTCAGGCGCAGTGGATACCTGTGGTGGCCATGGTGGATTCTGGAGCCACTGGGCTCTTTATGGACCAGAAGGAAGCATTGCGATTGGGCATCTCCCTCATTTCCAAGGAAGTCCCTGAGGACGTATATGCTGTGGATGGAAGACGACTGGTGACGGGACCAATTGGGCATCACACGGGGGAGCTTCCTGTGAAATACGGCGTATGGCACAAGGAGGTGATTGACTTCAACATCATTCGAGCACCACAGTATGGAGTGATATTGAGCCTGCCATGGCTCCAAAAGCACAACTCTTCGATCAACTGGACGACCCATGACCTCCAGATGACGTCTCTGTATTGTCTACAGCAGTGCCGTTTGGGTCAAGGATCTAGCGACAATGCCAAGGGCTTCGTGCATAGGGTAGCCACAGCAGCAGAAAAAGTGGTTGACCTTCCCAATGCATATCGCAGTTATTGCGACGTCTTTGACGAGGTAAGGGCAGAGGTGCTCCCTCCGCACCAGATATATGATTGCCAAATCGACTTAGTACCGGGAGCATGTGTACCCAGCGGCAGACTGTATGCTTTAACGGAGCCAGAAAACATACATCTACGCTCATATCTTGACAAGCTCTTGGGATTGGGGTTCATTAGGCCTTCCAATTCCCCGGCGGCATCGCCACTCTTCTTCATACCGAAGGCCAATGGGGAGCTGAGGGCTTGTGTAGACTTTAGGGCTTTGAACGCAATCACAGTCAAAAACAGGTACCCATTGCCTCTCATCAGCGTGCTGCTGGAACAGGTGAAGAAAGCCCGTATATACACAAAACTTGACCTCAAGGGGGTTTACCACCTGGTACGTATGCGGAAAGGCGACGAGTGGAAGACCGCATTTAAGACCAGATATGGTCTTTTCGAGTACCTCGTCATGCCTTTTGGGCTCTGCAATGCCCCAGCGGCCTTTAAGTTCTTCCTTAACAAAGTGTTCCGTGACATCTTGGATGTGTACGTGGTCGTGTACATAGACGATATCCTCATCTACTCTAACACGGAGGAAGACCACGTACAACATGTAACATCGGTGCTCAGGAAGCTCAGGGAGAACATGCTGTTCTGCAAGCTAAGGAAATGTGACTTCCATGTCACGTCTGTGGAATTCCTGGGGGTGATGCTGATCCCGAATGGGCAAGAGATGGCGGAACGTAAAATCAAGGAGGTGGAGGAATGGCCTGTTCCAAGAGGGGTCAAGGATGTACAAAGCTTCATCTGGTTCGCCAATTTCTATCAGCGTTTTATCGATGGGTTCTCCGGTTTGGTGGCCCCGATAACTCATCTCTTGCGGAAATCACAAGCGTTCATATGGACTCAAGAGGCGCAGGAAGCGTTTGTGGCCCCGAAGAAAGCTTTCGTCTCAGCCCCTTTGCTGTCTCACCCCAATCCGGAACAACCGTACGCGGTGGAGGCGGACGCCTCGGAGGTGGCGCTGGAGGCCATCCTGTCCCACCGTGACCATGACACAGGCGTGATGCATCCAGTGAACTTCATGTCCAGGAAGTTAAACAACGCTGAACGTAATTATCACATCGCGGAGAAGGAGCTGCTGGCTATCAAGGACGCCTTCACGGAGTGGAGGCATTTGCTGATGGGAGCCAGGCATGTGGTCTCCGTGTTCACGGACCATAGGAACCTGCAATTTATGATGGCGGCGAGACACCTTTCCCCACGTCAGCTACGGTGGATGCTCTTCTTCTCCGGTTTTAACTTTCACATTACGTATCGACCGGGCGCTGACAACAAGAAGGCAGATGCACTTTCCCGTCAATCCTCTACCACAGAACCTCGGCATTTCGAGGAGCGCTCCATCATTTACCCCGATGCAGTGTTGGGGGTGATACAGCCGGATGCTTTCCTCAAGGGCATCCAGATTGGGATACGTTCCTTTTCTTGGAGTAGATGGCTCCGCGGTCACAGGGAGTGGCAGGTCAGGGATGGGATCCCGGTGCATGGTAACCGGTTGCTAATACCGACACCTTGGCTTCGGAAGCAGGCCTTCAATTGGTGCCACGTCGTGCCCTGTGCTGGACATTTCGGTATGGAGAAAACATTGGCTAGCCTGGGAAGACACTTCTGGTGGCCGTCCATGAGAGCTGATGTCAAGACATGGATATCGGCCTGTTTGACCTGTGCCACCATGAAAGCGGATCATGGGCGTCCGCAAGGATTACTGCAACCTCTTCCTACCCCAAGCCGGCCGTGGGAGAGCATATTCTTGGACTTCGTTGTGGGACTACCTGTGGATCAAGGTTGTAAGGGTATCCTGGTGGTGGTCGACTACCTTACCAAGATGGGTCACTTCATCGCGTGCAAGCAGGTGCCAACTGCTGGCCAATTGGCTCTGATATTACTGAGACAGGTGGTTAGGTTGCACGGACTGCCGAGAGTGATAGTGTCGGACAGAGGTTCGCAGTTCACGGCCCAGTTCTGGAGGACATGGTGTTCAGCTCTACACGTCACATCGGCCATGTCAACGACCTACCAGATAAAAAGAGTAAAACACAGGATTCGTGGGGAAGGAAGGTATGTGGCACATTAGCATCTATGCACTCTATACCTTCATCTATGATGAAGGTATAGAGTGCATTGGCTCTCTTGGGCCTGTATGACAGGTCTCTGTGGGACTCCCTGCAAAGATTCAAGGAAAAGTTACCACAAGAAGATCGCAAGGATTTTGAAGAGATCTTGCATGAAGGGAGATTGGTGGCGAACCAAGTTATCAGCGCCGCAGCTGATGGACCTACTCTTTCGGCTCATGCCTATGCGCATGGGATATGTGATGGAAGAACCTCCTGGCTCCAACTCACAGCGCTCAAACCAAATGCACAGTCTTGGATCCTCAATCTTCCCTTCCCCGGCTCATCTTTGTTCTGTGCACACAAACGGATGAAGAAATGTCCTGGATGAAGTCGGAGCTAGACACACTAAAGGCCGTGGGTCTAGAGAAGAAGAAAGAGTTCTGCAAACAATTCAGGCCTTACAATCGGCGATCCTCCCAACAGAAGGTCCAAACCCCTCATTGGCAGAAAAACCAGGCTCAGCAAGGACAACAAAGGTCTCAATACCAAGGCAGGCATCCCTCCAGAGGAAGAGGAACCCAGAGTCAGTCTAACATCTCTGCTAAGACACAGACCAAACAATGAGTGCCCTCCTCCCCCGTCGCCGTTCACCACTCCAGTGGGGGGGAAGTATTGCAAATCATCTAGAAGAGTGGCGAGCCATCACAAAGAACCAGTGGGTGTTAGCTACGCTGCAGAATGGGTATTCTCTCTACGTTTTAGATGCCATCCTCCCTCAATCCCTCTGGTTCCATCATCGTGTCATCAGATGAAAATATTGCAAAACGGAGTTGCCACCCTTCTGCGAAAATCAGTCATCGAGAAGGTGCCAATATCTCAAAGAGGGAGAGGGGTCTACTTGTAGTATAGTTCCTATTTTCCCAATAGGCTCTGCGCATTGGAATAACATAAACAATAGTTTAGACGTAGGACTGAGGTCGACTAGGTCTCTATTGAATATGTTAGATTTAATTTAGGTTTGCCAGCTAGCTCAGAGGTCACTAGAAACTTTGTCGAATGAACAGGGAGGAGTGAACTTCCCTGATTAGACAAGAAGGGATTCAGCTTCTGACAACCGCATAAACATGACAACTTTGCTCCCCCAGAATAAGGAGTATACCTCCAGAGTTGTGTGAAAACAATAGATAGCTATTTCACTCAGTCAATCGTGCGTACTTAGTTTCACGAGAGTGCAGAGCAATAGAGAGACGGGCGTTTTCAATAAAAGGTGTTATTTATTGAGCAGTCTTATTTCTCATGCAAGAGAAATGAATTGCCACAATTGCAATACTTGTTGTAAAGTGCGTACAGAAAAAGGTGTATTATGAAATAATACTGTAAAAGCATTGATATTGTTTCTGAGCCATATGATACGATAGCAGTGGTATCATTCAGATAATGCAAATATAAATATCAGCTGAGTGAATTCCGAAAATGACATGTATGAAATGTCTCTTAATACAGAAGAGAAGGTCGAGACCATTTCATCACATATTTATACAAAGATTGTAAATGTGCTAGAGGCTGATTCAAAATATTGTCTCTAGAGTCTCTAAGAATAGAAGCTCTGTTCTCTAAGAATAGTTCTACCTTAAGCAGAGTACCTTGTGCGGAAAAAAAAGGAAAATATTTTGGAAGTTGGGAAAAATAACTTTTTCTTTCAAGGGAAACAATAGTTCCAAGTGTTTTCAGCAGTGTTGTTTATAAAAACTGAAGGCCGAATTCAGAGTTCAGGCAAGCTGTGTGCTCGCTATTTCAATTGTTATTCTCGTTGTTAGGAGAGAACATTACCTCAGATAGACCAGCAAAAAACGCGTCTACCACAGTAGGTGAAAGTTGGGCCAACTCCGAAAAAGTTGAAATAGTGCATATATGAGATGCATTGCCATCATCGAAGTCTAGATCAGCAATGTTCACAGAGGGTTGTACCTGTGTGCTGCCGCTTTCATCTCGTACTTCACCGCCACCTGATCGTAATGGTGAAGTCTCAACAAATGCTGGGGACAACACGTTGCGTGAGTCGTTACCAGACAAAGCAAAGCGTCGACATCCATTGGTACTGTTGATGGTAGTGTAGTACAGACGTCCAACACGCATTCTTCTCTGCATAGCAGACATCGAAGCACAGGTAAGATGCAATTTTGCCAGATCGGTCTGAATGAAAGAAACCAGGTAGTATTCAGATCTCTTAGCCGGGCCAATCCGAGGACCTTAGTGATACAGTCTCGGTATCGTATTGCTAGGATCGTTTCTTCCATCATAGCCTGAGTTTTGTCGGGGACTTGGCTTGCCATATCGGAGCAGAAGGAACAAAAATAAAATTCCTGCTATGAGTCCTAAAATAAGAGGCAGGCCACCGAAAAGAGAGTGCACAAAATTCGGGAAGATGCCCAGACCCGTTTCAAAAGGTGTTAACAGTCCTGAAAATATTGTCTTAAATACATGTGCGATGCCACTGGTATCTGACATGTTTAAAATTTGGCTTAACATTTCTACTAAATGCACGGGGCAGTTTGTCGATAATAGGGTATGTATCTCTGCCGCTGTCCTTGCAGCTTGCAGGTCATACTTCTCTTTGGACGAGGTTAAAGGCACAGTTGTCTGTAAAAGAATAGACTTCATTCTGCTTAAAGTATCAATTTGAATAGAAGAGATATTCACAGAAGGCCATATTGTTGCCTCCATGTCTGGATTGCTGTTTGGATACAATACTTGCATACAACAAATGACCCTGGAAGTAACGCTCACGAGATAGGGTTTTCCTGGCATCATGCCACAACAGCTGTGGTCACTTAATATAACGTAGCTACCGTTGGAAAGATGTCTGAAAAAGGGCTCTATCTGTGTAGCTGGGGTGCCGTGCAGATGACATGAAAGGTTGTTTGATGAACCTTTGCAAGATCCATGCAAGTTTATACCTTCGCATAGGAGTGTACCGCTCAGTGATGTTTTACAATTATTACCACTAAGAAATACCTCTTTCTTGCCCCCACTCCAGCATCTATGTGTATAAGGTAAATTCCAGGTTGATTTGATGTATCCTTTACCCAACCTTTCATACAGGCCTGCTGGTATATACTTTTGGCAGTATTGAAACTGAAAAGTCGTTATCGGGATTGTAATGGTGCCATGTATTATCCATTCAATGACAGGTCTTTCTGGCATTGTCAATGGTATCTCTCAAGTTTTTCAATGCTCAGCACCGTATAGTCTGCTCCTTTCTGTGCCAACGAGATTTGTCTATCAGTAATGTTAAAGATAGAAAATAATAACGTTATGTTGATTAGACGCCATGGCACGTGACCTGAACGGAGGTTTTGTAACATCCAGCCTAGCTGTACAATGGAACGCAATTGGGACTGACCATGTTGTAACATTATCATATCCTGTTCTGTTATATCAATAGCAGATGATACAATGCTGTCCAGTGAATAGATTCTGGAGGACAGAGTCGTTAACCCATTGTCCACTACAGAAAGTGTTTTTTCCAAATTAATACGATCAATTTCTCGTATCTTTTCTGCAGTTTCAATTTGATTTCATTTCCAAGCTTCATTGTAAGCTGCGTATATACCGGCGTATATGAAACGTTTTTGACGCTGTTTGCGAGGTCCCAGTATGAAATCTCGCAAGTCAACATCTTCTTTAAGTAAAGTTAAGTGTTGCTTAATTTCGGGAAGTGTGGATCTCTGTAGCCAGTCGAGGCATAGTTTTCCTACACTGTATGTTGTAATCATCCCTGGATGTTGTCTCTGGGAATATCTTGGGTCTGGCCTGTTCTGTTTGAACCCCTGTGTTTTGTTCAGGAATCTATCATGACAGTTATTAGTGTCTGCGGGCCAGATCAACCATTTATTCCAATCTGGAAATGTTCTGTTTTGTTTTAAAATATAGGCCACGTCTAACCCTTCATCTGTAGTGGTGTTTCTATCAGGCATTGGCTTTGGTATAGACGGGTTGTTTAAATCTTTTATCTTGGCTAAACCAAGACAGGTTGTTTGCTGAATTGTGTCATTCAGGAACATTATTTGTTCTGGGATCATGCAGGCTCTGAACAATGCTTCTAAACCTTGTACCTGCCATTCTTTTGTACCCCAGATGGTTTTCGTCTCAATGTTGTTTTTCCAAAATTCAAAACCAAATGTAGACATTTTTTCATAACATTTTTCAGAATAAATCAGTTTAGTGTTTGTCAACATGTTTTTCACTCCTGTCTTATTTTACATTTTAAAATAGAATGTTTCAGGATCAGTGACATTAAACCCAGAGAAGTATGGGAATTTCTCATAAAATGTTTTTGAGCTGCCTTTTGGTGGGGTTGGACAATGTTCCCATTGATTATAATTGAAAATATTTCTAGGATTTGCAGATTTATGCAGATAATAATGCCCAAAGTGGTTGAAACAGTACATTTCCTCATAACTCGACGAACACTGTAAATAATCATGTGCTGTAAATTTTGCTGCCATTTCTAAATCTGACATCATATTATTAATATTTTCAAAGTCCCAATCATCACAGAAAGTACTAGGTGATATAAAGTCACTTAAAGAAATCTTAAATTGGTGTGGATATTTCAAAAGCTCAACCGGGCCATAAATTTCATAGTCAGTTTTGTCCCATGCTATACCACCAGGTATAGGGATGGCTGTGATGTTCACTGATGACAGTTCTCTTTTTTGGATGTGTGATGATCTGTGTGGGTTCAGGACCAAGTTGATGTTCTGACTTGCTTTGTCCATTGTACTATATTTTCCATCAATAAATCTACCCAAACTTAAAACCAAGATGAGCCATAGAAGGAGGAAAAGTACGCTTAACACAATCCAAAATTTAATCCATTGTGAGTTTAGATATGTTTCTCCGAGTTGATGAAAGAGTTCTGTGATTTTTTCTTTGAATGTTCTTGTTGCTGGCTTGTCTCCATGTTCACTTGGATCATCGGAAAAGTCATGAAAGTTGATAAAGTAGCTAGATGCAGTTCTGTCAATTGGTGGGATTGCTTCCGGATTTCCATTGATCTTTGCATTTTCTTTTATTACATTTGTATAGTCCGAGGCTACATCGTTGTAGACTGGTGATTCTTGATGAACTGTTGCAATTTGGGTTTCAAGAGGCACAAGTTCCATGGCTTTCTTGCATAGTCCTTTTTTAATCACTGAAGGTTTATCAAATGTGATTAGTCTCTCAGTTTGAACCTCTTGGATTGTAGCAAGATTTGGTCTTCTACTATTTCTTGGGAGTCCACTGGGCCTACTACTTATTATTGGCCACATGATTGTGGTTTCACCAGGTCGATTGATACAACTCGGTTCTATTTTTTTCCAGCAAGGGGCGGTAGTACTACTGATCTTGTTCCGCTGACAGCTAAGACAGGTACTGCTTTTCTGTAAGAAGGCCCAAATTCCTTCTTCACCGCGATCTTTTCTCTGACCAGATCCCAAATCTTTGGAATCCAGACAGGTCTTGCTGGGACAGGTGGTTTTTCTTCAGTGGTAGTTGGCTTTAGCTTTTCGTTACTTGGACTTTTTCTTGTTTCATTTAAGTCCTGTAAAACAGCCAAACGATCTTTGATATCAAAGACTATTTGTTGAACCACTGAAGTCTGACAATCCAAGTCTGAATGATCATTCTGGTACCAAATAAAAGTTCATACGGACTGATACCTCCTAGAGAATTTCTTGGCATATTATTAAGAATACGTTGGACATTTATTAGATGTTTGACCCACCCATCACCCGAACCTAATACCCTTGCTGTTATAGATTGCTTTATGTCCCGTTTTGTTCTCTCCACTACCGCATTTCCCTTGGGATGGAATGGACTAGAATACCGCAATGCAATGCCCATGCTGGCCATGGCCTCCTTGTAAGTCCGAGAGCTAAACGCAGGACCCTGGTCAGAATGTAGCATGCCAATTGCGTATGTGCCGATCAAGACTTGCAAATCTTTTATAACAGTTCTGCCGTTAGCCGAGCGCTGGGGCCACATCCAAATAAATCTCGTACAGGAATCCACTGCGACCACTATATATTTAGAGTTGCCGTCCCTTTGTAAGGGACCACAGTGGTCCAGGTAAACACATGCTAATGGTTTGTCTGAAATTAGAAGGGGCGTCTGCGCTGGTCGTTTCACCGTTGATACTGTCATTTTCTGACATATTTCACATTCTAGAACATAGTTGCCAGTTTGTTTTCTCATTCGTGGCCACCAATATCTCTGTTTTAATAATGATACTGTGGCGGAAACACCATCGTGTGCAGAGGCGAGACCTTCGTGTGCCGCTAAAATTAGTCCTAACCTGTGCTCCGTGTTTGGAATTGCTCTATCCCCCACTCCAGGGATTTGAGCAAACAGAACGTTGTTCGCATCAGTTTTGTATGAGTACTTTACTGGAAAGCCTTTCGGGAGCGTCTTACCACTGTCTTTTACTGAAGCACTGACAGCTTGCATTATCTCGCTGTCTATTTTTGTTTTTGACCGAGTAATGGCAGCTACGGAAGCCATTTGTACAGCTGCTTTCGCGGCCTCGTCAGCCAATGAATTCCCTGCAACGTGAATGCCATCACGTTGATGACTCAGTGTATGAATCACGTGAGCCTTTTGTAGTTCTTTTTGTAAAAGAACTACCTGTTCCCAAAGCATTTTATGCTTGATTGTGCCACCTTTTGCATCTTTGTAGTTGTTTTGAACCCAGTTCTGTAAATATTCATTGTAAGACTGGACACAGTAATAGGAATCGCACACTATTAGTGTGGGGAATTCTTGTTTGCTATTTCAAGTGCCATCTTAAAAGCCTGTAGTTCAGCTCGCTGAGCTGTACAGTCTCCGAGTGATTGAGTTTTAGTTATCAAAGGTTTAAATTTCCCTTCGTGCCAACGACCTTTAACAATCGCTCACGCAGCACTGTAGGCTTGTTTACCCCCAACAGCGGGTTGTGCTGATCCGTCTGTATATATTATACAACCGTAATGTTCTAGAGGCGGAATCTCTATCGGCAGAGGACATTCATATTCATATTGTATAAATTCTTGTGTTTTCAAATTCATATACTATGTCCGGTGCAGCAAGAGAATTAACCCATTGTATCCATCTCGGATGTAAAGCTTTAGCATTGGGGATGCTTGCTCTTGTTACTGCTTCTAGGGCAGGTATTGGTGTAAAGATAATTATTCATTTACCTTGTGAGAGGGCTCTTTCTTTTGCTACAGCAGTTTGAACCGCAGTTAGAATTTTTTCAGTTGAACTGAATTTCATTTCAGCTTGTGTGTACAAATGTGATTTGTAAGCTATTGGTACCGTTTCTCCCTCATTAGAGGTCAGGTATGTGAATCCGCATCTTCCTGGGATGACTCGGATTACAAGGTTGCGTTCATTTGCGCGTGTTTGCAGTTTTGTTTTAGTTAACATATCTGTCTGTAATGATCTTAAAATTTCTGTGTGTTTTTTAGTCCAATTAATTGGTTTAAAATCAGGTTTTATTAGTTCGTAGAGAGGTTTAACCCTCTCTGCATAATTTAGAATGTATGTCCTTCCGAAATTCAGGAAACCTAGTATTGATTGTAAGTTCTTCAGTGTTTTTGGAGCTTGGAGTACTGCACACTTTTCTAAGAAGTTGTCTGCCAGGCTTTTGCCTTCACTTGATAATTCATATCCTAAAAATAGGACAGTTAGATGGGCAATTCGTGAATTTTTAAAGTTAAATTTGTACCCTTCAGCTGTGAACCCAAGTATTATGGTGTTCACTCTTTTCAAGTGAGTCTCCAGGTCATCGTCTGTAAGAGATGTCATCGACATAGGATAATGCCTCATCATCATACATTTGTAGTAACTCTGTTACCCTGGCTGAAAATAATCCTGGGCTGTTCTTGAATCACTGTGGGAGACGACAAAATTGTTTTTGGGTCCTCATGCTAGAGAAAGCGGTCAAACATCTGCTTTCAGGTGCTAGGTTTTGACAGAAGAAACCATTTGAAATATCTAATGTTGTTTTATATTTTTTGCGCACAATGTTATTCATTAGTGCTGCACTGTGTGAGTTTTGTACTGCAAAGGTTTTACAGCAGGAGTTTAGATGTCTGTAGTCCAAAACTAGACGATATAAATCGTCTGGTTTGGAGACAGAAAACAAAGGATTGTTCATTTGTGAGGTGCATGTTTCAATCACCCCCTGATATTCAAGTTGATCTAAAATTTCTTTTACTTGTTTTTTAGCTTGTTGCTTAACAGGATACTGCCTCTGTGCAGTAGGCTGATTTTTTAACTGGATTTTATGGTGAGGAGAATCCTCATCCCACCCTACATGATTTTTATATAGTGCAGAGGCTTGGGCCACAGCCCATTTTCTAGCAAGTGTGTATTTTCTTTGAATTGGAATGTGATTTGAGAAGGCAGGCATAATCATTTCTTCGCCATGTGAGCACTCCCTGACAAACTCTGGTGGCCGATCTTTCTCTGCTAGAAGGAGACCTTTTATTTTCCTAGTTTTATCTCCCTCTATACGTAATGTTATTTCATATAGTTTATGGGGCACGCTCACTCGGGTGTCTGCAGTTTCCACTTGAATGTATTTATTCGTGTCCACTGTCTCCAGAAGATTCTTCAGGAACTTGCGAGCTATGCTCACTTCTGCTGCGCTGTCTAGCATTCTCTGGGCCCACTCTCCGTTTTTCAGTTGTGTCCTCAGGATTCTCTGCATGTTTTATTTTAATACTGGCTACCTTCTTTCTGGGAAATTTTAATTTTTTACTTTGATGAGCAGGTTCTTTGTCTTTGGACTTGACGTGCTCTTCTTTATGTTCTGACCGACCTCTTCTTTCCGATTTCTTTGATGAAGTCTGAAAAGATCGAGAGGAACGTGTATCAATATCTTGATATCTGTCAGGTTTTCTCAAAAATGTCCCTATTTCTAAGGTTGTATCTTTTTTCAGAGGGCTCCCTTTGAGGAGACTTGCCACCCTCTTCTGGAGATCTATTTCTTCGCTAGGGAGACCTTCCTCTGGACTTAAATTGTTTTTCTCTGGGAGTGGTTTGTTTGTTACCCTCCCACTTCTTTTTTTGAGAATTGAGATTATTTTTAATAAAAGTTTTTTCAGGATTTTCAATTAGTTGGGGTTTTACTCGGTATGTTGCACCTTCTAATGTTAATTGAACTAAATCCCAATATGCTCTTGTTAATTATTTTATTTTAACTAAGAGTTCTTTGCTTGACATTGTTTCGATGTCCGGAGGTGGTGTGTAGCTGGCTAGAACCGGCCATGTGGCTCCTGGTCTACCTAGTGGACCGAGCCTGGTAATGTGATTTTGATGTTTTAGGGCGCCATTAAACAAGAGCAGGTGCTCTTGGTATGTTAGTAGAATTTCAACTTCCTCGAAAGGAGAGTATTCCGCTGCAGATTCCGCTATTTTGTAATAGTGGAACTCATGTGTTACAGCATGTGCTGCTGGAAAATTTATCCAGGAATAGAATACCTCTGTCTGCCGAAATTCATGTGCCTCTACCATAAATATGACTGTACCACCTCTTGATGAAACTCCATTTTCTATAAGTTTTAGAGTTATGTTTTTTTTATATTGACCGGGATGATTATTGCATCATGGTCGTTATCTTTGACAAGTGTGTCGTCCACTGCGAGTTGAACTGCCAAAGCAGCTCTCTCCCTTTCGTCCTCACTCTCTGTCATTTTACTGACTGAAAGTTTTGCAGAGCAGTTTTTGAGGAAACAAAGATTAGGTGTGTAGGAGAGTAGGGTCTGCAATCCTATGGTCACCCCCGATTTTTGCCTTTTGCTTCACTGGTTTACGACTTTCCCTGGCTGTGGCCCTTCTAATCAGACCCACAGCCTAGCTGTTCTCTCTCTAAATTGACAACCATGTACTTTAGGTGCATTTACCAATTGGTACTGGGCCACCTTTTCAGTCCCTGTACAGAATACCTTAGGTATCCAGGGCATAGGTGTACCCAGGGCCTACCAGGGGCTGAAGCATGTATTATGCTACCCCTGGCTGGCCATCTAAACAGACACAACTGGCTGCACGACAGCTGGGGCAAGGTGGTGTAAACACCCTTTGCTTTAGATATAGTTCCCTATATCTAAACCTAAAATGGACACATATATTCCTATCAGTCACTCCTATGGCAGGCCTTATCAATCCTGAAGGCAGAGTGCTTGGAATTATGTGAGATGGTGCTCTGGCATGAGCTGAGCCCGTTTGCAGCTTGCGGAACCAAGTCCTAATAGCTGTTCCATGATAACGCTATACCATATACTCTTAAGTGCATTATGAACCTCGCGGTCAAATGCTAACTTTGGCATAGCATTATCAAAACATGTCGAGTAAGGTGTCATACGAATTGGAATACTACCCCCTCGCCAATCCTGGCGACGGGGGTAGCATTCCACCCTTCTAGAGGGACACGACATGTATGTAACTGTGAACCCCGGTTAAAGTTAACGCGAGCCTCAGCATCACAAAATGGATGCTGCCACCACAGACACAAGTCTGACCTCCTGCTGCTGGGAGTCCTTCCAGCGAGGGAGGCTTGGACAAAGGGTTTCCTGCCTTGGGAGGTGCTAGCACCACCCCAGACAGGATTTTGTGTATTAGGTAGGACAGGGCTGAAAGGAATGAGACATGCCTGGGGCACACAAGGTGTCCCTGTGCATACACCGGTCTAAACCAGTTCCTGGGGCACTCCAGCCCCAGAGCTTTCGCAAGACCGGACAAAGGATAGGGGGGTGGTCCCACCTAGGGGAGGGACCTAGTCGTAGTGCAGCCCCCCTTTAGCTGGATAAAGGTAGGAGCTGGTCCCATTCCAAATTAGATTATCCTGATCAACTCCACAAGAAGAAACTCTGGACTTCGACGTTCTACTCCACAGAAGACTGAAGAAAATCTCCCTTGTGGGCAAGGAGTGTCCACTCTGCACAAGCAGGCACCATCAGCGTACAGCGGCTTTCCTTTTTTTCGTCTTCCTGCAAGGATCCAGACTTCAGAGCCCGACGAGACCCGGACTCCCAGACCTCTCCGACCTCTACCCACATCTGCAGCACAGCTGAGACCCGTGGGTGCGACGAGACACGTGGGACCGGCCATCTTGAAAGAAGCAGCACTTCGCTCCAGCACGACTTCAGAGGCATCCTCGTCCAAGTGCTTTGCGGACTGAGAAGCCCCGACCCCGAGCAGCTCCTCCACCGAAGACCAGCCCTCCAGCATCCACGAGATCTGCGTCGGGCCCTTCTGCCTGTTTGCTGCTCGACGCGTTGTCTGGTCACTTGCCGGCTGGCTTGTGACCTCCTAGACGACGAACTCTGACAACTTTGCTGCTGGTCTGGTTGCTCCAGACTGGCCCTTGCTCCCTTCCAAAAGAGGAGCACCCCGGACCCTCCTGGTCCACTCCAGACGCCGTTTCCACTCACCGCGTGGGTTGCCTTTGCCAAGGACTGTTGAACCCGAATCCAGAGACGACACCGCCGACAGCGAGAGCCTGCGTGGGACAGCTCGTGCCTCCATCCTGGTCGTCGAAGACACCACCTGGCCCACGTGGCTGCAGAGACAAGCGTCGACCTTCACCTGATCGCGACAACGACATCTGGTTCCACTCCTGGTTCCACTCCAGTCACTGGCTAGTGACTTTGAACATTGTCCCCTCTGCTTTCAGGTTCCTCTCTTCACTGATCCACCCTTGGATCACACCGGACATCTTCCTCCTGACCGCCTGCAGCATCCTTTCCTCCAGGCTCCATAGACTTCAACGCCGGAACCCAACACGACTTGGCACCTATGCACCCGCAGCCTGTGGGTGAGGTAAAACGAGCATTTCGGTGCTCAAGGGTAGCTTGACTCTCCTAGTATCCAGTTCCACAGTCGTTTTAGTCCTATCTAGTCAGGGACGTCCGTACTCACCTTTTCTTTAAACTGTACTGTCCATAGACGTTTGTACGCATCTCGCGTATGAGTTCACACTCTGCACACGCGCTCCGTGGGCCTCCTATTACCTACCTCAAGTTAGTATAGCGTGGTCGCAGCGATTCTACAGCCTCTGGACAGCTCCATTCCTTTGATTGACTTTCACATTCCACCTACTTAGTATATGGTTTGTCGTGCCCCTAGGGCTCTGAGGTTCCGTGACGGTTCCGTGACGACTTGAACCCGTGTTTTCAAGTTTGTCGGAAATACATAATATTGGTATCAGTGAACCGCAAATGATCCATTTAGTATATCCTAGTGTTTTCGCTACGCTACGAGCAAGAGCACTCCTTCCATTGACACATTTCTGATCTACCCACGGCATCCATCTTAGATCATGGCCGCCATTTTGTGTTTGGTGTTTCCTTGCCCTCACATATGCAATAGCCTCGGATCACTTCATTCACTCCACTTTGATTAAGGACACGTAGCCTTAGCCGGAGATTCACCTCTTACATGACACGTGCACCTTAAACCAGATCACGCTGTAGCTACATGACTCGACAAAGGCTGCCTCCTCTGCCCGAGGCCAATCCTGCCAAACTGGTCTTCGTGTCCATTGTACCTGATCATGATTAGGCGGCCGAAGCCGGTAGCCTTGCCCATTTACAACCCACAAACATCCCTTATCCCGCTTTTCTATCTCCCACACCTGGCTCTGTTTCTTTCTTTCTGAATCTTTATTAGGGGGAGGTAACGAACTTTACGATGAGGCGGTCCGGGTCCTGAAAGCAATATTGACAGGGGATTGTGATGAACTAGTGGGAACCCCTCTTCGTAGATGTTTGGTATCAGATTTTATCAACGGTTCCTGTGTAACGCCAAATATTTATTGTTTAGAGACACAAAGGTTTGGGAATGTACCGACATGTGAAATATTTGCCTAGAGCACAATTTTTAGTATATAAGGAGCAACCCACTTTGTACAAATCGAACAGGCTCCTAGTTTCTGCCCGTGTGTAGATTCTGTGACTTCTGTGTCCCTGCAGTAATAAACCTTTGGTCTTTGACGCCACCATCGAGAAGCCCGTGTTTCTGTTCATTTGTGCACCAAGGCAGGTGGAACTCCGGGGTCTTTGGGTGTTGTACCCTGACACCTCTGGACGGAACCAAAAAGTCCAGAACTCCAATTGGCGCCCAACGTGGGGCGACGTCATTCGGTACCGGTCCAAAAGCCTGAAGAGTTCGAGAAGCTTCGTGTGAAGATTCCTGAGGGAGGCGCCCCACTTCATCGATCCCGGCATATCGCAAAAGTGGCCCGAAGTTCTCTTCCACGAGGGTTTCCCGTTCAGGACGGCTGCAGTGGGCCGTTGCCTTGACCGTCGCCCTGTCTTGGACCCGAAGTGGTGCAGTCCTTAGTACGGCGAAACGTGACGGGTTTCTCCTTGGTGACGTCTTCAGTGACTCAGTTAAGTATTTAGTGATAGCTAGCTGGTTACTTTTGTGAGGATTGTTAAAATCCTTGATCGGTTCTTGGTTTGGTTTGGTTTTGTTAGATTATCACTGGTTGTTCTAGTTACGATAATCTATTTGGTTTAGTTTTGGGTATCGATACATCAGTTCGTTTTGGTAGGCCTAAGTTCTTGGTTCGAGTGCACATATTTGTTCCGTGTTTTGTTTGTTTTGTGTTCCGGACTGAAAATGGTAAGTCGGAAAATGTTGTCTTGTTTTAGTTGCAACAGTGACTCACGATTGGAGGACTCTTGTCTGGTTCCTCCGATTGGGACTCCCCTATATGATTTATACTGTAAGTATGGCGTGGGTCCTATAACTTATAATGAGATATGGGTTCGCTATTGTAAGAAGGATGGTGTCCTTAGTTGGCCACTGCATGGTAGTTTTGAGCAAGAGATTCTCGACAATTTGGAAGCGAAATTGTTCAAGAAGAAAGCCCGGCCGGCAATGTTTGATTCCTTCCGTTATTGGCGGAAAGAATCCAAACAGAGAGAAATGAAAAGGTTGAAGAAAGAGCAGAAAGAACAAGAAGAGTTAACTCTAGAGCAAGCGACTAAACAGTTGCAAGCTAACGAGTGTGAGAAGGTCATAGATGTAGCCATTAGAGAACATAACTTAGCGATTGACAAGTGCTATCCTGCCTTGCCATCGAAAATGGCTAAGATACTGGAGGACTCCGAAAACGATCCTCTGCTATCTTATCTGTTACGGTCACCTCCACCGTATGCACAAGGTGCTACGACTCCACTAGTCCCGAATGTTCAATTGCCGGTTGCTGGACAACCTGGTGCTCCTGCTCCTATCCCTCAGAATCAAGTTCCTGTACTTCCTGTGATGAATGTAAATGTTCCTACAGCTCCTCCTCTTCCTACACTGCCAGCCACTATACCTACCTCTGTACCTACTGCTCCAGAAATTATTTTCCTCGATTCTCCTACTGCTTCCTCATCTATTCCTACCTCCACTGCATTTTCTATGTCTGCGAGTGTACTAACTCCACTTTCTGTTCGTCGAAGAATCACTGATTCGGTTACTAATATGCTGTCTCCTATATATAAAACTTTGATTAAGACTCCTACTCCTGACTCTGTACAGAGACGGAGTCAGCTTCCGAGTACTGAAGAACGGGGAGTTTTAGACTCCACGGCTCTCAGATGGATTTCGAAGGGTAGAAGATATAGTACGAGAGATGTGCTAGACACATTTATGCAGTGGGGAGAACCAACGCAGCGATACGTCTTTGATGAGATGTGCTCGTTGTTACGTGAAGAGATAGAAGAAGACGATGTCGAATCAGATTTGGAAGATTTAATTAGGGTTCAAAAGGAGTTTGCTGCTGGAATGATAGTGGGTGAGAAAATAAAACAAGCGATGGAACTCATTTTAAGTTTTAGGAATGAACCATCTCTTCGTTCACCAAGAGATTTAGAGAAAGGTAAAATGAAGCTAAGTCGCCAATATCCTATGAGGGAAGTTCCTCCAATCTGGCGCGAAGCAGTGGCACGTAATGATAATGCTGGTATTGCAGGTGCTCCAGCGCAGTTCCAACGAGTGTGGATACACATTCCATGGAAGCGAGCAGAAGTATTAGCTGTGAAACAGGCCTTGCCAGATCCGCGTAAGAATCCAGCCGGATATTACAAGGAATTAACACAGACAGTTGAGGCTTGTATAATGAACTTAGCCGACATTGATATGTTGTTTGGTAATGTAGTTCCGCAACCAGTGTGGGCTAAAATTCGTAGAGAAGATCATCAAGTTGCTTTAGGTGGTGATTGGGCAGCTATCACTGCAGCAGATGGTCAACAAATAGGTGGTGCGAAACCTGAACCTTTAATCGCTAATCTGCCAGGTAGAATAATTGATCTAATGAAGACTCTGATGCCAGCATTGCGTGTTAATTGGGACAAGTTGTCAGCATGTAAGCAAAAGAAAGACGAAAGTGTCTCGGACTTCTTCACGAGGTTCGAAGAGACTTTTGTGGATCATAGTGGTCAGGACATGAGTACAGAAGGAGGACAAAGATTGTTTGTCGATAAATTTGTGCATAATTTGTTACCTGAATTATGCAATAAATTAAAAGACTCAGAAAGTGCGTGGGCTGTATCTACGACAGCGCAAATACTTGCGACTGCGCAGTACTACGAAAATAGGGATAAAGAGGAAAAGGAAAAATCAGAAAAGAAAACGAAAGATTTAAAAACTAAAGTTCTTTTGCAGCAGGCGTATCCGCCTCGCACGAACCAGACTAATACGCAGCAAAACTCATACCAAAGGACAGATTATAGTACATCAAGGCCTCAATATCAGTGGAATCAATGCGCGTACTGCAAGAAAGAGGGTCACTATAAAAATGAATGTCCGATCTTAGCGCAAAATAATGCAGCAGCAGCTCAAAGAGGTCGTGGTGGTTTTGTGCAGAATTCTAGAGGACGAGGACGAGGTGCTATGCCTCCACAAACGAATGATCGTCCCTCCAATCACTTTGATCAACGAAATGGACAATCTGTTCAGCAAAATAGATCTCAGCAATATCTTGTTGAAAATTATTGTGAAGTAGAAGAGGGTTTTCAACAAAATGGGTACTAGGACAGCCATGGACAGAGAGAGGGAGTAGTATCAGTTCCAGTGGATCAGAGTGGGCCTTATGTCGCAGTAGCAACATCAGGTGTGGTCGAACCGTTTCTGTTGGATACTGGTGCCGCAAAAAGTTCTATCATGCATGCGAAACTCCCTGGCGCACCTTTGTCTGGCTCAACAAATGTTTCCGTAGGTTTTTCAGGCGCCCCTGTGTACAACCCGATATCTGGTCCTTTGTCTATTTCTGTTGGACCGTGCCAATTGAAAGCACCCCTGATTTTGACGACAGGTTGTAATGAAAATCTGCTTGGTTTAGATTTGTTAAAACGACTATATGCGACATTGTACTGTTCTCCGGAAGGGGTACAGCTTACACTGGGTAAAAATATCACCTCTCCGATGTACTTGTCAATGGACGCACTCCCGCCGGAGCTACGTTCACTCCCTGATTCTCTTTGGGCGACTGGTCCTAATGATGTAGGTCTCCTAGAAATTCCACCGTATGTAGTAACTTTAAAAGCAAATGTGAAATTTCCAAGAATTCCCCAGTATAAAATATCGAGTGAAGGTGAGCGTGCACTTTTATTGATTGTGCAAGATTTGATCAAGAAGGGTGTGGTTGAGGAAACTAGAGGAAATGTCTGTAACAGTCCTGTATTACCGATTTTGAAACGAACTGATCCTACAAAGCCTCCAGTTTATAGATTTGTCATAGACCTTAGAGAAGTTAATAAGATTGTAATTCCGCAGTTTCCTGTAGTGCCAGACATTACTGCCTTGTTAACATTGATACCTGCTACAGCTACATGGTTCTCAGTTATAGACCTAAAGAATGCTTTCTTTAGCATTCCGATAGCCGAAGAAAGTAGGGATATTTTCGGCTTCTGTCTAGGAGGTCGCAGTTTCAGATTTAAACGCGCTCCACAAGGCTATTGTGAAAGTCCATCCATTTACAGTCAAGCTTTAAAAAGTCAGCTAGATTCTTTTGTCCTTCCTCAAGGTTCGGCCCTAGTGCAGTATGTAGACGATCTTTTAGTGGCTGCAGATGACAAGGAAACTTGCAAAGCAGCTACAATTTCCCTATTGCATCATTTGTCTAATTTGAATCATAAGGTGTCACCTTCAAAAATGCAATACTGCTGCCAAGAAGTGACCTACCTAGGTCATCTCTTGTCAAATGAGGGAAGGAAGTTGACCCCAGAAAGAATAAAAGCAATTACGCAGATGAGTGTTCCACGCACACAGAGAGAAGTACGTGCCTTCCTAGGTATTACCTCTTACTGTAGGCAGTGGATCCCAAATTTTTCTCTTTTAGCAAAACCGTTGGTAGCTTTGACTGGGAAAAATGTTCCGAGTCCGGTGCCATGGTCTGATGAATGTCAAGAGAGTTTTACTGAATTGCGAAAAGCATTGTGTTCAGCTCCTGTATTGGGTACACCTGATTACAGCAAGCCATTCACGCTCTACGTTCACGAAAGAGAAGGTTGCGCGTTGAGTGTTCTGACACAGAAATTTGGTGATAAACAACGCCCTTGTGCGTATTTTTCATCAACATTAGATCCGGTAGCCAGAGCGTTACCTAGTTGTTTGAGGGCTACAGCGGCAGCTGCAGCTTCCATTCGACAATCTGCTGGTTTGGTGATGAACAATATGTTAGTGGTCATGGTTCCTCATGCAGTTGATACACTCATGAACCGAACGAAGACACAACACCTTACTAGTGCGAGATTATCTGGTTACGAGCTGACATTATTAGCGAGTCATATTCAGATCAAAAGATGCAATGTATTGAATCCAGCAACATTGTTGCCGACTGATCAAGAGTCGAGTGATTCTGAGCCACATGACTGTTATTTCAAAACGGAGGAAGAGACAAAAGGACGTATCGATTTAAAAGATACTCCTCTATCCAACCCAGATGGTACGCTGTATGTGGACGGGTCATGTTTTAAATTGGAGAATGGTGATGTGACTGCTGCTTATGCGGTGACGACTTTGAAGACGATTGTGGAGACTGCGAGAGTGAGTCAGAATTCTGCCCAAGCTGCAGAATTAATAGCTCTTACGAGAGCATGTGTTTTAGCTGAGGGAAAGAGAGTGAATGTGTTTACAGATAGTCAGTACGCATTTGGCGTGGCCCATAGTTTTGGCCGGTTGTGGAGAGAAAGGGGTTTCATTACGTCCCATGGGACTAAGATCCAACATGGTCAGCTAGTTAACGACTTGTTGGAATCTCTAACCTTGCCGACTGAAGTTGCGATTGTGAAGTGCAGTGCTCATAAAGCAATCACGGATGATGTTGGTCGTGGGAATGCCTTTGCTGATGAAACTGCTAAGCAGACAGCTAGAGACACGATGAGTAGAATGTACGTTGCTACGTCTGCAAGATGGATTGCTGAGTCTGGAATGTGTGAGGACACTATGGAAAGTGTGAAAGAGATTCAGAAAGAAGCGACTGAGGAAGAGAAACGTGTATGGAGAGAAAGTACGGGCAAATTGGACTCGAATGGATGTTGGATTGATTTGACAGAACAGCAGCGTTGGATGTTGCCTGATGCATATGTGCTTGCAGTAGTGACGATGGCACATGGAGTTGCGCACATAAGTTCTAAAGGGATATGTAAGATGTTGGCTCCGGTCTGGAAGAATGAGGGAATCAGTAAGTGTGCAGAGAGAGTGGTGAAAAATTGCATGGTGTGCTTGATGCATAATCCTGGCAAGGGAACTCCAACTCCAGCTGGTCATTTCGCTCCTCCTTCCTGCCCCTTTGAAGTGATTCAGTTAGACTTCATTCACATGGAACGCTGCAACAATTTAAAGTACGTCCTGGTGGTAGTTTGTGCTTTTTCCAGGTGGATAGAAGCATACCCACTAAAAGACAACACTGCCCTATCAACTGCCAAAATTCTTCTCAAGGAATTTTTCCCTAGGTTTGGAATGCCACGGATCGTATGGTCAGATAACGGAAGTGAGTTTATAGGGAAAGTTATGCAGAGTGTGTGTGCTGGTCTAGGAGTGAAACAAAAATTCCACAGTGCAAACCATCCCCAGTCTGCTGGTTTAGTCGAGGGTTATAATGGCACTCTGAAGCTTAAGATAGCCAAAATACAAGCATCCACAGGTTTGGCTTGGCCAGACGCACTTCCTTTGGCCTTGTTATCAACAAGAGCAACAGTGCATTCTAGAATAGGGCTTTCTCCATATGAGATTGTGTTTGGCCGCCCGGCAAATATCTGGGGTGTGCCAAGGCCTAAACAATTGTGCTCCATTGAATATCCTATGTTGATAGACTACCTTTACGACTTGACTGCTAAATTGAGTCTTATTCATCAACAGGTCTTCGATGCTTTGCCAAAACCTCCGGAGAGTCCAGGGCATCAGCTGAAACCCGGCGACCACGTGGTGGTCAGAAATTTTGCGAGGACAAAGAATCTTCAGCCCCGCTACATCGGTCCCTTCCAGGTCCTGCTGGCGACGAGGACAGCTGTACGTGTTGCTGGTCGCAAGCACTGGATCCACGCTTCTCATGTAAAGCGTGTTCCTTTGCCGCTGCCCTACGACGACTGGGTGAAGAAGGGAATTGGTGCCTCTGAATCCGAAATCATTCCAAAATTTGTCCCTTTCAGCGATGCCGATTTGATTACTGACACTTTGAAACCTGACTCTCCTCCTGAAAAGACTCCTTTGAACACTGAACATTTGACTCCGGCATCAGAAGAAACTTTGCTATCTGCGAACTTAAACTCTGCAACAACTGCTAGTAATACACTATTTTCCGATCAGACAGTACCAGCGAAGAAGAGATACAACCTTAGAAGCCATAAAAAGGACTAATAAAGCAGGCAACTGCATATTGTGATTTTGATATATTTATATATATATTGACCTTTTGCCTTCAGCCAGGAAGTTTGCTATTGTTTATTGTTTTTTAAAATTGCCTTGCCGTCTGGGTAGCCGTAGGGTCGTGGCTGTGTGCCTAGTTTGAATTTGCAGGGGTCTGACACAAGGTCGATCTTTCTGTTAGTTCTGGGAACTCCCAGGGCTGATAGAGGCATTTTCATCTACGTACACATCATCAGTGGTCGCGAGCGGATTGTAGAAGATGGAGCTTCCTGCGCTGCAACGAGAAAATGTGATTTATGTTCGCAGAAACAGACTTAATAGAATTCTTCACAGCAAATGTTTCTTGATGCAATGTGCCGTTACATTTTTGATTGTTTTAGCAACATTGGTGGGTGGAATCGTCTTTAGCATAAATTTGATTTTTGTTCCAGTTTCTACAGTACCTCCCCTTGACCCTGCTATTTCTACTGTTTCCTCTATACACTCTTTCCACTTGTTTCCAGAACATGAGCAAGCCAGACGCTCAGAATTCACCAACAACACTTTTGTACAGCTCTTGCACCAACACCAACTGGTAGTTAACACTACAGACTGCTGGGTATGTGGCTTGATACCTCACACTATGGATAAAGGTATTCCATATCTGGTTTTGCCTTACAGCTATAATGGATCATTTCAGGCCTTCCAAACCATCTTTGCTTATGCCCTTGAAACCTATCCTCCACGTCCACCACGTTCCACTAAATATAACTCTGCTAACAAAGCTTTAGTCCAGGGAATTATTGACATGGTCAAGGACGTCAATAATACTCCATCATACCCTAGAGACGAATTGCGAGTATATTTAAGTTGGAATACTTCAGAGTATCGCCTTAGTTTAGGAGAAAGCAAGCGTAAAAGCTCAACTCCAATCTGGGTCGTACCTCACCGAGGTCAGGTCTGTTTGCAAGGTAATGGGAGAAATCCGAGAGCTCAGCTAGGGAGGAGTGAGTGCGTAGAGACTTATGTGTTTCCGGCTAACTCTTCCCCTGCCTTTCTTACTGCTAGGGGTACCTATTTCATTTGTCGAGACAGAGCTTATACATGGTTGCCTGCCGACTTCTCAGGATCATGTTATATTGCTCGATTATTGCCTCCGACATACACTGCTTCACCCGATTACCACAGAACAAGAGTAGCGAGAGGTGTCTTCAGCAAGGAAGATACCGCTGGTCAGGAAGCCGGAGACTTCTTTAAAGGCTTCCTTCCGTTCTGGGGACCTATGGCCAATAGTAGAAACATACGTCAGCTAACACGGGTAGTTGAATCTACTATTACTGAAACTGCTGGTGCCCTTAGCAATCTGACAGCTGAGCTTCAGGCGGATAGGCTCATGACGTTGCAGAACCGTATGGTTCTAGACGTTATACTTGCAGATCGAGGTGGGGTATGCAGAATGATCCAATCGAGCTGCTGTGTCTTTATTCCTAATAATGCTCCAACAGTCTATGAGGCGATCTCTAAGTTACACAAGATTTCAGACTCCATACATGTAGACAAGGGAAACTGGTCCTTCATGGAGTGGTTTTGGACTCTGATCTCAGCGTGGGGATGGAAGGTTCTAATGGTCATTGGTGTCATCCTAGTATTCCTATTCTCATGTTGTCTGATTATCCAGTGTGGTCCTGCTCTGTGTAGTCTTTGTGCTGCGACTTGTCTCAGAAAACCACCTGCGTTTGGAGAAAAGACACGAGAAAGGATGATGATACAACAACATGTCACTGACCTGATGAGCATAGAACTAGATTCTGACATAGACTGAGTAATTGCCTATGTAAGGGCAAAAGGAGGGTCTGAGGTTCCGTGACGGTTCCGTGACGACTTGAACCCGTGTTTTCAAGTTTGTCGGAAATACATAATATTGGTATCAGTGAACCGCAAATGATCCATTTAGTATATCCTAGTGTTTTCGCTACGCTACGAGCAAGAGCACTCCTTCCATTGACACATTTCTGATCTACCCACGGCATCCATCTTAGATCATGGCCGCCATTTTGTGTTTGGTGTTTCCTTGCCCTCACATATGCAATAGCCTCGGATCACTTCATTCACTCCACTTTGATTAAGGACACGTAGCCTTAGCCGGAGATTCACCTCTTACATGACACGTGCACCTTAAACCAGATCACGCTGTAGCTACATGACTCGACAAAGGCTGCCTCCTCTGCCCGAGGCCAATCCTGCCAAACTGGTCTTCGTGTCCATTGTACCTGATCATGATTAGGCGGCCGAAGCCGGTAGCCTTGCCCATTTACAACCCACAAACATCCCTTATCCCGCTTTTCTATCTCCCACACCTGGCTCTGTTTCTTTCTTTCTGAATCTTTATTAGGGGGAGGTAACGAACTTTACGATGAGGCGGTCCGGGTCCTGAAAGCAATATTGACAGGGGATTGTGATGAACTAGTGGGAACCCCTCTTCGTAGATGTTTGGTATCAGATTTTATCAACGGTTCCTGTGTAACGCCAAATATTTATTGTTTAGAGACACAAAGGTTTGGGAATGTACCGACATGTGAAATATTTGCCTAGAGCACAATTTTTAGTATATAAGGAGCAACCCACTTTGTACAAATCGAACAGGCTCCTAGTTTCTGCCCGTGTGTAGATTCTGTGACTTCTGTGTCCCTGCAGTAATAAACCTTTGGTCTTTGACGCCACCATCGAGAAGCCCGTGTTTCTGTTCATTTGTGCACCAAGGCAGGTGGAACTCCGGGGTCTTTGGGTGTTGTACCCTGACACCTCTGGACGGAACCAAAAAGTCCAGAACTCCAGCACCATTGTAAATCGTGCAACTTAAACGTATTTTTCCTAAGAGTTTGTCATGTGCTTAGCCCTCTGACCTCATAAAGAGTTCAGAGGTGTATGTTAGTTAATAAATACTTGTTTATTTTCATAACAACCTGTGTGGTGTCCTTTCACTTGGTATTCAAGGGGTTATATGTGGTAAAACAGCTGGCTTCACATGCCAATAGAGTTTAGCCTAAGACTGCTTTGTCCATGCTACCATTAGGATAGCTGGTCTATAAGGTTGACTTACAACCAATCACCATAAGGGTTGTTTGGACTGATACAAGGTGATCACTAGAACTAGTGAGCATCATATATCAGGCCAACTTCTCACAAGGTGCACAATATTTTGGAACACTGTATCCTTCAATGTCGACTATACCGTAAACTAATACATAGGATTCTCATCCAACTAAGTTCCGGCGTGTTGGACCTGGACCTCTTGGCAGGGTCATCCCTAAACTTTTTGCCTTCCTCCAATACTCTCTCTGACCTATTTTGTTTGGTTTAATGACTCTGGGCACTTTACCACTGCTGACCAGTGCTAAAGTGCATATGCTCTCCCTATCTAAAGTGTACATGTGATTGATGTCCATGATTGGTTCATTGGATTTACTGTTAGTCCCTAGTAAAGTGCACCAGGAGTGCCAGGGCTTGTAAATGCCAATACTGCTAGTGGGCCTGCAGCGCTGGTTGCGCCACCCACAGAAGCAGCCTTAAAATGTGTCTAGGGTCTGCCATTGCAGAACCCGCGTGCGGTCTCGTACTGTCACGCTAGCTGGGCAAGTGTACCCACTTGCCAGCCCCCGAACCTTCCCTTGACTACATATTAGTCACCCCTATGGTAGGCCTACGGGCAGGGTGCGTTGTAGGTGTAAGGTAGGACAAGCCCTGATGTGTGTGGCATGTCCTAGTAGTGACTTACAACCAAAATCGTATTTCACTATTGAAGGCTACCTGCTCCATTAGGCCAGACTGAGCTGCTGGAATTATTACACCCTATAATCCCAGCAGGCTCAAGGAGCATGGTAGCGAGTCGTGTGTAGTATGCCTGAACTCAGGATGATAAAATATTTCTTGTAGTCAAGTTTATTTTAGTATCCTGGGTTTGCAAATGCTACTTTTAGAAAGTTAGCATTTGCTTGCTTAACCATTTCAGCCCGCCTCTGCTGGTGTGTGTATCCGACTGTCTGGGACGTGTGAGTGACAGGGCTGGGAGGATGACAGGTGGTGAATGCGCAGATTACACCTTAGTGGGAGGTAGGAGTGCTTCTTGACTCGAACTGTAGCTGTGCTCGGCCACCACAATGCTGGCTCCACCCTCCTGGGGAGCGGCGGATGACTCGGCCGGCACCTGGCCCAGGAAGGGCGAAGCCCCCATCAACAAGGTACTCTGGCCGCCCCTGTCCGCACAATGCTGGCTCCACCTCCTGTGGGGCGTCTGATGCGCCTGCCCCTCACACTGAAAGCAGAAGCCGGAGTACACCCACCAGGGTACCTCAAGGACTGAGAGTGGCTATGCAAAGGCCCCCCTGGCCTGCGAGAACAAAAGAATTGGCCTATAAAAGAAGGAGCCCTGCTCCTTGAGAATTAGATCCTGTTTGGGCCACAGAAGGACTCTGCCCTACGAGAAGGACCGTGAGAGACAAGGAATGGTGCTGACTCTTGCCTGTGTCTGGTGCCTTGCTGCCGAAGGAGAGGAAGAAGAAAAGACTACGAGAAGACTTTTGCTTTACTTTGTGCCAAACTCTGCTAAAGAGATCTCCAAGGGCTTGCAACTGAACTTGCCCCCTGACCAGCGTCCCAGGACCAGTGGACGCTACCCCCTGAAAGAAAGCGACTGCGGGTGCTGACCATCGCCGCAGTACCGACGGAGGAATCTCCTCCAAGGCAACGACATCCACCTGACCACCGTGACCGGGGCCCAAAGCAACAGCGAAAGCAAAGTGAGGACCAGCCGCCGCTGGCCCGAACACCGTGACCGCAACTGCATCGGGAGCCCGAGAGCAAAGCAAAGGAGGACCCGTCCGGTCCGAGCTCTCTAGTTGACTGCGCAACGAGCAGCCACTCACCTGCAAAGACAGACAGTTGCCCTGTGAGAATCCGCAAGGTCGGTAGCCTGCCCGACAGCCCAGCTGTGAGCGCACAGCTGCACCGGCACTTGGCTGGGTACGTCCTGCACTTGAGGACCGTACTGCCTCTTGCCGCCACCCCACAGCCGCCGCCTCCAGGGTCGGAGCGGACGACGAGAAGAGGACCCTGCCGCCACAGAACACCGCTGCCCCGGATGACCCGTGAACTGCTCGGCTGAGAGCCGCAACGAACAGCGACCCCGGGAAGGCAACGCGACGTGGGACAGATCCCCTGGAAGCCGCCGGCTCCACAAGAACTTTTGTTGACATCGGCCTGAGGGCCCTAAGAGAACGCTTAAACTGCTAGAAAGAACTGTGGTAACCTGAACTGAGTAACTTGCAACCGTTATCGTAAAGTACGTTGACTGTATTCACAAGCCTGCTTAAAATCTATATAAAGATATATATTTTTACAGAATACAGTCTGGTCTCGTTGTGTGGTGGGTTGGTTGTAAAGGTGTACTATTGCAAGTGTTTAACCTATATGCCCCAAAGATTAGCCTACGACTGCTTAAGCCACACTACCTAGAGGGTAAGCAGAGGTTGTCTGGAAGGTAACCCTCAGCCCTGACGAGGAAGAGGAGAGTCCCTGCTTGTCGCTAGTGTTGCACTGCGCCAACTAGAGACTCCCCCTTCCTACATTGGACGCAGCGGCGAGGATTTCGAATTTACACTTGCGATATCTATACCTGAGCTTCTGACCACTACACAAGGATTACGGTCCAGTTATTTAGCCACAGACTTTTTTTTTTTGATTTATGTGTTGCTAGAAGAGATATCAATGTGTTTTTGAAGTCATGCCTGTGTCAGTAAAAATGGAAAAGGCACCATCCATTTCTTCTATTGACTGTGATTGGGAGAAACTAGAAAACTATACCGGGAAACAGCTCAAGAGCTTCTGCAAAAATTTGAACATTTCCATGACCGGACTCTCCAGAAGGGAGCAGTTCCAAAAGGCGCTGAGGGCCTGGGTCAAGGCAAGGAAGGCCCCTGGGAAGGATTTTGAATTTAAGGATGCAGAACAGCAGCTGGAGGGACCCCTAACTCCAGAGTGGAGGGGTGCAACCTCCCCATTGGGTAGCAGTGTTTCTGGCCGAGGTCTGTCACCAGAGGAGCTGGCGGACAGACAGGCCGCCCGAGATCATGAAAGGAAGCTGGCAGAATTAAAAATCCAACTGGAACTCGAAACCAAGAAGTTGGCCCTGGAAGAAATGAAAATGGAGCTTGCGCATGACTTAAGAATGAGGAAACTTGACATGGAGCTCGAGGGGCTTGAGGCCAGGCGGGCTTCAGCCCAGCAACAAGAAATATGTGTAGCTCAAAGATTGAGCTTTGCTGAGTTGGAGGTGGAGTCCAGCTCAGATGGTGGCAGCAACATTAAGGTATCTAGTGCTGACAGCATAGTGCGCGCACCTAGAGATATGGCACCTGACTTGGAGGGGGTTAACTTACGCCAGGAGGTTCAAGGGCATGAGGTAGCTCCAGTAGTGCGCAGCGACCCTGAAGGGAATGGGGTGACTGGCGTAGGAGTTCATGGTCCTAGTGGTGGGAGGGATTCCCCCATGGTTGAGGTCCTGGTGGGTGAGTGTAAGGACCGCCCAGAAGAGTGTGGGTTGTGTGACAGAGACAGTCCGCTACTGTCTGGCCAGTCTCAGAAGGAGGGTGTGCAGTATGTGTGTGAGGCGCTGGATGGTGAGGTGAAGGATAGTTTGGTTAACCCTACTAGGGGGCTGTGTAATCCAATTGTGGGAGAGCAAACTTTAAGTCCCAGTTTTCCAGAGCTATGCCAACACCTGTTTGAGAGTGAGTTCTCTGACCCCAGGGAGCTCACATTGGAGGCAGACCTTGTGGTGGATTCCAGAGGGTCTGGAGAGGCATTGGGGTGTGATCCTGTGGGGAGTGGCTCAGGTATCTTCCAGCCCAGAGTGGTGGAAGTGGCGCAGAGTAGCCCAGCTAGGTCCTGTAGTAGTGAGAGGGGTGTAGGGCCTCACGTCCTGTCCTTGAGGGGAAGGAGTGAGAATGGGTTTTGTCCTGTTAGTACCCAACTTCAGTCTCAGAACCTGGATGGTTCTTTAAGGGAACACCAGGTGGGGAGCCTAGGCTGTCCGGATGAGTCACCCGCTGAGGGGGATCTCCCAGTGTCTAGAGAACGTGGAGGCTCTGTAAACAGAGCTCCAGTAGTTCTGGTGTCTGGCAGTACCACTCCAGTTAGGAGAGTGCAGAAGTCCAGAAGGAGGGGCGAGAGGGGGAAGGAGTCCCCAGTGGAAGAACCAGTGGGTCAGGGGCCAGCCAGCAGGGCTGCGTCCCCAGTGAATGACCATGGGGACACCACTTCTGTCCTGGGGGATCTTCCCGCACTGTCAGATGGACAGGGGTTGGGAGATCTGCGCCCAGAAGACTGTCGCACGGCACATGAGCTATGTGCCACCCTCAGGGGGGGCATGCGTGCTCCCCGGGAAGTCCTGGTGCGCCAGGCAAGAGTTCAACTGCAGGGTTGGGTCCCTGAGTTGGAGAGCCAGGTTCAGGTGTTGTCTGACCTGGAGGGCAGGACCACTGTAATCAGTGTCCTGGCCCATTTCACTTCTAGGGGTACCACTCCAGCTGGGAGTGGGCAGTACTCTGGAAGGGGGTGCAGAGGGAGGAAGTCCTCGCCTCTGACCCCGGTTCAACTAGAGGGTCTAGACCCTAGGTTTAAGGGCCAGGTGCAGGGTGCCCCCCCTGACCTGGTGCCCCAGTTGCAGGATAGCACCCCTGAACTGGTGGGCGAATTGTGCAGATCACCTGCCACAGGTGCCCTGACAATTCTGGAAGGGGGTACCACTCCAGGTGGGAGGGTACAGAGCCCCAAGGAGGAGGACCGGGTGTGGGAGAGCCCACCCCAGTTTTTGGTTCAGCTGCCAGGTACAGGCCTGGAGCTGGTGGGTCAGTGCCAGGATGACATACCTGACCTGACAGGAGGGAGAATGGACAAAGGGTGCCAAGCACCTGGGGCTACTGCCCCCCACTCTCTGAGGCCACCGAGGTTTGGGAGCCCTGAGAGGCATGAGGCCTGGGTCTCAGCCCTGACTACTGTCAGTGGCCACTGTGATTTGATGACTGTCTGTTGGGACACACCTGTGAGCAAGTTAAGGTTAGAGGCTGCACAGGTGGTGTCCACAGAGGAAGAGCAGGGTGCCCCATGGAGTAGCTGGGTGGACCCTGAGAGTATGTACAGAGGATTTAAAATAAGTTCTGATTGGCGTAGAACTGGAATGTGCCCCCGCTGTTGTGGGCCAGGTCCATGTTCTATCGCCCCATCACAGTGGTGATTGGTCTACCCTGCGTTTTGACTGGAAGGGGGTTGTGTTGGACCTGGACCTCTTGGCAGGGTCATCCCTAAACTTGTTGCCTTCCTCCAATACTCTCTCTGACCTATTTTGTTTGGTTTAATGACTCTGGGCACTTTACCACTGCTGACCAGTGCTAAAGTGCATATGCTCTCCCTATCTAAAGTGTACATGTGATTGATGTCCATGATTGGTTCATTGGATTTACTGTTAGTCCCTAGTAAAGTGCACCAGGAGTGCCAGGGCTTGTAAATGCCAATACTGCTAGTGGGCCTGCAGCGCTGGTTGCGCCACCCACAGAAGCAGCCTTAAAATGTGTCTAGGGTCTGCCATTGCAGAACCCGCGTGCGGTCTCGTACTGTCACGCTAGCTGGGCAAGTGCACCCACTTGCCAGCCCCCGAACCTTCCCTTGACTACATATTAGTCACCCCTATGGTAGGCCTACGGGCAGGGTGCGTTGTAGGTGTAAGGTAGGACAAGCCCTGATGTGTGTGGCATGTCCTAGTAGTGACTTACAACCAAAACCGTATTTCACTATTGAAGGCTACCTGCTCCATTAGGCCAGACTGAGCTGCTGGAATTATTACACCCTATAATCCCAGCAGGCTCAAGGAGCATGGTAGCGAGTCGTGTGTAGTATGCCTGAACTCAGGATGATAAAATATTTCTTGTAGTCAAGTTTATTTTAGTATCCTGGGTTTGCAAATGCTACTTTTAGAAAGTTAGCATTTGCTTGCTTAACCATTTCAGCCCGCCTCTGCTGGTGTGTGTATCCGACTGTCTGGGACGTGTGAGTGACAGGGCTGGGAGGATGACAGGTGGTGAATGCGCAGATTACACCTTAGTGGGAGGTAGGAGTGCCTCTTGACTCGAACTGTAGCTGTGCTCGGCCACCACAATGCTGGCTCCACCCTCCTGGGGAGCGGCGGATGACTCGGCCGGCACCTGGCCCAGGAAGGGCGAAGCCCCCCATCAACAAGGTACTCTGGCCGCCCCTGTCCGCACAATGCTGGCTCCACCTCCTGTGGGGCGTCTGATGCGCCTGCCCCTCACACTGAAAGCAGAAGCCGGAGTACACCCACCAGGGTACCTCAAGGACTGAGAGTGGCTATGCAAAGGCCCCCCTGGCCTGCGAGAACAAAAGAATTGGCCTATAAAAGAAGGAGCCCTGCTCCTTGAGAATTAGATCCTGTTTGGGCCACAGAAGGACTCTGCCCTACGAGAAGGACCGTGAGAGACAAGGAAGGGTGCTGACTCTTGCCTGTGTCTGGTGCCTTGCTGCCGAAGGAGAGGAAGAAGAAAAGACTACGAGAAGACTTTTGCTTTACTTTGTGCCAAACTCTGCTAAAGAGATCTCCAAGGGCTTGCAACTGAACTTGCCCCCTGACCAGCGTCCCAGGACCAGTGGACGCTACCCCCTGAAAGAAAGCGACTGCGGGTGCTGACCATCGCCGCAGTACCGACGGAGGAATCTCCTCCAAGGCAACGACATCCACCTGACCACCGTGACCGGGGCCCAAAGCAACAGCGAAAGCAAAGTGAGGACCAGCCGCCGCTGGCCCGAACACTGTGACCGCAACTGCACCGGGAGCCCGAGAGCAAAGCAAAGGAGGACCCGTCCGGTCCGAGCTCTCTAGTTGACTGCGCAACGAGCAGCCACTCACCTGCAAAGACGGACAGTTGCCCTGTGAGAATCCACAAGGTCGGTAGCCTGCCCGACAGCCCAGCTGTGAGCGCACAGCTGCACCGGCACTTGGATGGGTACGTCCTGCACTTGAGGACCGTACTGCCTCTTGCCGCAACCGCACAGCCGCCGCCTCCAGGGTCGGAGCGGACGACGAGAAGAGGACCCTGCCGCCACAGAACACCGCTGCCCCGGATGACCCGTGAACTGCTCGGCTGAGAGCCGCAACGAACAGCGACCCCGGGAAGGCAACGCGACGTGGGACAGATCCCCTGGAAGCCGCCGGCTCCACAAGAACTTTTGTTGACATCGGCCTGAGGGCCCTAAGAGAACGCTTAAACTGCTAGAAAGAACTGTGGTAACCTGAACTGAGTAACTTGCAACCGTTATCGTAAAGTACGTTGACTGTATTCACAAGCCTGCTTAAAATCTATATAAAGATATATATTTTTACAGAATACAGTCTGGTCTCGTTGTGTGGTGGGTTGGTTGTAAAGGTGTACTATTGCAAGTGTTTAACCTATATGCCCCAAAGATTAGCCTACGACTGCTTAAGCCACACTACCTAGAGGGTAAGCAGAGGTTGTCTGGAAGGTAACCCTCAGCCCTGACGAGGAAGAGGAGAGTCCCTGCTTGTCGCTAGTGTTGCACTGCGCCAACTAGAGACTCCCCCTTCCTACACGGCGGATATTAACCTTTCACCCACTCCAGACGTCTATTGGAGTTTTTATGGGAAAAAGGGGTCTGTGTGAAAAAGCACGACTGAGTTACTCTAGTATCTTGCGTTAGATTATCGCCTTACCAAACGTTGGGCGCCATGTAGTGTAGTTCCTATTTTCCCAAAAGGCTCTGCGCATTGGAATAACATAAACAATAGTTTAGACGTAGGACTGAGGTCGACTAGGTCTCTATTGAATATGTTAGACTTAATTTAGGTTTGCCAGCTAGCTCAGAGGTCGCTAGAAACTTTCTCGAATGAACAGGGAGGAGTGAACTTCCCAGATTAGACAAGAAGGGATTCAGCTTCTGACAACCGCATAAACATGACAACTTTGCTCCACCAGAATAAGGAGTATACCTCCAGAGTTGTGTGAAAACAATAGATAGCTATTTCACTGAGTCAATCATGCATACTTAGTTTCACCAGAGTGGAGAGAAATAGAGAGACGGGCGTTTTCAATAAAAGGTGTTATTTATTGAGCAGTCTTCTTTCTCATGCAAGAGAAATGAATTGCCGCAATTGCAATACTTGTTATAAAGTAAAGTGCGTACAGTAAAAGGAGTATTATGAAATAATACTGTAAAAGCATTGATATGGTTTCTGAGCCATATGATACTTAAAAGGTGTAAAATATATACAGTTACATATAATGATAAAAGCTTGACTAAACGTACTCAACTGGTGCTTCTAAATACGCCTACCCCGATGCATCTAACCTAAGCCTAGGACGTGGAAAGGAGTAAAGGAGTTTTTAAGTTAAGTTAGTTTTGCCAAGAATCTGACTTAAGAATTCTCTAAGGATCTAATCAGCTCCGTACCTTAGTTTTAGAATGAAGGAGGTCTTGTATCTCGCTCTCAGGACTCGATCTTCCAGTAACCCGCAAGGGTGGCTGGACACTGGAGCTGGATTTTCTCGGCAGGAGAAAAAGACAGCGTCTTTCTCAGTGCGTCAAAATGGGAGGGACGGCTTCCTTCGGCACTCACATCAGCTGGGCTTCGGATAAGTAGATAGCCGCTCTGCTCCACACCATCGTGTGTTGCTTAAGGCAAACGCTGGTATATTTATACCTGGAAGGTGCCATGTTTGACGTAAGGTTGGACATAAGACGTCAATAAAAGATGACACTAAGAACTGGCCGTTCTTTCAGTGCTCGCAGAGTTCTAGGACAAATCAAAACAAAAGCATGGGGAATTCCCAGGTTGCTGGAGGTTTGGTTTGTTGAAAGAACTCATACTTTCTAGGGGTCTAAGGAAGTAGCCTTGCCGTATTTGGTTTGCATTGGCTATTACTAAATATGGATTTGATTCTTATGCCTTTATAAGGGTATGATTTGTTATAACCACATAAGGGCATAAATCGGGACTATTTAATTAGGGCCCTAGATATGATCACAACATACTCAAGATACTTCTTAGTAAAGAAGAAGGGTAGAAAAGCAGAATACAGACCCATTCTGGATCTGCGAACGCTCAACAACATCTCAGGCAGGGAGATTGGATGTGTTTGCTGAATCTACAAGATGCCTACTTTCCCGTTCCGGTAAGTCAACTTCACAGACAGTATCTGAGATTCCTGGTGGGATCCTCACACTACCAGTTCAAAGTACTACACTTCGGGTTGAAGTCAGCTCCCCGAGTGTTCACGAAGGGCATGGCAGTGGTTGCAGCCGCTCTACGCCGCAGATGCTTCTTCATGTACCCGTAGCTGGACGACTGGCTGTTGAAGGGTCCTTCTCCCCACAGAGTGAGGAGTCATTTCCTGCAATACCTACCTAGAGCTTTGTCAAAGGCTGGGTCTTCATGTGAAATTCAACAAATCGACTCAACAACCCACACAGAGAATCCATTATCTGGGAGCTCTGATAGATTCTGAGGTAGGAAAAGTGTTTCCTTCGGAGGAGAGACAGTTTTCCATCATACAGAAATGCAAACTGGTTATGGACACCAGAATGCTGTCAGTTCGTCGGATTGCCTCCCTGTTAGGGTCAATGGCATCCTGCATCTTCCTGGTCCCAAATGCCAGGCTGTGATGCGTCCTCTACAACAGGTTCTGGGGGACAAGTGGGACCAGCAAACAGCTCGCTGGGACGACAAAATACGTCTTTCAAACGCAGCTAGAGCATCCATCCCATGGTGGATGAAGAAGGAAAATATGCAAGAGGGGTACCTTTTCATCAAGCACCTCCCTCTCAAACATTGATCACAGACGCTTCCCTCCAGGGCTAGGGAGCCCACATGGGGTCTCTCCAGACGCAAGGTCGATGGTCATCAAAAGAGCGCTCATATCATGTAAACATGCTGGAACTGAGAGCAGTTCACCTGGCCCTCAAGGATTTCCTCCCTTTGATTCAGGCAAGTTCAATCTTAGTACCGACAGACAATACCACCACCATGTACTACCTGAACAAACAGGGGGGAACTCGCTCACGCACATTGTCTCTGGAAGCTCAAGCTCTCTAGCATTGGCTCTTGGCACGGAACCTATCAATCACAGTGGTACACCTGCCAGGAGAACAGAACGCGAGAGCGGATGCTCTCAGTCGACACTTCGAAGACAAACAAGAATGGGTTCTCAACGACAAGGTCGTCAGAGACATCTTCCAGACTTGGAGTCATCCTAGCATCGATCTCTTTGCGGACGATGAAAATACAAAATGCAGAGACTTTGCCCCAAGGTTCTACTGGCCAGGGTTGAAGGGGATGCCCTTTTGAGAGACTGGTCGGGGGCATTTGTGTACACCTTCCCACCCCTTCCTCTCTCAATTGCACATGAGAATGATCCTGATTGCCCCGGACTGGCTGAGACAATGGTGGCACCTGGACCTGCTGCACCTGTCAGAATGCCCTCACAGGAGGCTGCCGTGCAGACCAGACCTGCTGTCCAAGATGAACGGGAGGATTCGTCACCTCAACCTTCCCTCACTGAACTTGGCAGCATCGCTCCTGAGGTCCTCCAGTATGGCCATTTACGACTACCACAAGACTGGATGTCCATCTTAAAAGAAGCAAGAAGGTAGTCCACTAGACACTCTATGCGTGCAAGTGGAAAAGGGTTTGTATGTGGTGCGTTCAAAACAATTGTAACCCAACCAAAGGGCAGGAGGAGGTCATTCTACCATACCTGCTTTACCTGGCTAAAGCAGGCTTGAAGTTTCCTTCAATTAAGGTGCACTTGGGGGGCGTGGCTACGCAACATGGCCGACAGGACGTGAGCTCCTGCATCTCCCGGCCAGCCTAGCCCAGAAATCCTGTTTCAGCACTGATCTTGTGCCCGCTTGGCGGCAAAACCAGTGGATCTGGAGGCCCGATGTCCAGGGGCACACTCCGGTGCCGAGTTTGAGGAGATCTGACCGCGGGAGGCGGTGAGAGATGCTTGGCCTGCGGCCGCCGGCGCCCTGTTAACGGGAGTCCGGGGATGCGGCCTAACTGACGGGCCGCTGACGGGCGACTTCAGGGACCACTGCTGCTCCCGGGACCACGGCGGATCCAGTGCGTGCGTCCCCGGGTCCGGGAGCTTGCGGTATTGGAGGCGATTCTTGCCCCTCTGGGGTCTGGATCCTGGCAGACCCTAGTGCGCGGCGGGGCGGCGGACGGCAGTAGGGCCTGGAGCGGCCACCGGGGGAGAGACGCATTGGCCCGGAGAGTGTGGGGCGGAACGGGGGCCCCGGCTGCCATCGGGGTCTGCCCGCGGGGCCGGAAGCACATTGCCCCCAGCGAGACGTAGACGGCAGGAGGGTTGGAGCCACCGCCGAGGGAACACCGTGTTTGCCTGGCGGGTGCGGAGTGGAGCGGGGCCCCTGCTGACATCGAGGGCCGCCTGCTGAACCGGATGCCAGTTGCCTCCTGGGTGCAGTGGACGCCTGCCTCCCCTGGTTGTTGGAGGTGCGGGGAGGCGCTGTGGGGTTGCGCGGCGCACCACGGAGAGATCTGTCGCCGAGTGTGAAGTGCCTGTGGGCCCTGCGGGGGGCCAAAGGAGATCCTGCACGGCGGACACTGCAAAACGGGGGCTGGAGCTGCGTGGGGGTTCTCCCCGGGCCCCTGAATCCATTGTTGCCCCTCCTCTGGACGGCGGTGCAGTGGTGCTGCCCTTGAATCAAGTAGCTGCGTGAGATCGGGCGAGTGGCGACTGCAGACAAGGGCTCTGGCCTGTGAATTCTCTCCCAGTTGTGCTGGTGGCGGAGCTGCTGGTCTCGAGTGGGGCTGAGGTGGTGAGTGAACTGTCTACCTGTGGCTCCCGTCCCTGCGTGTAGGGGTTTGTGGCTCGTACAGTGCCCTGCAGGATCCTGTGGTCCCCCTCCCTGAACTGCGCAGGACCCTTGCTGACTTGAGACTTTCTGGGGGTCCCTGTTGGAAAGGACACCTGAGAGGGCTTCATTGGGCAGCTATGATGCGAAAAAAAAAACAGGACGGCCCGCTCCTCGCAGTCCAACGCCATCACCCAGTACACAACCCCACGCCTCCCGTCGCAACTTATCGCCCGCCAGACCGGCCCGGATGACGTGGAGCGGGTGTCCGGTGGCTCCTCCGAGTCCTCCACGGCGGAACTGTTGAAGGCCATACAGGGATCCCACACCGCCCTTGAACGGAAGATTGAGACAGTGTCCATCGACGTTAATCTGCTGAGAGCGGACCTCCGCAAGGTCACCGATAAGGTTGCTGAGGCAGAGGGGAACATAGCTCAGTTACAGGAGGAGGTGGCTTCTCTTAAGCAGACGGTGATACAGCTCTCGGCCACCGCGGGGGAGCTAGAGCGAAGGGCGTAGGATGCTGAAGGGCGGGCGCGCCGCAGCAACATCAGAGTCTTGGGCATTCCGGAACGGGCGGAGATGGGAAATGCGGAACGCTTTCTGGAACGATGGATCCACACCACGCTCTGCCCGACAGGTCTATCGGAGGTCTTTGTGATCGAACGTGCCCATAGAGTGCTGATCCCACCGCCGCGGCCTGTTGCCCCGCCGCAAGCCCTCATCGCAAAAATGTTAAATTATTGCGACAGAGACTGTATCCTAAGGGCGGCAAGGGAAACGGCGGACCTCACGTTTGAAAATTCTAAGGTCTCTGTCTATCCGGACTATACCCGTCAAGTTCAGGAACAGCGCAAATCCTTTTGGTGGTTAAGCAAAAGTTACGGGACATGGGCCTCCAATACATGTTATTGTACCCCACGCCAAACTTAAGGTCCTCGCCCAGGGCAAGGCCCATTTTTTAGAACGGCCAGAGGAGGTGTGGGAGGGGCTTGAAATCAGGGGCGATGCCATCCCCCCTGAGGAAAGGGGTCGCTCTAGGGCTGCTTGGGGAACAAGGCCTGTGAGGAAGCGGCGCTCCAGGAAGCGGCGGTCCACTGGCACCTCTGGCGATGCTGAAAGACGAAGGGTCACGGTGGGGGACGGTGGAGCCTTCCGCATGGAATCCACGGGGCTGAGGACTTGCTGGCGGCGAGTGCGGACAGCCCGCAAGATGAAGTGTTGGTGCCGGATACTCTGCCGCCGCAGCTGGACGCCCTACCGCCCACGGTGGACACAGTACCGGAGACGCTTGCTGCTGAGGCCGTTGAGCCAGAGATCCGGCCGTGAGGGACATATCCTTGCATGTTAGCTGGACCTTCGAGCTGTGTCTTTTTTGCTTTTTCAGGGTTTTGGATGATGTGTTGGTATGGCCTGGGTGTGTGCGGGGGGGCCTTGGGGGCGGGGGAGGGTGCGGGCCGCACGCCCTTCGTATTTGGGAGTCTAAGGGGCAAGGAGTGTGTTCGGAGGCTAAATGTGCCGGGGGATGCCTGGGGGGGGAGAGGGGGGTTTGTTCCTCAGTATTGTCGGGTTGATTGCTACAATTGCTGGGATGGGGTTGCTGTGTACGTCCTGGCACCAGCGGGGGAAGGGCATTTCAGCATGTTTAGTTGTTGCAGGAATATTGCTCGTGGGAGGGGGGAAGGGGGGTTGTTGAGGGAGTTTGTTACAGGCGTCAGTTGTATTACAGTGCAGGCACGAATTGGGAGGATTACAGGATGTGATGATGGGGCCCTGGAGGAGCCTGGCGATTGGTCATGGGTTACAAGTTTTTAACGTGGAACTTGAGGGGGCTGGGCACGTGCCCTAAACGGCATAGAGTCCTTTCATTCCTCCGTAAACATGGAGTCTCCATTGCATGCCTCCAGGAGACTCACTTAGACGTTGAAGGTGCTCGTAAATTGGGGAGAAAGTGGCGAGGCAGATTGTTTCACTCTTCCTTCTCCTCCTATGCTAGGGGGGTACTTATTTGGGTAGCGCCCGGGGTCCCATTTGCCATTCAGTACATGGAGGCGGATATACAGGGTAGATACTTGCTTTTGAGGGCAAAACTTGATGGGAGAGACCTCACGCTTGTGAATTCCTATGCTCCTAACGTAGATGATCCTGGCTTCTTCCTAACACTTCAGGAGGGGCTGGACCCGGACCTGGAGGCCCCTCTGTTTTGGGTGGGGGATTTTAACTGCATCCTGGATTCCGTATTGGATCGTCACCCTCCCCGCGAGGGCACAAAGCAGCGCATGACGAAGCAGCTCAGCGAGGTAATGGGGAACCTGCGGTGATGGATATATGGCGCCAGCGACACCCGAACCTGAAGCTCTATACATGTTTTTCCCCCACTCATAACACACATGGCAGGCTGGACAGGATTTTGGCCGCCAATGTTGATGCTTCCATCTCATTGGCAATCACACATCAGGCTCGCTTTCTGTCTGACCACTCCCCAGTGACGTGCATGGTGACGTGGGAGGGGCGGCCCACCCGCCCTCGAACCTGGTGGATGCCAAGGGATCTCTTACAGGATCCGATAGCGAGGGACTCTGTCCAAAATACACTCAACAGTTACCTAGAGTTGAACTGGCAGGAGGGGTCAATTGCTTACTCCACTAAGTGGGATGCCCTGTGGCGGTCATAAGGGGTGAGTGTATGGGCCTCACTTATGGAGTCAGGAAGCAGCTTCTCCGGGAACTGCGGGACGCTGAGAGTGACGTGTTGCACCAACAAACGCTGTTGGACCCGGATGAGGCACAGCAGGAGGCGGAGCGGGCGGCCCGAGCCTGTGTACATGACATCCTAGATTGGCTCGATAAGTACATTTTAGGCCAGTTTAGACAGCGACTTCATCAGGAGGGGGATAAGGCGGGTCGGATGCTGGCCTGGGTTTTGCGGCGGGAGTTTGCCCTGGAGAGGATAGTGGTGCTGCGGGATGGAGCGGGGAACATGGTGCACTCTGAGGAGGCCATACTCCAGGTACTCCAGTCCCACTTGCGGATGGTGTATGCGGCCGACCCCACAGTTTCTGAGCGCTCGTACCAGCCGTATTTGCAGGACTTAACCCTGCAGACCCTGTCTAGGGTTGCAGTGGAGGACTTAGATGCAGCTTTGACGATGGGGAAGGTGCGGGTTGCTATGGCCAGTCTTCCCAGAGTCAAGGCTCCGGGGAGCGATGGTTCCCCCCCGAATGTTATCAAGCATATGCCGATACAGTTGCCCCTAGCCTGTTGCAGGTATAAGCTGAGGCGTTCGAGAGTGGTGTTCTACCACCTACCATGAACCAGGGCAAGATCTGCATGATTTTAAAACCAGGGGGTGACAGATGTGACCCGGCGGCATACAGACCCATTACCATGATTAATACTGACGTTAAGATTTTGACAAAATTTTGGCGGCCCGTTTAGCACCGCACATGGTGCATTTGATACACTCGAATCAATGTGGCTTTATTCCGGGACACAATACCGCCATGAACTTGCGACGGCTGAATCATATTCTGCATGAAGTTCGCGATCGGGAGGAACCATTGGTTATAGTGTCTATCGATATCGCCAAGGCGTTCGACACGGTTGATTGGGGCTACCTCCTGGAGGTCCTCCAAGTGGTGGGCATGGGCCCCAATTTTTGTCGCTAGGTCGGCCTGCTGTATACAGCTCCTTGTGCCAGAGTACGGTTGGGCGCGGGGCGTTCTGTTGAATGGCGGCTAGGCCGGGGGACGCGGCAGGGGTGTCCCCTCTCGCCGCTCCTCTTTGCGTTGGCTATAGAGCCTTTGGTGGTCAAGGTCCGCGCGGAGATGGCACAATGGGGTATCCTGGTGGGGGACACGTGCAACGTAATCTCTTTGAATGCAGATGATGCTCTCTTCTATTTGAGGGCGCCGGATGAATCTTTACCCGTACTGTTGCGCCATCTCGACCGCTTTGGGGAGGCCTCGGGTTTGCGGATCAATCGGAACAAATCCTTGATATTTGCTCTAGCGGGTTATGGGGATGGACTGGCGGCGCGCCTCCCAGACCTTGGACTGCGCTGGACTTCCCGGTATTTGGGAATACAGGTGGCCCCGACGGACTCACAGGTACTGGCTCGTAACATCGGTTGGATACTTACTTCCTTACAGAGCTCGGTAGCCTTTTGGAATACATTGCCTCTCTCCCTTATGGGACGGCTCGCTGTCGCTAAGATGGTGATGCCTCCCAGGACGCTATATGCCCTCCAGAATTCACTCTGCCCTATACCGCCGCGAATATTTCGCACCCTTAATACCTTGCTAACATCACTGCTCTGGGCAGGAAGACGAAGCTGGGTTGCGCTATACACCCTGGTTCGGAGCTGGGAGGAAGGTGGTCTGGAGGCTCCAAGGTTTGATTTATATTACTACGCAGCGCAACTGTTGCCGGCATCGAGGTGGTTCGCGGGTACGGATGGGTGGGAGATGCAGCTTTTGACCGGGAAGGCCACCGAACGGATGTTGCAGGTGGCGTTGATGAGGGGGAGGGGAGCGGATGTGACCCTGCCGTATGTGGTGCATTACACGGCTGCAATCTGACAGAGGTGTGTGGAACGAGTACTGCGACGGGCCCCCTTTCATAGGGAGTTGCCGGTTTGGATCTTGGCGCCCATTGTTGTTATGGAGGAGCACATGTCCTTCAGGGACTGGAGAACTGGAGGCTGCGATACCTTGGCTGATTTTTATCCAGGCGACTCGTTTGTCTCCTCCGAGGAGGCCGCGGAGGCCTTTGGGTTGGGGGGGCCAATATTTACATTACCGTGGCATTCAGGAGGTGGCGAGGGAGCTGTGGCCCCAATTCCCGGAGACGCCTCAGACTTCTCATACATTGAACATCATCCTCTCCTGTGGTAGGGGTCATAGGTTGATTTCCTTGCTTTACTCTGCACTACGTCAGGTCTCAGAGCCGCCTGTTCAGCCTGCGTGGAGTGCATGGGAAACGGATCTGGGGGAGACCCTGGAGGCCGGGCAGCGCAAGCGTATAGGGGGTCTTACCCGTAAAGTGTCATGTAATGCACGATTTAAGCTCACACACTTTAATTTCAGGCACCACACTTATATGACACCGGTCTCCTTGCAGCGCTTTTCACCGGATAGGGAGGATAGGGAGGACACTTGTCCCAGTTGCGGAGCTGAGGGGGCGGGGTTCCTGCTTTTGGCCTGGGATTGTGCTTTAGTGCAAAGTTTCTGGACGGCGGTGGTGGGACGTATAGCAGCCGCTACCGTCCTTGGAATAGACTTGACCCCACTCCACTGTCTGCTGGCTCTGGTTCCCCGGCCTAGGAAACGGAAAAGCCCCTATAAACTGTTACAGCTTATGTTGGTTCTGGCGCGGCATAGGTTAGCCATTACCTGGATGGGGCGGAGGGCCCCAGAGATTTCCGCATGGTTGAGGGATGTTCCGGAGTGGTCTCTCGCGGAGGAGACTCATATGCAATGCGTGCGCAGGGATGAGAGACTGCAAGAGGACCTGTAGGCATGGAGAGTAATGTGCACTGCTGGTCTGATCTTGAGTGACTCTGAGGGGACTAGTGCAGACCTGTTTACACCTAAGGGGTCGGGGACTGACGGGGAGGGAGAGGGTGATGGGGACGGGTAGATCTGGGTTGCCGTCAGCACTCGGCTGATACCTCATGTTCACTGTTGATCTGTCCTGATTGTAATGTATGGTTCTTCTTGTGGTCCCAATGTCCGATTTTTGCCCAGCGATATTTGTGTCCTTAATGTGCCTTAATGAGGTTAACGGTCTGTATGCAACAGTTCATGTATGATGCCGCATTTGGGGGGGAATGTTTATGTTCTTTGCATAACCAAAAATAAAGTAAAAAAAAAAAAATTAAGGTGCACTTAGCAGCTATCACTGCATTTAGGCACTCGCTTTCTCAGCCTTCTTTCTTTCAGTTGCAGACTGTGAAAGACTTCTTACAGGGTCTGAAAAAGATCTACCCTCCGGTCCGGCCTCCTTCACCTCCCTGGGAGCTAAACCTGGCGCTATCAAAGTTGATGGGCCCACTGTTCAAACCTATCCACAAAGCAACCTTGCAACACCTCACTTAGAAGGCGGCTTTCTTGGTAGCGATCACGTCAGCTCGCAGAGTAAGTGAAATACAGGCCCTCTGCTCTACGGAACCTTATACTGTTTTCCATCTTAATAGGGTTGTATTGAGGACTCATCCCTCCTTCCTTCCGAAGGTGGTGCCAGATTTCCATGTGAATCAGACCATCTCTCTGCCCACCTTTTTCCCTAATCCCTCCACTCCAGCTGAGAGGGCTTTACACTCGCTTGACCTAAAAAGAGTTTTAAAATTGTATCTGGATAGGTCCAAGTCCATGAGAAAATCTGATCAACTATTTGTTAACTATGGGTCGATCACAACAGGTTTTCCAGCTTCAGAGCGGTCCATCTCCAGATGGATAGTTTCATACATCAAGTTAGCTTATCAATTAGCGCAAAGGCCCCTTGTGCCTACTCCCAATGCGCATTCCACCAGAGGAAAAGCGGCTACGACTGCTTTTCTTCATAACATGCTATTTCTGAAATCTGTAAGGCGGCAACTTGGAGGTCCGCCCATACATTTACGAGGCACTATTGTCTAGATTCAGACACCTGAGCAGACACTCACGTAGGCCTGGCCTCCATGAGGATTCTTTTCAGCAGCTGATTACGGATGTTGTTTATGTTGGGTCATTCTTTCTCATTTGCCTGCAGGTGGAATTTGGGCTAGCTATTTTACTCAGTGCTTATGACTATTGATGAGGATCCCCTGGAAGAGAAGGATAAGTTACTTACATGTAATCCTAGTTCTCTTCCAGGGGTATCTTCATCAAAGTCATAAGCTACCCACCCACCTCCCCAGGCAAATGAGATTTTCTTCATAGTTAAGGATATCTTTGTGCCCTGATCTTCAGGGTTACGCAAAGAACAAATGACCTAACTGTCACCCCTGAGGCATGATGGGAAGCTAGGGGTCATGGCTGCCTTAAAGGCACGGTGCGAGTCTTGTATGAAAATGCTTTCATTTTCTGTGCTACTGGTTTACAATGCAGCCTGTAGGCTAACAATGTCTGCTTTATTTGCAGTTTTTTCACGAGGTTTACTCATTAGAAACAGAGCTCAAGTGCTACTTGCCCTCCTGTGTTTTTATACATGTATTATGTGTTTGCAAAAGCAGTTTATAAGTTATTACATTGTTTAGCCTAGATGGGGGCTGCATTGGTATGAGAACAAGGATTTGCAATGCAATAGGTATCGTAGTATTTAAGTTAGAGTTTTTGGTTTTGCTTGGCATAGTTTTTTTATACTGTATTTTGTAATGATTTTTCTGCATTTATTTACATTAAACTTTTTAGTGATATTCTCTGTATGTATGCGGCGGCCGGGGGCGCTTATGTGTATGCGGCGCGGCGCGGTGGGGGGGGGGGAAGTGTCTCTGTATGCGTGCGTGTGTGTAGGTGCGCTCCTGCGTGTGCGCGGCGGGGGGGGGGTACGCGCGTGTGTCTGTGTGTGTGGCTCTTCCTGCCTGCGTGTGCATGTGTGTGTCTGTGGCAGGGGACGTGCATGGCGCCGGGCTGGCTGTGCGCGCTCACGAGGTAGAATCTCCGGCAGGAGACGCTCGTGACAGTCTCCTGTCTACATTCCCCTGAAAGTGATTACATTAGTTGTCTCGCTAGACGCAAAAGCTTTGCTTTTGCGTACGTCTAGCGAGACCTAAAAAGGTCTTAAGTACGAACTGGTCCTCCCTCGGAGGGTCACCCAATGATGAAACTTCAGCCCTCTGCCAAACGTGAATCTACTGCTCTGCACTCCCAAATATGACTCTACTCCTGTGTGCAGGTTATGTTCTCAGTATTTATATAGCACAATAAAATGGCACTATAATGGCCTCTTCGCACGTTTAACTATCCAGAAGGTTTCCACTTGGGAGAATGTTTCCTGTCCGTCTGTTTCCAAGATGTGTTCCTGCTATTGGGATCTGGTTGTATTCTCGATTAGGCAGTTATTAAATTTTCATTGAAGTGTGTATTTGCCTATTAAGGACTGAGAAATAAAAAGTGATGGATGGAATGCTTGAAATAATCTCAGCTACTGGCAAATACTAAGGAGCCTCTGCCAGATAATTTTTTTGCCCACATCAGATTAGACCTGGATATATGCAAATCAGCCCTGGTGCTGCTCCAATGGGAACAGCCCAGTCGAAACTGCCAAGCCAGGCCCTGTCTGAACCGGAAAAGCAACCCAAGACCAGTTTCAGCCTAACTGGGCCATTGGGTGTAGCTTGGTTCCAGTAATACGATATGCAGGACCCACATCTGGGCATACCTGTTGCGTTTAGAAGTCGCACTGAGGAATACAAAACAGTGATGGGTAGAATGCATGAAATAATCTCAGCCACTGATAATTATTGGAAGCTACATGCTAGTCCATCTTTTTTAGGCCTGCCGTGTATACGGGGGACGTTTTTCGATGTACAAGTTCTGTTGAATGTGTACCGTTAGATAATACGGAGTCTGAGCATCATAAAATGCTGTTACAAGCAAAAAGGCCATTGCCTCTGTTGCTATTTTTTTTATACTATGGATTAGCTGTTCGGGATATACTTAGCATAAAACTAGCCCGAATGGCAGGAGAGTTGACAGAATGCTTACACAAAGAGTTCTAATGACAATAAGTCCAGTAATTTAACCGATAACCTAAACAGAAACAACATTTTTTTTGAAAAGCAGGATTGTGGACAATCAGGTAAATTACACCAAATGAGCAAAGAGAACAACAAAAGCACTTAAAATGGCATTGAAAGTAGGCCACATGAGGAAAACAAAAGCAACACTTTCCAAATCCAGATTGCACCTACTTCTCCTTACCGAAAGAGGCTAGTTTGAGCAGGAGCTCATGCCATAAGCCCCTCTCAAGTTCCTCAAGGCAAGCAAGCACTCGTTCGGTCATTGCTAAAACTCTGGACACACTGGTACCCAATAAAAGAGTGCAAGACATAAAAAGCTTGATGGGTTGTTGCCCGGCAAAAGACAAATGATCAGACCTACCTCATACCACCTTTATGTACTCGCCACTCCATGAAAGCCCAAAACTTTATTTTAGATCCCAGTGACGCCTTGTGGATTCCTTTTTCTTTACCCATCCTCCTAATAATTCCAACGGAAACTTTGATTTCATTTTTAGTCTGAAACGTCTTAGCTGGGCAAATGACTGGGAGGTAGCAAAACTAAAAATACATTCTAAAATTGACGAGTATGGTGTTTCCACCCACAGACAAACACCGAACCAAGACCTTCAAATTTTTATCAGTTGCGGCGAATACCCTACAGGAACTGCAACACCTTCTTCCTGAACTCAGAAATATGCTAAAACGAGCCCAAGGAGTCCACGTCATGTGACTCGTCCTTGTGGATTAATGTATTTTACTCTGCATCGCGACTTTATGAGAGGGATTAGCTCCCACTCCCGCAGCGTTTATCGTACACTTACTTGCATCCTTCGCTAGGTGACAACAAGCTACACATGCATGCTTCAAATGAATGCCCTTCGGATTCCTGAGCGTTACTTAAGGTTTCTCACGCGAAATTGGCAGCGAACGTGATACCGCAACTCTGATCAATGTCACAATGGCCGGAGCTGCCTTACAATTATCCTCTTAGGTCAGACGAGCACCACAATTACACAACAGATATACTCTTCAAACAAGAGCACCGGACAGAAGTAAAGTAGCACCACAGATTCCTGCGGTTGCGGGTTTAGTCGGTGATGGTTTTCTGGAGCAAAGACTCTAGCTGGGCACGCGCCTTTCCAATCAAGTGAAAATGAAGAGTTCTTTTCAGGCCATCATTCAGACACTGAAATTAAGTGTTACACTAACTATCCTCAATGCACAGATACATAAAGTGAAACATCTGACGACATGTAGAGCCAGATAATATAAAGTGAAATATATATGGACGGGAGCTCCAAAGTTTAAACAAGAAAAACAGAAGACGGAAAGAATCCACGGACGGAATCCACGTGCCCCCAGAAGTCCGCCGCGGCCGCCCCGGAAGTCAGGCACGGTCGCCTGTGACGGGGGCGGGGCCACGTCCAGACCGGAAGAGGAGGCAGGCGGAGTCGATGCGTCTCGTGGCCCGGGGCTCCTGTGAGCGGTGTGGAGAACCGAGGCCGCGCTAGCAGGAGGTTGGGCGCCGCGTGCTGAGAGAAGAGTCCCCGACATTGCCCAGGTAAGTTCCAAAAGGCTGGGGGGGCTTGGTGCACTTGTGTGTGTGTGTGCGTGTATGCTCGTGTGTGTATGCGACGGTGACGGCGGGGGAGGGGGAGGGGGGGCCTCGGTGCACTTGTGTGTGTGTGCGCGCGCGCGTGTGTGTGTATGTGTCAGGGGGGTGTCTCTATGTATGTATGTATGTGCGTGCATGGGCGCTTGTGTGTGTGTATGCGCATGCGTGTGTGGTGCTTGCGCTTCCCAGGAGACAGCGCCTGGCCACAGCGCGCGTTCCCGTTTCAAATCCACTCCAAGGATGCGCGCGGCCGAAACTGTCTCCTGGGAAGCACACTCGCTAACAAAAGATCTCTAGCGGAGACACAGCGCTGACGCGCTGTGCTCGCTACGAGACCTAAAAAATGATATATATATATATATATATATATATATCCAAGAAAAACGCTGTCTCTTTCCCTCATAAGACAACAAGTTGAGGCCCAAATTGCTTTTCAAGTGAATTTATTAGGCAACAACACCCAACGCGTGTTGTTGCCTAATAAATTCACTTGAAAAGCAATTTGGGCCTCGACTTGTTGTCTTATGAGGGAAAGAGACAGCGTTTTTCTTGGATCTAAAGGGGTAGGACGAAACCCCGTCGAGGCCCGCCATTGACAAAGAGGCGCAGGCAGATTTTTGTCAAAGCTGTGGGATATATATATATATATATAGCTGTATATATATGCTTTTCATATATAATTTTTATTATTTCCCGGGTCCCTGCACATGGGCGGGAATATTCAGTGCTTATGACTTTGATGAGGATACCTTTGGAAGAGAACTAAGATTACAAGTAAGTAACTTATCCTTCCATCACACAGAATTACAAAAAAATTGTTTCCATAAGTACAGAAATATATGTAGAGTTCATTTAAAAACTAAGTAAAGGTTGTGTCTTAGAAATAAAACCTGACACCGTACATTTTTTCATTTCACACTTGTACAGTACGATTGTCAGACAGTTCACTTTACAAAATTCTCAAACTCTACAGTAAGAGAAATCATAGTAAACACCAACCTCCAGGATAAAATAAACCGTAAACTGTACACGACATAAGCAGACATGTGACCTCTGTCTTCAAACCACAGCAAATGTGACAAGATAAAAACAAAATGTAAAGACGACTTTATTGCTCATTCACATTTTGAGCGAACAGAACACCTGTTCTTAATTATTTAGATCAGGCCAGTAGACCTCTAAACAAAGCTTGGCCTGAATCTAACCACCATGGCAAGTGGGCGAGTAGATTTTTCGAGGGCTGGGCCTAATGCTTGATAGGGAAGAAAGTTCTACCAGAGTGAGCGGATCATCAAAATGCCTTTCCTCATATAATCTACATGAAAGTGGGGTAGCTCTAGTAACATACAAAGCCATGTGTGGTATCTTTCACTTCTCCCCTTAACTACATGGAATTGTCCAGGGCTGGATATAGAATGTTGAGATCACAATGTGGAGGGAGAAACTGTGAGAGAGAAAACCTAAAAGGCTGTGGCTGGGGTGTCTTGAAGAGAGCCTAAGGACAACCATCAAGGGGTGTGGAATTTAATAAAATATCTACTTGTCCATGGGACAGGTTGTCTCATGAATCTACTTGTCCTGTAACAAAATCCACTTATCCCTTTGGTGCCATGTATTGCTGCGACAAATTACAGAAGTAATCTCTTTACTTAAGAGCTCTAATAATAGCCTCTCTGGTTATGCCAGAGCTCATGCCATAGTAGGGTTTGAATACTAGCAGTTCTCTTATTTTGCCACCTCTCTGCAGATCTACATACTGGGGCAGGAGATAGCAGTAAGCAATAGTTTCCCATGGTATGAATGCCCTTTTGAGTCTGTGCAAAACTACTAACTTGCATGTTTTATGGGTTTTTATCAGCTCAACTCTAACATTTTCCCATACAGAGAAAGGTTGAACATTTACTCCTGACAAGGTCAGAAGCAGAACTTCTTCCAGGATTGGGGGAAAAAAGTGGTTGGTGTGAAAGTGAACTTGTTACCGTTCCTTAGAGGTCAACAGATTTTTACATGAGCAAATCTACACATACATATTTGCACATGTTAAAATGCACTTCACAAATATTTTCTAGGAGTACGATTTCCTGACCTACTTCTGTAAATTGTTGTGGATTCACAGAAAAGCCTGCAAATCTGCATTATTGAAAGGACATATACCATGGGTGAACTTTTGTGACTTGAAGAATTGGGCCCCTAATTAGGTCTGGTGTTAACCAAGACCTTTTGTTTTTATTAAAATTCTATCTCTCTCTCAATCTACTGGCTAGCTTCACTGAGTGACGGCATTCTGCTCTTTCACAAGGAGCACATAGGCACACAAAGTAGTTTTGTTCCGTGTCAGGAACTACTGTGGCAAAGTGTGGTTTTGAGACCAAAAATATTTTTGCTTTTACCAATGTTTGTTATAATGAGGAGGGCCCGGCAGCTCCTAAAACAAAGTTTTACAAAAACCATGTCAAAACAAGACAAGGCTATACAAAACCCAAAGGCTTACCACCAATGACATTCCTATTGGCTTTGCCAATGCTTGTTTATTTTCAGGTTTCCTATTCCTTTTGTTGAAACTGATTTTCCCTTATGAATATTGTTTAAAAATACTAGCATGCATCAACACATTTTCCTAAATGATGTTTCAAAGAAATGGTCCCTAAAATGACAATGTTTAGCAAAAAAAAAATGTTCCTAGTTGCATTTGTTTTAAGGAACATTTTATTTTGAAAGAAAATTATCATCAATCTGGCATTCAAGCTTTTGCATATATTTGTATCTAATCAGACAGCATCCTGGAAACATTATATGTAGTCTCATATTGTTAAAATTTGCAAACGTGTGTACACATTTTTTTTTTACAGGAACCACTGTCAGTAGTGCAGTCTGAACTTACATTTCCTTAGAGCGCTCACCCTAATAATGTAATGTAATGTTATGTAATGTAAAATACATTTATATAGCGCTACTACCACTCCAAGGAGCATCTTGGCGCTTAATACCAGCCCAGATGGAACAGGTCGGTTAGCTGAAGCAATTCGAAGAACACTACACCACTTTACACTAGATCTTTACAAGCAGCATCACTAAGAGAGAAAACCCAGGTCTTCAGGGCCTTCCTGAAGTGGGATTCTGTTGAAATTTGCCGAAGCTGAGGTGGCAATTTGTTCCATGCTCTGGAACCCAAGACAGCAAGAGATTTCCCACCTTTGGTAACAAGTCTGAATTTAGGGGTTACTAATAAATTCTGATTCGAGGACCTCAAACTTCGAACGGGTAAGTGGCGTTTAAAGCCTTTTGACAGATACCTGGGCCCTTGTAAATGAAAAGCTCTAAAAGTGATGACTAGAATTTTAAATAGAATACGCTTATGTATTGGGAGCCAATGAAGGGCATTAAGTGCAGCCGAGGCAGATGACTTTCTGGGCCAGCCAAGGACCAGGCGGGCGGTGGCATGCTGGACCATCTGCAGCCAAATTTCAGCTTTCAGATCGCTTGACGGATCAGTATCCAGAATTTGGTAGTTTTTTCTGTCACTTAGAAGTCGGACACATTCCTCGCGATAGGCAGTAGTGTCCATAATGACGAGTCCACCGCCCTTGTCAGCAGGTTTTATAATAGTCGTTTCACAAGCACGTAGTTCTTTTAAGGCTGTTTTCTCTACGTTGCTTAGGTTCTGAAAACTGGAGGTTGTTTGCATCTTCTCAACATCATTATAGACAGCTTGTTCAAATGTCACTATTTCAACTGGTGTTGCGTGTTGAGGTGGCATAAAAGTTGATTTTAGCCTTAGTCCACTCTCATTTTCCACTTCACAATCTCTTGGTTGACCTTGTTTTTCAAAGAAAGCTTTTAGCCTTAGTTTCCTGAAGAAACCGGCCAACTCACAGTGTAACTGAAATTTATCAAGTCGTGCTGTGGGGACATACCCTAGCCCTTTGTTAAGAACGTTTTCCTCAATGCTTGTAAGTGGTCTTGAGGACAAATTTGTAACTAAGGTTTCGCACTGCTTGTGCCCGCCTTGCTCTTTGTTCTGTTGCTCACTGGGTCGTCCTCCTCCCAGTGTACTTGGTTGGGTTGTCTGTTTTTTCCCCTTCCCCTTCTGCCCCTGTGAAAAAAAGGAGGGCGGAACTGATTTTGATGGAAAGGCGGGGGTGAAACATGTAGACCTATCACATACCACAGATACACTAGGTCCTATTAAAGCCTTTATTGTATCAACATACACTGTTTTTAACATTGTTCAGTAGCCTTAGAATAAATAATATTTGGATAAGTCATACCAGGACAATTTTTAACTCACTGACTTTTTTTCTTTCTTTTTTTCACATTCATCACTCACATACCCGCTCCACTGTATCTCAGGTGTCGCAGCACACCTTGACGGCACTCGGCTGTCAAGTGGCCCCGATGATGAAGCATGTCACCGACCAGGTCGGTGAGTGAGGGGTTCCTTAAAAAACAAAGAAGGACTTCTTCTTTCACATCAGTGTCTCATTCCACCAATATTGGCTGTTTAGCCTCATCTTTGGTGGTACTCCTTAAATTTGTTATATAGCTACCTATCCAGGGGACTGGGAGTACCCTTCCGTCCGCTTTAGTGGATAAAATCCCTTTGCTCTCTATTTCTTGTTAAATATATATTCTATTTTTGTACCTGCTCACTTTATCATAGTGTTTGAATGTATGGCACCAGATATGTCTGTTTCTTTTTCCTTGCTTTTTAGGTTTGGGGGGGTCAAACATAAAATGAAACCTTCGTCTTATCCTGTAACGTGTTGCGAGTTCAATACAATGTTTATCCTGATTCGCTGCCGGGCCTCAGGGTTGTCGGCTGAAGAGCTGTGTCATTTGATAATATAGTGGGTCTTATTCTTGTGTTGTGGCCGGCCCCTGCGGTTGTTGGTCCGTGCTTGTAATTTTATTGAACTGTACAATAAAGGTTTAAAAAAAAAAAAAATCCTAAGAGTTCTGATGATATGGAAGCAGGTGCCAGCCACGCCAATTGCTTGTTGCTTGAATGACAATAAGTCATCAAACTTAACGCCCAAATTACAGGCAGAGGAGATGGTTTTAGGAGGGGCTTCAGCATCTTCAGGCCACCACTGTTTGGGAGAGAACAGATTTTGGGGACCAAACGGCAAGATTTCAGTTTTCCCCGAATTGCATTTGAGATGGTTGATCTTCATCCACTCAAATGTGGCAGTGAGGCAGTTTTTAAGATTTTCTTCAGCTTCAGGCAGCTCCCTGTCAAGTACCATGATAAGCTGTGTATCATCAGCGTAAGATATTGTGCTGATCTGGTAAGAGGAGATAAGCTCAATCAGGGGGACAATATGAAGATTGAAGAGTACAGGGCTCAGACTAGAGCCCTGAGGGACCCCTGTACTGATGTTTTTTTCTTCAGAGTTAAATTCTCCCAGTACCGTGACTTGACGTCTATGGCTGAGAATTATTATTATTATTATTTTTTTTGTAAGACTTTATTAGTAGTTGCCAAATGTGCATTACAATCTTTTTACAACCCGGAGGCCAGTTGTCATAGACATAATAGTTCAACTTCATTGTTACACAGCTCTTCAGCCGACAACCTTCCGGTCCGGCAGCAATTTATTGACAATTTACGTAAGGCATTTCGATGACTGGTAAATAATCTGAATCGTCCTACTTTTTAATTTTATATATTAACACAACTTTGGACTCAATAGTATTAGTTATCAGCTTATAACGATATCAATGTATATTCAGTATCCCACGCTAGTGGGTTTCCCCGGGCGTCTATCCTGTCCCCTCTTGTCCCTAAGTTCTACAGTTGATCAAATATGCTCGTATCCCAGGCCCCCTCCCAACCCTTCCCGGCGACCTCCAAGTGGATCATTCATCCATCTCCTCCTCGTCCCCGGAACTATCAATGTCTTCTTCAGGAAGAGGCTCGCACAGGTCCCCCCTATAACTGTTCCAGGGCTGCCAGATCTTATTCCATTTGCGAGGGTTGGCTCTCCTTTTGTATACTGCTCGCTCAACCACCATAAGTCTATCCATAGTCCTGAACCACTGTGCTAAAGTCGGTGTTTCTGCCACCCCCCATTTCTGCGCTATATCTCGTTTGGCAACCATTACCCTGACTATTACCCATTGCTGCCCCTGACGCGTCAGATCATTCTTCCACCACACATTCAGCAAGCACACACGCGGGTCCGGTGTGAGTGATATCTCTAGAGTTTGGGAAATAGTGCGCATGATTTGTCGCCAATAGTCAGTGATAATCGGGCAGTCCCAAAGTGTGTGCAGTAATGTCCCCTCTCCTCCACAGCCTCTGAGGCAGTTTGGGTGATTCGCCCTGCGTAGTTTGTGTAGGGTAGTTCTGGTGTAGTAAACCCTGTGCAATATCTTAAATTACACCAACCGGAATCGGGCCGAAACGCCTGCTTCCCTCGGGGATGCCAGTGCGGCGTTCCAATCTGTCTCATCCATAGCACCCAGCTCATCCTCCCATTTCTCCCTTAGTTTAACCAGAGGGTCCGGCAGGTTATTCAATAGTTTTCGGTATGTGAGGGACGTGGCGCCTGTTTGCATAAAGTCCTCCATCGGGGAAGATTCCCGGACCTTCGATCCTGGCTCAATGGCTGTCATCAATGCATGTCTTATCTGTATGTATCGGTAGGTTTCATTGGGGCCTAGATCGTATTGCTGTTGTAGGTGCGAGAAAGGGACCATTCCATTGTTTGTCCATAAGTCTCCTACCTTGGCGATTCCTATGTTATCCCATTGAGTAAATCCCTTGCTATGTCTCAAGCATCCTAGGAGTTTAGTGTCCCACAAAGGTGTAAGTTTCGTTATAACACCTCCCCATTTGAGTCTCGTCTGTGCCCTATGCCATAGTGTCACAGTGTGTTTGGTCGGGCCCATTAGTTTCGCCGTAAGACCCTTGTTATATAACAGGCCAACAGGCTGTGTGTTTCTAATTGCGCTCTGTCTGCCAGTCTCTGGGTCAGACAGATAAATTAACATGTCATCAGCATAAAAGGAAACTCTATCTTCCCAATTGTCCCCCCAGTGCACTCCTCTTACTAACGGGGTAGTCCTAATGACAGTGGCTAGTGGTTCTAGGACCAAGGCGAACAATTGGGGGGAGAGCGGGCAACCTTGCCGTGTCCCCCTAGCCAGTGGGATCTCTCGGGAGATGTGGCTATTTGCCGCTACATGTGCAACAGGATTCGTGTATAGAAGTCTTAACCAGGAAATAAACTTAGGGCCGAAGCCCATATGGGCTAACACTGCGAAGAGGTACTGCCATTCCACCATGTCAAACGCCATTCTGTCATCTAACGATAGTATGGCTGCCGATCCTGTCAGCAAGGGGGCTCGCACCAGTGCTCCATGCACACGTCGAAGCTTCAACGCCGTGCTTCTATGTGGCATAAAGCCCGATTGATCCGGATGAATCAGGTGCGAGAGATGGGGCATCAGACTGATAGCCAGTATTTTCGCCAAAATTTTAGCTTCGGCATTAAGAAGAGAGATCGGGCGGTATGATGCACACTCAGTGGGTGATTTACCCGGTTTCGGAATGGCCACAATGGTCGCCATCCGTTGATCCAGGGGTAAGGTTCCCCTCACTTGACTCTCCGCAAACATGGCTAGCAGGGGTTTGCTCAGTGCGTCTGCCATTGTCTGAAACCCAGCACCTTACCTGTATGAAGCACATTGATTGCCATCTGTATCTCCTCTACCGATAGGTCCGCCTCTAACTCGTCTAACGCATCCTGTGGCAAAGTCGGAGTTCGCACAGTTTGGAGCGCCAACATTGCCGCTTCTGCCGTGACTTCCACTTCTGGGGTGTACATCCCTTGGAAGTGGTCGGCTAGGACTTCTATTATTTCCGAGTGGCGCGAGCGTAGCTTCTCCAGTATTAGGGGTGTCTTTCATAGATTCACATGCCTGAATCATTCCCTGTCGTCGGAGTGGGAGTCCCACGGTACATAAAAAAAGCAATAATATGCCATAATACATATAGCAAATAACAGAAGTACCAAACCAGGAAGTAAAGTAGTACCAGCTACAGTAGAAAAAACCTCACAATCGTGACTATCCTAGTCATTATGTATTAGTACAAACTGCAGCCAATCAGGCGACAGTACCCACCAGAATGTTCTCCCCAGAGGCTCCGGCTCTCAGATTTTCTACCGCACGTCGTGTGAAGGGAGTCTCCCTGAGCTCTGCTCAGTTTTTCTTCAAGATTAGTTGGCTTCTTCAAGTTTTTTTCAGATGTCTACTTCTAAATTCCTGTTCAGGGCCTGTGATTCTTGTGGGAAGCTTAGGCTATTCAAAGAAGATCCCCACAAAAAATGTTTATATTGCCTTTATCCTGACCATAAGGCAAAGGAGTGCAAGATCTTCCGCACCTTCCCCCCTAAGACCATCAAGGATAGAGAAGGACGACTGCTGTTGTGGCTTAACAGACTCAAAGACAAGGAGGACCCTTTGTCTGAGGTAGGAAGCATTGCCTCCGGTTCTTCACTAATTTCTATTAAGAGGAAGGCTGAAATAGAAGTTTCATCTCCTAGGGCGAAGGTGACAAAGAAGGCCCAATCCTCTCTGGATTCTGCTGGGCCTAGTGTTTCAAAAAAGACTCTTCCACCTATTAAGATGGATAGTACGCCCTCTAAGAAGTCTGGGAAATCTGCAGTTCCCAAGAAATCTTCACAGTCTGTGCCTCCTCAGTTGCCACCTTTGACAATTTCAACATCAAAAAAGGATTGTGTTTCCTCTCATGTGGCCACGTCTACCACCTGCACGATGACTTTCTCCTCACCTAAGCCAGCTCTAGTGATGTCTTCGGCCTCATCGCCTACGCTGGTTCATGTGCAGATCAGGCCTATCTCGTCGTCGACTATAGTCCCGTCGACGACGGCTAAGGTACCGTCGACAAGCTCCTCGTCTACGAATCTAATGTCGACAGTTGGCTCCCCGTCGACGAAGAAAATTGTGCCGTCGACGATGCTCTCGTCGACGAAGCTCTAGCCGACGACATTGCCGTCGACGATGAAATCCTCGTCGACGATGAAATCCACGTCGACGAAGCTACCGTCGACGACCTTGACGACGTCCTTGTCGACGAAGTTACCGTCGACGACCTCGTCGACGAAGATATCATCTAAAAAGTTGTCGTCGACGAAGATAGATCAATCGTCGACGATGGTACAAATAGCAGGTTCGTCGGCGACGGAGGTGATCCCATCGACGCCACCACTGTCAAGCTGCACTGCCTTACAAGTCTGGTCAGCACAGTCACCTGGGATACCGTTACCATCACCTGCAACTACAGTTACGCTTTTCGATTTGGTCGATGGACGCGGATCGCATTGTCGGCCCGTCTTAGCTGTTTGTAGCTTCCCTCCCATTGAAGAGGTGATATTCGTTGCCCAACAGGGTTTTCTGAGACTCAGGCTATTGGAATCTGCGACTTAATTGCAGTAAAGGGCTGAGCAAGTCAATTGTGACTTTTTTCAGAAAAGTAGAAGGCATATAATAAATGTCCTGATGATGAACCTTTAATACTTATAGGTTCGAAACGTCGCTGACTGTATCACACTATATGCAAATGAAATATATTAATTTATGTCAGCAATAGTGTGTTTGTATCATCGTCTGATTGTGATTCAACTACACAGACTGTTCAGTTGCCTTTGTTTTCTTTTCCTCAGTGTGTCAGTTGACATCGGCTGGTGTCCTGCTGTTAATTTTTTTTAAAAATTTCAAATAACCTTTCTTACTAAAAAATAAATCTGTCCGGCTGGACAAATAATATAGAGTCTATCTAGCCTATATTTATTCGACTGACAATTTGTACTTTGTCTAGAGACCACTGTTCTGGATATAGACTAAGTTACCCTGAGGTCCCTAGCGTATTGCTGCCTTGGGTTCCCTTGTTCACTAAAATGGGTTCAAGAAAAGGGCTACTAATGAGGCGATTCCTTCTACGCTGGTAGTGCCAGAGAAACTTTTGGATTCGGATGAGGAAGGATCCTATGAAGATGAGAACTTTGGAGCGGCCAGAAGTCCGTCTGACCTCCAAATTAAGATTCAAGACGATACGGAGGAAGATATGCATGAAACGGAGCCTTTATCACATGAGGACAGGCCTGCTCCCGGCATGCAAATGCCTGAGGAATTATTTCGCAATCTACAATACATGCTCAGCGACTACTATAGGCGTTTTCCACCTTCAGAGTCAGGTGACTCTCAGGTATCTACGCCAAGACCTAAAACAGCGACGCCGCTTTCAAAGCAGGCACAGCCAGTTGTTTCTGTGACGGTGGATGAAGGACGTCCAGCATTGTCTGCGTCACAAGACACAGCTCCTCAAACAGGGGATGAAGAGTACTCAGATCATGAGGAGCAGGAAGAAGGAGAATTAGACAATAGGTCAGAATCATCGATTAGGATTACAATGCAAACACGCCCTCTCCGGCAGAACCTACAACATCAGAGTCACCTCCTGTGGACATTCTCTCATTCCACAAGATCATGGATAGAGCAACAAGGAGGTTCCTGATAACTATGGAGTCAAAACAAGAGGAATGCTTCTTATATGACTTCAAGTCTTCGCCACAAAAACAGAGTTGGACCATTCCAATCATAGAATTCATATGGAAGGAAGGACTGAAGATCATGTCCAAGCTAAATTCTTTGCCAGCAGTGCTCACGAGAGTGGATAAAAAATATAGAGCACCAAATTCATCTCCAGCGTGCCTCATTGGACAAGCGAAAGCAGACTCTGTGGTAGCGCAGGCGGCGCAAAAGAGATCTTCTAACCCAACATCTCAGGTCTCTGTTCCGCCAGATAAAGACGGGAGACGTCTAGATTCTATCGGGAAAAAAGTTTCTACAATTGCAGCTACAACTATTAGAGCCGCTAACTCTCTAGCCATATTAGGGAGATACGATAGGCAGATGTGGTCGGACATCTCGCCGTATGTGGACAAACTTCCCGAGCCAGATCGGGCTGAAGCAAAGAATATCCTTCAGGAAGGAGAGTGCGTCTCGTCTGAGATGATTGATGCTGCAGTGGACGTTGCTGCAACAGGTTTTCGTCAGCGAGCAGGTGCAGCTGCTCTTCGGAGGCAAGGATGGTTGAAGGCAACATCTTTTCGGCAGGAGGTCCAAACAAGGATTATAGATATGGCATATGATGGAGAGTATTTATTTGGAAAGCATGTTGACGATGCTTTGGAAGCCATCAAGAAGGATACTGAGACAGCACGTTCGCTGGGCACTTTACAATACAGGAAGTCTTCCTTTCGTGGAGCAAGAGGAAGAGGGAATTTCTCTAATAGAGGAGTCTATAACCAACAGCGCTCCTATACTTCCGCCCAGGGAAACCAAAGATACCAGCCATATCGTCAACAGACTTACGGACAGAGAAAAGGAAATTTCTCTCAGTCTCGAGGAAAATCCAACTATCGCGGAAGAGACAATAAAAAGTGAGAAACGCATCCTGCCGCCACTTTGTCCCAACCCGAATCAAATTGGAGGAAAAATATCCCCAAATTACTTAAATTGGTCCTAGATTACCACTGACAAATGGGTTCTGGATGTGATAGCCAGAGGTCACGTTTTGGAATTCGTAAAAACTCCTCCAAACTCCCCCCCCAAGAGGACCACCTCCAGCACATCTCAAGGAGCTGTTTGCCCAGATCAACACTATGATTCGAAAAGGAGCAATAGAAAGGGTACCTCATCATCAGAAACGAAAAGGTTTCTACTCAAGATTTTTCCTTATTCGCAAGAAGTCGGGGGAATGGCGACCCATCCTCGACCTGCGTGCCCTCAACAAATTCCTCAAAAAACTGTCATTCAGGATGCTGACACTTCAAGAAATCCTCCATTTTCTTTCGGCGGGAGAGTATATGGCAACACTCGACCTTCAGGATGCGTACTTCCATGTTCCAACTTTTCCCAGGCACCGGAAGTTTCTAAGGTTCAGAGTGGCTGGCAGGGACTTCCAGTTCAAAGTTCTTCCCTTTGGACTGCGCTCAGCCCCCAGAGTGTTCACGAAGATACTGGCCCCGGTGGCAGCCCACCTTCGGTTGCAGTCGATACAGATATATCCATATCTAGACGATTGCCTTATCAAGGCCAGTTCTTTCGACATGGTAAAAACTCACATTCAAAAAACTCTGTCACTGATGCAAAGCCTGGGTTTCTCAGTGAACTTCGAGAAATCGCACCTAACGCCAGCAAGGAGAAAGACTTTCTTGGGAGCGACACTGGACACCAAGCTCACCCAAGTATTTATCTCAAAGGAGAGACAGGAAAAGATACGACGGTTGGCTGCGGCACTGTTGTTAAAAAGGTGCGTTTCAGTGCGCATGTTCAAGTCCTTCATAGGGATGATTTCTTCCTGTATTCTTCTCACCCCCAACTGTCGTCTTCGGATGAGGCCCTTGCAAGAGGAGCTCAGTCGCCAGTGGATACAGGTGTCGGGGTCCTTTGAGGATATCATACAAATAACACCACGAATGCGAGAAGTGATTCAATGGTGGAGTCAAGGTTGCAACATACAAGTGGGATGCTCTTTCCTCACGGAAGTGCCCAGGTTCATAGTGACGACAGACGCTTCAATGACAGGCTGGGGTGCACACCTCCAAGGCATGGCGGTCAGCGGGAAATGGAACAAAATCCAAATGAAATGGCACATAAACAGGCTAGAATTGCACGCCATCTTTCTAGCCCTGAAGTCCTTTCAGGCGACCCTAGAAGGCGCCACAGTCTTGATTCGGACAGACAACACCACCTGCATGCATTATCTAAACAAGCAGGGAGGCACAAGATCAGCCCGGCTATCGCACCAGGCACAAGAGATTTGGAGTTGGGCCCTGACTCACAATATCCATCTGTCAGCTGTCCATGTCCCGGGAATCGCGAATGTGTTAGCGGACTCTCTCAGCAGATCCACAGGCTGCACTCACGAGTGGGAACTACATCAACCATCTCTAGACCGCATCTTTCAGACATGGGGGCATCCGGATCTGGACTTGTTTGCGACGCACCAGAACCGGAAATGCCCATACTTTGCAAGCTGGGTTCCCCACAAGGACTCGTGCGGGGATTTCCCTTTCGATGAGTTGGAATCAAATATTCGCTTACGCTTTTCCACCGATACCACTGATCCCGAAAGTCATCAAGAAAATGAAGAAGCAGCCATGCCGGTTGATACTGATTGCTCGACGATGGCCCCGGCAATACTGGTTCACCGAGCTACTCCTTCTTTCGGAATGCAACCCTATCCAACTTCCTCGCATTCCGAATCTTCTCTCCACCCACAAGGGCAGGGTGTACCATCCGGACCAGAACTCGCTGAAATTGTCAGCTTGGCTCCTCAGCACATGGAATTTGCACACTTAAACATTCCACAGGATTGCCAGGAGGTACTGGCCAAGGCCAGAGCTCCATCTACGATCAAGACCTACAGACTTAAGTGGAGGCGTTTCTGTGAATGGTGCCAGTCTAATGGGCTTCATCCCATTCATGCCAAACCAGAGCAAATTCTTCCCTTCTTTTTGCACTTGGCCAGACTGGGTTTGGCGCATTCTACTCTTAAGGTCTTCCTGGCTGCCATTTCCAGATTTCGTCAAGATGGATCAAATTCTTTGTTTTCCGTGCGGATCATACAGCAATTTTTCAAAGGATTGTTTCGTATGTTTCCGCCTGTGCGGAAACCTCCACCTACATGGCATCTGAATGTCGTACTAACTCAGCTCATGCGTCATCCTTTCGAGCCAATCCATAAGGTGGACCTGAAATTTTTAACATGGAAAGTGTCATTGTTACTAGCTTTAACATCTGCCAGAAGGGTTAGCGATATTCAGGCATTTACATCTAGATCGCCTTTCATCCAATTCACCACTGACTCGGTAGTACTACGTACTAATCCAAAGTACATGCCAAAGGTGCCTTTGGATTTTCATCTGAATGAGCCGGTTGTCCTCAAGACAATCTTTCCAACCCCACAGTCTCCGGCTGAACGAGCACTGCATTCGTTGGATATTAGGAGATGCCTCAAGTTTTACCTATCAAGAACCTCTGCCATCCGCAAGACAGACCAACTGTTTGTGGCTTATGGTCGGCAGCGCCAGGGCTGTGCAGTTTCAAAACAGACCATTGCTAGATGGGTCTCCTCTACAATTGGACTTTGTCATCAGCAGGCCGGTAGACCCTTACAGGCCTTGCCAAGAGCACATTCTATAAGGGCGGTTAGCTCTTCCACTTCCCTTTTTGCTGGTGTGCCTCTTCGACAGATCTGCAGAGCTGCTACATGGTCTAGCAGACACACCTTTACTAGACACTACTGTCTAGATTCAGCAGACGACGCAGATGCTTCGGTTGGAAGAGCAGTGCTGCGCAATCTTTTCAAATAAGGTGAGCCTCTGTTTCCACCTCCTCCTCTATGCTCTTTAGACGTTATTTCAGATTTGGATGATTCTTGTTATACATGTATACATGTATACTGTATATGTATGTATATTTATTTGATAATCTGACATCTACGAGCGTTATGCTAGGAGTACTGCTTACTATTCTGATTCAGGCATGTGAATCTATGAAAGACACCCCTAATACTGGAGAAGAACAATAGTTACTTACCTGTAAACAGGTGGTTCTCCAGTATTGGTGTCTTTCATAGATTCACATGCAACCCACCCGCCTCCCGCCAGAGACTCACTCAGGCATTATGGGGTTTCACTCCTGTGCGAGAAAATCAGAGAGCCTGAGCCTCTGGGGAGAACATTCTGGTGGGTACTGTCGCCTGATTGGCTGCAGTTTGGACTAATACATAATGACTAGGATAGTCACGATTGTGAGGTTTTTTCTACTGTAGCTGGTGCTACTTTACTTCCTGGTTTGGTACTTCTGTTATTTGCTATATGTATTATGGCATATTATTGCTTTTTTATGTACCGTGGGACTCCCACTCCGACGACGGGGAATGATTCAGGCATGTGAATCTATGAAAGACACCAATACTGGAGAACCACCTGTTTACAGGTAAGTAACTATTGTTCATCCGCTCTGAGTCTCTCAATTGCAATATGTTTCTGCAACCGTCCTTCTTTTTATCTAGCTAGGCCAGGAGTTTACTAGCTTTGTCCCCTATATGGTACACCCTGTGTGCTGTCGCCTCTATGTTTTCAACTGTCCATCGTCTAAGGTGGTCGTCATGTAGTTGCTGGCAGAGGTGAAGCGTGTGAAGTGTGTCCTCCGTTGGGCTTGCCATATGGGCCGCGTTTGCTGCTTCGAGTTTTAACTCTAAGTCCAGCAGTTCCCTTTTTTGCAAGCATCTGTGTCCCGCTATTGTCGTAATCGCCTGTCCTCTTAACACTGTTTTATAGGCCTCCCAAAAGGTCGTGGGGGATGGCACAGAAGCTGTATTTTCTGTAAAGTAATAACGGGTCGTCTTTTTCAATTCCTTACGGATGTGCGGTACCTTAAGATACCCTGGGTAAATTGGATAGACTCTTTTGCGTGCTCTTTCCGAGCACGACAAGCTCAGTGTTAGAGGAGAGTGGTCTGAGATACCCCTGGGCCTAATCTTCATGTCACTTATAGTAAGGTGGCCGTCGCCCAGTGTAAGGAAATAGTCAATACGGGATAGGCTATTGTGGGTTGCAGAATAGTAGGTGTACTGTTGGCCCTCAGGGTTAAGATGTCGCCAGATGTCCAGCAGTCCCTGTGCCTCCATGAATTCACAGAAGCGGGACGGGCCAGGAGTCTGCGTCCGGACCGGAAATCTATCCTGTGGGTTATGAGCCACTGCATTAAAGTCTCCCCCACCACAAGGTCGCCCTCCGAGATTTCTAACAGGAATTTCCCCAAGTCAGGAAAGGCAGTCGTTTGTAGCGCCGGTGGAATATATACAGACACTATGTTAAGTGATTTCCCTTCCCATTGTCCACAAGCTGCTGCAAAGCGGCCGTGATCATCAGTTTTAGTGGTCTGTAGTATGAATCGGGATGCCTTCCTCATCAAAATGCCCGTCCCACGGGACCCTGAAGTAAAGTCTGAATGTACTATCATGCGGTAACCTCGCCTGTCTAGTGACTTGCTGGCCGTGCCCACTATGTGCGTTTCCTGAAGAAGGATCAGATCATGACTTATTCTTCTGATACCCTGCAAAACCAACCCCCTCTTTATCTTGTCTCCCAATCCCCGCACATTCAAGGACATCGACTGTAGTGGAGTCACCGGCCCCGAGTGAGGACTCTCATCTAGGGTATCAGTCTGTATTTCTTGTGCCATTTCTTGCCTGTAAAGACGGACAAGTTTGCAGTATGCATTGGCGCCGTTGCGCCCGGCGTATACCTATCTGCGTGTTTGTATCTTCTTGACGTATATTATCCTTAAGAGTCAACCAAATCAAACAGTTAGAAACACCCTTACCCTGAACTCCCCCCCTCCCTGCCCCCCTGCTATACGGACATTGAACCGCCCGCCCCCTCAACTTAGCAGAGTGCTTAACCCATTCCCCATACCAAATACTTGCTCGTGGGGATGAGGATTCTCCGGAGCCGGCGGCCCCTCTTACTCTCCTTGGATGCCCTCGGCCCAGTGTCCTGCAGCAGACCGTCAGGCAGTTCACAATGTTATGTTTAAGTCTTTTGTAGTCACCGGGCGGCTAAAGTTCCTTGTTGGCATCGTTGACCATAGTATCTCTGTTCGGCGAGAGGTCCCCTTCCGTTCTCCGAGATGTCTGCGAGTCTGAAGGAGCTCCTGCACCTTTGTTCTTGTGTCCTGTTTGAGCGACGGGGCTGATTGGTCGGTCTCCAGCCCGCTAGTCAGTCCCGGGCTATTTCGGGAGTGTCAAAGAACCAAGTCTTGTTTTCTGCTACCACCCGTAGGGCCAGATGTAGGTAAATTTTATTTTCCGACCTCTTAAATACCGAGTCATACCGACTCGGTATTTCAGAGGTCGGAAAATAAAAGTACCGAGATGTAGGTAAATGCAGATGTGCAATTACCGAATCGGAAACAGTCGGTATTTTCCGATGCGGGAAATACCGACCAGTTAATGCCCATTCATTCCTATGGGCTTTGAAGCCCATAGGATTGATTGGGCATTTACCGGTCGGTATTTACCACATCGGAAAATACCGACTGTCACAAGGGTGCAGGGGGTGTCACTTTGACACCCTCTGGCACCCCCAAAAGAGGCTCGGGTGCCATGTGGCAGGCATACCTGCCCTAAGGGCAGGTCTGCCTGTCATATGGCATAGGTGTACATGCACACATGTGCATGCACACCAGAAACGGTATTTTACCATCAAGTAGTATTTGATGGTAAAATACCGATTTTGTACTGCTTGTGGGACTCAGAAGAGTCCCACCTACATACCAATTTACCGGAATCCGTAATGATACCGACTCGGTATTTTACATACTCGGTAAATTTACCTATCGGTAAATTTACCGAGTCTGTAAAATACAGGGACCTACATGTCAAATTGCTCTAACCGGTCGGTAACGGCCGAATTCGGCCGTTACCACCCGGTAAATGCCTACCTACATCTGGCCCTTAGTCTGGCTGGAAAAATCATTGAATACGGAATCATCCGCGTTCTCAGTTCTCTCTTTACATCCAAGAACGTCCGCCGGCGGCGTGCGACCTCCGCTGTGTAGTCCGGAAAGAAGGCCAGTGTGGAGTTGTGGATCTTGACGGGAGGGGACACCCTTGCCGCCTGTAGAATAGCATCTCTGTCCCGAAAATTAAACAGACAGGCAAGGATAGGTCACGGTGCCGCACCTGGTTTGGGTCGGCCCCCCGGAACTCGGTGCGCTCTCTCCACCGAAAAGAAGGTGGATAATCCTTTAGCCTGGAGCTCTTGTTTAATCAGTTCCTCCACATATAAGTCTGTTGCTCTGGTGCCTTCAGGTTCTGGTACGCCAAGGATTCTTATGTTGTTTCTCCTTGAGCGCCCTTCCTGATCATCCAGTTTTTCACGTAACGTCTTGTTCTCTACCGACATCCGTTCCATCGCCGTTTGGAGCTCCGACACATCTTCCACTAGCGACTTTGTAACCACCTCCATTGAGTTCACCTTCTCAGCCATTTTGTGAAAGTCCGCCCTAATCAGAGTGATTTCCGTAGAAATTGAGCCCACTGTGGCCTGCACTTGTGTCAGTGCCCGCATGATGTCTTCCAGTGTCGTCTTCTGTGTGCTCGCCCCGTCCACAGTTTTACCGGCTGGGGACTTGCCGTCCGCTGGGGAGGAGGAACCCCCTCCACTGGCATATCTATCGATACGGGTTTGTGTAGTGCCTCCTCTTGAGTTTTTACCAGCCATTCCTGCTGTTTTCGCGCCGCAGGTTTCTTGTCAAATTTCCCCTTTTTCTCGTGCGGGCACTTGAATAGAGATATGCTTGGGGTCACTGCCCGTTCCTCATATCTCACGGGAAGCCTCTTTCTCCCCGTTTCACTTTCGGTTAATGTGCACCCACTGGTTTTTCCCGCCTCTGTAGTGCTTCACTTAGGCCTTGTGTTATTGGTATGCTCGAACTCAGGCCCGATGGGGGCCTTCATCGTCGCAGTCCTCGATCTTGTGCACTGTGCAGACTCTGTATTATATCCCCTTTGTCAATTGTTCAGCGTTCTCGGGCACGTATTCCTTTCTTGTGCTAACGTTAGCAGGACCTCAATCCTTTCTCATTGTCTCAGAAGATACGGGGCTCAATTTCCAACAGCAGTCGCGGCTGGAGTTGTAGGGTCCTCTCTTCTATCGCACGCTGCCACCTCGTGCGCCGTTGATTTAATGGCAAGTCCTTTCCACGGTCAAGGCATTAGGTAGCACCCGCCTGATCTCTTAGTCTCTCCCAAACTCAGGGGTCTTATCTCGGGCTGTTTTGCTTGCTCTTCATAGCCCGTAAGATCTCTCCCGAAACCGGTCTCTGCCGCTCCTTACTTCCGATCAGGTCTGAGTGCTAGGCAAACGCTTCCCGTCTTCCGCGGGTCCCAGCAGGCTTCCAATCTACGCAGCTCCCGGGTTGAATCCCGTGGTGGCTGGTGGCGGTTGTTTCTTGGCCGTAGCTTCAATCTCCTGATGTCGGCTCACCGCCGTCCGTGAACGCTACTCTGCGCTGCTTCTTCTTGAGTCGGCCGCGACGTGTTAAGATGGCGGCCCGAGCCTTTGTTCAGCCGTGCTTTCGATTTCAAATGCCCGCAGTCCGGCTGTCTTTCGCTACGGCGGTGCTTGCGTTCTTTCCCTACAGTCGTCGATACCCCTTCAGGCCACTCCGGCCAGTCATTTCAGGTGCCGGTCGGGTGTCTGCCGGCTTGAACTGTAGTGGTCGATCGTTTCCGGTGGTTTTCTCCAGGGTCGCCTCAACTTCCGCTCGGATTATCGAATGGGATAGGTCCCGGCTCTTCGCTGTGGTGTAGGCCTCAGGATCGCCTCGGTATAAGTCTTGTCTCCGGTGTCGGACAATGTTCAAAATTGCTGCCCTGGGTTCGGCTCGGTCCTAGGCTTCGGGTCCCTCTGCTAGAGCTTCTTTTCTACACAGATATTAGGAGAGGCCGCCCGATCTACGGAGCTCTTCCTTTAGGCTGCCGCCATGCTCGGCTGCTAGCTGAGAAAATGTTTTAACCAGGTCAGCGCTACTCCTCCAATCCCTGAGTTAAGTAGGCGGTCAACCAAGATTGTATGTGAGACCGTATCGAAGGCCGCCGATAGGTCGAGTAATATCAGGACGGCCTTCTTCCCTTGGTCCATAGCGGTTCGTAGGGTCTCTGCCGTAAACAGGAGGGCGGATTCTGTAGAATGTTTGGACCTAAAGCCTGATTGGTTGGCATGCAAGATGTTATTGTCTTCTAGGAATTTCGTGAGTTGTTTGTTAGCAAAAGATTCGGTCAGTTTAAACACCAATGGAAGCAATGAAATGGGACGCAAATTAGAAAGAATGGTCGGATCAGGTAAAGACTTTTTCTGAAGGGGCTTAACGGCTGCTAATTTCCAATCACAGGGAATCTCAGCTGTGACAAGTGACGAGTTGATGATGCCATTAATAATAGGGTTTACCTCTTTGACCAAAGCTTTTAGGAACAAAGGAGGACAGGGGTCAAATGGAGAACCAGATTTGCTAGATAGGATGGCCTGATGTGACTCCTCTAAGGAAATTTGGGCAAATACATTAAAACAGGTCGTGTTAAAATTATTCTCTCTGCTTAGCTCCACCCTTTCCTTATCTGGGGAAGTCAATGTTGGTTGGGGAAAATCCTTAACAATGTCTAGAATTTTCTTTTCGAAGTAATTGGCAATGGAGTTGCAGAGAGACAGGGAAGGGGGGATTTCCTGTGAAAGTGCTCTAGGATTTGTGAAGCTGTTTACAATCCTAAATATGTCTTTCTGTCCATTTTCAGAGGAGGCTATTGCCTCTAAGAAATAAGCTTTTTTTGCCAATTTAATTGAGGCATGGTACTGCCTACGGGCTACTTTATAAATGCTACGGGTATCAGCTTCGTAATTCCTACGCCACCTACGTTCCAATGCCCTTACTTCACCTAACTCTACTTTCAAGGCTAGTGAGAACCATGGGGCGCTCTTTTTATTTTTAATACCACCTGAGTTTTTTAAGTTTATTGGGTCTGACTGCTTACTTAGTGTCGTGATCCACTCGCAAAACCGCTGATTGTCTGTCGAGGTGTGCCCAGTTAGTATTGGTTTACTCTCTCTTACTTTCTCCAAAAGACCTGGCTGGGTAAGTAATTTTTTCCAGTCAGGTTTATGACTGCCCACTGTTCTTTTTATGACTTTTACTGGGACATTATCTTTTAATATAAGTTCAAAAGGAATAAATTTGTGGTCTGACCAGGTTTGGACAGAGGGGGGTTTAATGGTCAGGATGTCTGACTTGGAACAAATACAGTCTAATATATGACCTGCTATATGTGTGGGTTCCTGCGTCAGCAGGGTTAAGCCAAGGACACTAATTATATCCATAAACCAGGTTGTCCCGAGTTCTTTAGGGGAATCTAAATGGAGATTAAGATCCCCTAGCAACGTGAAATGGGCAAATCTGAGCGTAAGATCGCTCAGTACATCCCCAATGCTCTCCAGGAATTCTTTAGGTTGACCCGGGCACCAGAAAACGTCAAGGAGTCGTGGATATATAGACAAAAGGCCATAGCCTCTGCCCCCTTAATGTCTGGCAGCTCATGTGTAGTACATGTCATAGTATCTCGGTAAATAATAGCCAGCCCCCCTTCCCGTTGCTCCTGCCTATCCAAACGCTGGATTAAAAACCCCTGCGGGAGGGCCACTGCTATGTACGGATTACACCAGGCCTTTAACCAGGTTTCCGTGATGAGGAGCCAGTCTAAATCCCCCTCAATAATCAGGTCATTAATATGTTGTGCATTCTTGCACATTGTCCTTGCGTTAATAGGCCCCCCTCGTAACACAGTGGGTCGTGACTTCCCTTTGGCTGCTGGTTAAGAGCAAAGTGTCACCTTGCAATGTTGACAGCAGACCGGGCCGTCCCATGTATCAGGTTTCAAAACATCATGGCAATGGGTAGATAAGTTATTCAAAGAAAGTAAACATGCCCTAGACAGGCCGGGGCCTCTAGTTAGGGGTACATTATGCATGGCCCCTGGCGCCTCCTTAGCGCTGACGGGCAGGACTCTGGCATGACTCCGGCGTGGGTCCGGCGCGTCCGCAGAACGCGTCCGCTACGCGGAGGGAGGCCGCCCCCTTTTATATTCAGCTAGAGCGCGGCAGAGCGCTGAAACACCCCCAATATGGCCGCTGTGGAAACTTTGTCTCCTCGGGACCGATCTATCAGCGTCTACACTCAGCTGAGAGTGGGCCGAGTAGTGGAAGGGTGAGAAGGGATGTCTGGCAGGGTAAAAAACTTCGAAAATAAAGCTAAAATGCCAAACACGAAATAAAAATTCAGACGCTTTTTAAATCAAGCAGAATACAATTATTACAATAAAAATGCTCCAGGTAAAGTCTGTAGAGAAGGACCTCCCGGCTTCGGCCTCAGGAGGGTGAAAAAATGCACACCTAGGTCTGGCGTCGGGAACAGAGAAGCCCCTTTTATATTCAGCTAGAGCGCGGCAGAGCGCTGAAACACCCCCAATATGGCCGCTGTGGAAACTTCGTCTCCTCGGGACCGATCTCTCAGCGTGTACACTCAGCTGAGAGTGGCCCGAGTAGTGGAAGGGTGAGAAGGGATGTCTGGCAGGGTAAAAAGCTTCGAAAATCAAGCTAAAATGCCAAACACAAAATAAAAATTAAGACGCTTTTTAAATCAAGCAGAATACAATTATTACAATAAAAATGCTCCAGGTAAAGTCTGTAGAGAAGGACCTCTCGGCTTCCGCCTCAGGAGGGTGAAAAAATGCACAGCTAGGTTTGTATTAATAAACCATAAATACAAGTTCGAACAGCATTAACACATGGACACAAATATTATCTTAAGTGCAGGCTATGCCTTTCCTTGATCCATACTGTGGTACTGCAATCTGGCAGCCACAAGGTCTGTGCTGCAGAGGGTTGGGCCTACTTGTCCCAAGGAAAAGTTAAAAATGAAACCTTCTTGTCCTTGACTCCAAACTATATTCCCTGGGAGTCGGACTATAGGAATTCCACACCTCTGACCATCTGTTCTTTTCCTGTTGTTTGTCCTCACATTCCACACTGGCGATGAGGATGGGATGTGAGATGTGACATCGTCACCCAACACGCTTTGAAGCAGGCACTACAGCATTGGAACGTGTTAGATTTGAGGTACTACGTAAACATTCTCACAGCTTGATGCACTGCGCAGGATAGACCATTCAGTGGATTGGATGCCCGATCTACTGTAAATATACACAGTGTGACTTTTGTAAAATTAAATTGTGTACCGCCTGCATGGCCTGAGCGGGCTTTAGTATTAAGCATAGTGTCATCATTATTTATGCAGAATTTCTGGAGGAAGACTGTTAGGTGAAACAAAAATCTGTCAATTTACCTTCTCGGGCACAATGCAGCTGAAGTTAAATCCTGAAGGATAGTGCTGTTGAGGGAAAACACAAGACCTCAAAAAGTACGTTCTGATCTCATCTCTCCCATGATACACTGGAGAGCACTGACCATCCAACAAAAGCACGAGGACACGCTGCAAATTCCCACACACATTTCCCTCATGCACACATAACAGATTGATAGAGTACACACACTCATTGGGTGGAACCAAGGCTGTCTGAGATATAATATGAGGTAATTGGAGAATCTTTTGTGAAACACTTATTTTGTATCCTAACCGATACCTTTAAGCTGCCAATAGCATCAAATTGGTCAGTGGTCACTCCACTGGATGAACTCTATGGCCATAGAGTTATCTCAAGGAAGAAAAAAGCATGCCACCTACTGAAAAATTGGAGAAGTGTAAATCAAGTCAATTATCAAATTTAGTAATCCACACACTTACAGTGGATTACCTAACAGTTTATTTTTGTACATCCACACTTTAGCACGTCAATATGTACTCAGAAAGACAACACAATGAGGGACAATTTCAAAGGATCTAGTGAACAAATCACTTATTGAGGAACATTCTTATTAGTTTACTTTTCTCTCCACAGGATTGTGTTAATTTAACTTACATGTATAATATTTTGCCAAAGGTAACCACCACCATGCAAAATATTACTTCTCCCCTGTTTTTTTTGACAAACCCAGGTAACTCATCAATAGTATGGAATAATTGGAAAAAGGTTTTCAGTGACTCTTTAGCTGTAGGGGAGTCGATTTTAGTTGTAGAAAGAAAAGTAACACTTTTGCAACACTGCCTGGGGGCAGGAAATTTCGGAACGCTTACCTGAGTTAGGTGGAGATGACTTCAGAGGGTTAAATATATTTCAACTATCCATAAAGAAAATTAGACTATCATTGTCTACCACATATAAGTACAATCTAGAAAGATATCATTTTGGTAAGAGAAATCAAAAGGAAGGTGAGAAGGTAGAATTGTTCTCAACACTAAGAAAACTTGATGCCACATGTATATTTGGGGCAATAACTGTTAAAACATACGTGATGAGTTCTTATTTACATATAACATAGACAGAATAAGAGAATAATTGTGCCTTAAAGACAATCCCCCTTTGAATGAAGTTTTGATAGTGGGTAAACAGGTGGAATATATCATATTGTGTGTGAAAGAGATAAAGAAACAAACTACATTAAACACGTGATAACCAAGGAGAAGTGAATGTGGCCAGAGAGAAAAGGAAAGAACACTCTAAAACAAACAAATATATATTCAGGGGGCAGTGCTAAAGGTGTGATATGACAGCACATGGCTAATTTAAAAGAGTACCCTGCATGCAAAGCAACATGCATTACGTGTGGTGTGGGAAAAAGGGTCATTATATGGCATGTTGCAAAAGTAAAAAAAACACCTAGGAAAACTAACAGACAAATAAGTAGTGGAGATTTATGATGAAATTGTGCTACAAAATGGGAAGCTCAAGTGCAGATAATCCTATAAATTTGATAAGTGTGAATGAACTGGTAATATAAGCTATGTTTGACACGTGGTCATGGCTGACGGTTAAATCAGAAAAGGTTTACAATGATGGCTTTGAAGGCAAGGATGTTTTGCATAATATGGATATACAGCCAGGAGGTTACAGATGCCAACCCAAAAGTATTAAAGAATATTACCAAGGTAAACGTTGGTATCAAGATCGAGAGACTCACTCAAAGGTGCTGGTGTCAAAAAAGGGGGCAATATCCTAAGCCGGGCTATTGAAAAAGGACTTGGGGGGACTCTGACGCTGCAAGGGGGTAAACGGACTCACCATCGTGAAGGAGATTGCCACACTTGCCATTACAGCCGCTCCTGGGGCCCGACGCTGCTGGTCTCCCCTGCCGCCGCTATCACTACATCGCGGCCGCCATGGGGGGAGACTACAGCTCCCAGGCTGCTTAGCGGCTGCACCGCCCTCTTCCGCCCTGTAGCACGCCAGGAGGCGCTTAAAGATCTGCGGCTTCCCCGGCAGAGCGGGGGACTCTGACGCTGGAAGGGGGGTGAACGAACTCACCATCGTGAAGGAGATTGCCACACTTGCCATTACAGCCGCTCCTGGGGTCCAGACGCTGCTGGTCTCCCCTGCCGCCGCTATCACTACATCGCGGCCGCCGTGGGGGGAGACTACAGCTCCCAGGCTGCTTATCGGCTGCACCGCCCACTTCCGCCCTGTAGCGCCCCCAGAGGCGCTTAAAGATCTGCAGCTTCCTCCGCCTTGCGGACGCGCGCTGGCGTCGCCGGGCTAAGCCCAGGCAAAGGGCAGGCCGTCTGTGGCCGCCCGGGGCCAGGCAAGGCCAGGCCGGGCTACCCCCCTGACTATCACGAAATGGGTAAGATAGAACAATTGGGTAACCAGGGACAGGGGGTAAGAAAGCCAAAGTACCAAGAAAAGCTGACTCAATTATCTCATATTTGACTTCAGCTGTGGGTGCCATTAACAAAGAAATCACTGATGCCGAGAAAGAGCTGGGCATGCCCCATGGCGACTTTGTCAGCTGATCAGTGTCCACCTGACGCCGTTGAGTAAGGAGGGAAACAAGATACCGATTACATACAATCACTGCGTAGTGGTGGATCAAGTAGTGTTAAATCATCAGTCCTTGAAGTTGGGTCAGAAACTTTGGTGACACTGTCCTCTCTTCAAGAAATTAACTCTAAAATCACAGGCCAAGATGAGAGAGGGGGTCGGCCAACTAAAAGTGCCAGCGAAAGACCAAACATGTGATGAATGATGCGGCTAACATGGAAGATTTAATCATGAATAAACTCAGTGTTAAAATTGAGGAGATGTTTATTTCCCTCCTAGAACCCGCCTCGGTAGCCACCGCAAAGGATATCATAGACACTTTAAACACCTGTGTTGCAGGACTACTTAAGAGATGTGAGACTATTGACGCCTTTATACAAGAGTATCGTGGGCTACCTGCGGCAGGGACAGCCCCTCAGATATTACAATCAAATAATGTGGGGCAAATCGCGAGCAAGGGCCCAATTGCTACAACCAGTAATACACAACCCACTGTTGATTCACCTCCCTTTACCGACACTTCGGATATAACTCCTAGGCCCCCCGCCTGTTTGGACAACCCATTAGTAAAGGTAACAACACAAATACCTGCCCAAACTCCTTACTCTACCAATAAGCCAGCCCACGTCTTATGCCAAACTAAGCAACATCTCCCACCCATTGCAGCCCCTCTAGTGGCAGTATTAACAGGGGTTCCACCGCTGGGGTTGGATACCAGGGAGAGTACCCGGGAACTTATGGAAAAATCCAAAAAGTGGTGTAGACAGTACTCTTGTGGGGGCTTAGACATATCTAATAGTATTAACATGGCAAGAAGAGTAGGATGGGTGGGACCGTCTCAAAAGAACTTGGAAGGGGACTGCATTGTCTTGAACTTTGACAAACAGAATGTTGCGGACTACCTATTCTGGGATGGGCCCGACCTCCAAAATTCTGGTATAAGGCCACTTCCTCTGGGGTACTTTTATCCCCCTCCTACTAAAAACCAATGGTGTCCTGCTGTCCGGACAAGGAAATTGCCACTCATTGTCAGAATGCTCCTCCCCACACACAGAGTATAACAGGGGTATGGGATGCCCCCTTGACGTTGGATAGACAAATTGACTCGGGTTTGTTGTTGGTCAACCGCTTTAACCCATTAATGACATTGGAGGACAACGACTGACTAAAAGACAACTAAGGGTCAGCTACACAGCCCCAGGTCCCCACTTGTAGGATTATGAGCTGGAACGTTGCTGGCATCAAGGCAAAAACTGGTAATGAAAATTGGGTAAATATGTTAAAAACCTTCGATATAATAGCCCTCCAAGAGACATGGGACCCTATAAACAGCTCTTCCCTGGATGGTTATAGTCATTTTTGTATCCCAACACGCAGTAAAGTAGGTAGAGCCGAGGGGGCCTTAATCAGCCTATTTAAATTAGATCTGAAGGGCTCCCTAATACAATGTGACTCAGGAAGCCCAAACTGTCTAATAGTGGAACTGTCATGCCCTGACTCTCCCAACATTTTATTTATGAACTTTTATAACTCATGTGCCAATGATAACCCTAATCAATATTTGGATTTAGTGGGGAAATTCTTGTCAGTATATTATATAACCGCAAATGCTTTTGAGATCATATTTATGGGGGACTTTAATACTCATCCCTGCGACCTATCCTGTGCCAATACAGTGGATGAGGGCCCCCTATATTCGATCCCCACACATTTTGAACATTCAAAGCGGGGGGAGGCACTCGAAAACCTCTTGGCCTCCTAGAACCTCAATGAGTCAGTCTGCGGGGAAGGTGGCCTTAGGGCCTCCACGTTTAAAGGGATAGACACGGGTACAATTATTTATGATATTTTTATGACTTATTTTATTTTACCTAAGGTTTTAAGATATAAGACTGAGGTATCTGTTTTTAGCGATCATAAACCTGTTATAATAGAGATGTTGTCAGGGGTCCTTTTTGGGTTTAAGATTGCAAAACACAAGGGTGGAAAGGACGTGATACTTAAAGATCAGGGACAAAGATTAAAATGGTCCAAAGTGGTTCCTGAAACCTTCTCGCAGGAAGTGTGGTTGATGCCTTTGATACTATCTGTATACAAATTGACATAGTCTATCGGCCGGAAGTAAACAGACCAGGCATGTAGGCAAAAGATGGTTCAATAGAAGTTGCTCTAAGGCACACTCTGCACTACTCAAGGCTTGAAGGCCAGCCCTAAAGATAGGGCACAAATAGCTAGTACAAGGACAGCATATAAACAAGCTATACAAGCGAGGAAACATGAGCTGAAAGAGGAGGCTTGGACTCAACTTTTAGCCCTGGAGGTTTTGAGAGACAGCGGGAAATTCTGGGCAACCATAAACCAACCACTATTCTCAAACGATGAGAACTCACCACTCGAATCTAACATAGCAGACGACGTTTGGATAGCCCACTTTGGAAAAATATACTGTTCCCCGGGTATCGAGAATCCCACAGCTATTGACTTTCCCGGAAACGTGGCCACTTCTGTGGTCTTCGAGGTAATAGAAGTGGAAAAAGCGATAGAGCAGACGTTAAAGAACAAGGCTCCAGGCCCTGATGGGGTCCCTGCAGACATGTTTAAATACGCCCCGAAATTTTGGTCTAAAATTCTGTGTAACGTGTTTAATGCTTTGGACCTAAATAACATCCCAGTATCATGGAAGAAATCAATTATCATCCCGGTTTTTAAAAAGGGGGACAGGCAATACCCCTCATGTTATAGGCCTATCTCCCAGATAGACTCCTCAGTCAAAACATTGGGCTGTGTTATCTTACATAAACTAACGGAGTGGTTAGACGATAGAGGGGTCTTGTCGAATGTGCAATATGGCTTTAGAGCCACAAGGAATACCCTAGACCAATGCCTCAATCTGCAACTTTTAATTGACATACACCAAAGCCAAGGAGGTGTCGATGTACCTGGGGTTCATGGACCTCTCCTCGGCATTTGACCTAGTACATAGATCAAAGCTATGTCAAATCTATGTAAAAGCTATGTCAAATGAGAAGTGTGGCTCACCGATTAGAGCGGCAGACCCTGAAGCAGAGGTCTGGCCCGGGACCAGGGTTCGATTCCCGACGCGGCAGGGTCTTGGGCTCAATGTCAACGGACTCGATATTTCTCGCCTAGCTGCCTACTCTAATCATGGGTCCCACTCAGCAACTCTGGGCAATAGCTTGCTTAATCTCCACAACGACCCCGAAAGCGCTAGGATGCCTGGCCTCACCTTGGAGGTGCCCAGTAAGGGGCATCTCACAGGGAAAGCCAGGAAGGGTTCCACAGCGGTATACAGTGCCAAGATACCTTCTAGGTGATAGTGCGCTTTACAAGTATACACACATTTACACATTTACATTTACATTTACATTTATTAGAAATGGGTTTTGATCATGCCCTTGTTAACCTTTTGGCTGATTTGCACTCTGGTCTCCTAGCCTCTGTAAGGGTTACTTCTGAGGGACGCTGTACTAAGCATTTTAATTCAGAGAGAGGGGTCAGACAGGGGTGCATTCTGGCCCCCCTTTTTTTTACATTATATATTAACGCCCTGGAGCCTGCATTGAGGGAGGCGTCAATGGACATACCGCATTTAGGGGATCTGGTTATACCGGTCCTCTTGTACGCGGATAACGCTGTTCTCTTGGCCCGCACGGGGGTAGGACTCCAAAGGTTGTTAGACGCCTTTGGGAATTTTATGAAGACCCTGGATCTAAAAATTAACGCCAACAAATCCTAAGTTATGATCATGGGGAAGTGCAGTAGGAATAATAAAGCTAAAACCTTCTTCTGCTGTGGTGAAGAAGTTAGAAGAGTGCCTATATTTCCCTATCTGGGAGTTCTTTTTGATGACAGGGGGAATTGGGGCCCGCAATAAAAAAACAGAAACGTTGCATTTGCAAGAACAACCTCTGCACTCTTGGGTTTTACTGAAAAATTAGGGGCTAGACCAGTAGAAGCAATATTGAAGGTGTACACAGCCAAATGTCTTGCAGTTGCCACTTATGGTAGCTCAATATGGGGTTACTGCCCCCAAGACAGAATTCAGGTGACTGAAAATAAATTCCTGAGATCAGTCCTAACAGTGCCGCAGTCCACACCTACTTATACTACCCATACTGAGCTGGGGGTTAGGCACGTTTCTGATATAACAAAAATAGCCCCTCTAACTTGTTGGTGAAGACCTGGCTAAATCAGGAAATCTCCCTGAACCACATCATCCTGAAAGATTGTCTCCTGCTGGAAAATGCTAGCAAAATCCCTTGGCTGACATACATCAAAACCAGTCTCCATAAAATAGGGCGACCCGAGCTCTTCTCTTCCCCTGAGTCCATTACATCTAAGGACATCTTATTAACTAAAAATGCTATGCTACAGTCGTTGTCATTGGAGAGAGAGGGGGTAGAATTAAGGAAACCTACTGTTAGAGCTAATCTTATTTTAGTTAACTCACCTGGACCCGAATTCTATCTCACTGTGGCTAACCGTCCCTACCATAGGCATCTTTTAGCTCGTTTTCGTTTTAATCTGATTCATTTGACCTTAGGCTGATTCCCAAAATGGTGCAAACTGGAAAAGGCTAGCCCATGTAACTGTGAAAATGTTTCTATACAGGACACAACACACTTTTTAATGTTCTGTGAAAACTATGCGGACATCAGGAAGAAGTTTCTGCTTCCTATATTGAGGGATTAGTTTACACTATAGGGGTTACGTCCTTTCTGGGGGCCGGGAAGGACGTTTAGAAATTTTTTACCCAAAAAAAGCTCCTGGCCACCAATTCTGATACTGCTAATCAATTATGCAGATTTCACATACAACGCAATTAGTCACTGTACTGTACTTCAACAATTGTATTTGTTCATTTTTTTAAGTGTCATTCATAATTCAAAATGCATGAGAGGAATACACATTTCATTCATAATAGAGTACATTATTAAAAAAACAGTGCAGAAAAAAATATAAACTGATATTTTAATGAATTCATTAGAAAAACATATATAAAAAATAGACTTTGCATTCATATCATATGACTACACCAGTCAAAAGTTTGACAGTATCTATAAGCGATAAGATTATTCTCTTATAAACATTCAATAAGACGCTGAAACAGACATCCATGCGGGGACAAAATACTTTGAAGTCCAAATTTGTCTTGGGGTGTATTTTGAGTTTCAACACCCTCAAATAGAGTTTCAGTTGATGTTAGTCCCTAGCAGGTACTTTGTGTGTGCCGACGCATTTCTAATTCCTCGGTTTCTTAAGAAATTATCATCAGGGCTTTGGACCACGGTGCAATCCTATTGGTTAACAAAGCAACAATGTATCAAAGACTTGCACACTGTCTAACTTCATCTATCCCTATGTTCTAGCGGATTTAATATATAAATGTACCTTCATACGTTGCGGTGAGGTTTTCTTGTTTTGCTATTTTTTAGGCCTAAACATAAGCAAATGAATTAAATGTGTGTTAGTATTACGAGTCTGGCATTTTAAGTGGTCATGTTTTCTTTAAAAACATAAGAGAAATAGCTTACTAGAGTCTTCATGGATTTTTCCAGATGACTCTTCACGTGTTCGCTAGTTCTTGCACGAGGACAAGTGATGAATGGTGTGGGCACAATAGCTTCACCCTACAAAGAAATTATTGCAGGTATTTTAGCCGTAATGCTTAGTTCGCTGTGTACAGGGCCGAGTTCTTTTGAGCACTTATCTTACTCTGTAAGGCGGTTCCTCTTCATCCAAGGAGAGGCGTCTTCTTCATTAGGACTTCATGATTTCCTAATAACATAAAGTACGGTAGGGTTCCAATACAAATGTTCTGTTTGCGGTACGGAATACTCATTTGTTCTTAATTCAATTAATGCGCAATGATACATAAACTGTAGCAAGAATTAAGTATTGTTTCTTTTTCTGCTTGTTTGTTTGTTACAATCGCGCTTGTTTAGACCCATTGTGGCAGATCAAAGATGTTCCGGTGTTGTTGGATAATCGGGTATACTTTGGACGTTTTTTCTACATTATTGGGGTTATTAAAAAAAACGATTTAAATATGCGACCACGTTATAGCTCTTTGTTTGACCATCATGTTAGCGGGCGCATTACGCTTTACTCCCTTTTTTGCCAAAATTCCTTTTGGCGTGTGCCACATACAACGTCTCTCCGCAAGCACCCAAAACGCGGTGCTTGTGCTGACGCTGTTTTTCACAAGGCTAACCTCCTCTAAGATGTCCAGTAGGATTATGGGACATGTAGTTCCCGCAGGGGTTGTGCAAGTTGATGTTTTTGAGGGGGCTGCGCCAATGTTTCAGGTTTGTAGGACATTTATTTCTTGCATGGATTTCACGGACTTGTGTATTTTGAGGAGACCATTCCAGACGTATTGCGCCAATGTTTCAAGTTAATATCTGGTTAAGTTCAGTCTGATCATTCAACCCTCTGGTAGTGCAATGAAATTTTAGAATCAGATATGCCTCCTTTTTCTCCAATATATATAAAATATATAATTTGTTCGACGGACGCGGATCGCATAGTCGGCCCGTCATTGCTGTTTGTAGCCTCCCTCCCATTGAAGAGGTGATATTCGTTGCCCAACAGGCTTTTTCGAGACTCAGGCTATTGGAATCTGGCATTTAATAAATGTCCTGATGATGAACCTTTAATACTTATAGGTTCGAAACGTCGTCGACTGTATCACACTATATGCAAATGAAATGTATTAATTTATGTCCGCAATAGTGTGTTTGTATCATCGTCTGATTGTGATTCAACTACACAGACTATTCAGTTGCCTTTGTTTCCTTTTCCTTAGTGTGTCAGTTGACATCGGCTGGTGTCCTGCTGTTAACACTTTTTTAAAAAAATTTCAAATAATCTTCCTTACTAAAAAATAAATCTGTCCGGCTGGACAAAGAATATAGTGTCTTTCTAGCCTATATTTATTCGACTGACAATTTGTACCTTGTCTAGGGACCACTGTTCTGGATATAGACTCGTAATACTAACACACATTTAATTCATTTGCTTATGTTTAGGCCTAAAAAATAGCAAAACAAGAAAACCTCACAGCAACGTATGAAGGTACATTTATATATTAAATCTGCTAGAACATAGGGATAGATGAAGCTAGACAGTGTGCAAGTCTTTGATACATTGTTGCTTTGTTAACCAATAGGATTGCACCGTGGTCCAAAGCCCTGATGATAATTCCTTAAGAAACAGGGGAATTAGAAATGCGTCGGCACGCACAAAGTACCTGCGAGGGACTAACATCAACTGAGACTCTATTTGAGGGTGTTGAAACTCAAAATACACCCCAAGAGCAAATTGGACTTCAAAGTATTTTGTCCCCGCATGGTTGTCTGTTTCAGCGTCTTATTGAATGTTTATAAGAGAATAATCTTATCGCTTACAGACACTATCAAACTTTTGACTGGTGTAGTCATATGATATGAATGCAAAGTCTCTTTTTCATATATGTTTTTCTAATGAATTCATGAAAATATCAGCTTATAATTTTTTATGCACTTTTTAAAATAATGTACTCTATTATGAATGAAATGTGTATTCCTCTCATGCATTTTGAATTATGAATGACACTTAAAAAGATGAACAAATACAATTGCTGAAGTACAGTACAGTGACTAATTGCGTTGTATGTGAAATCTGCATAATTCATTAGCAGTATCAGAATTGGTGGCCAGGAGCTTTTTTTGTGTACAAAATCCTATATTGAGGGAGGCAGGGTTTCTACAAGTAAAGCCAGCTCTCCTGTACTTACAATTACTAAATACTCACCGTATAATTTTCCATGTTGCTAGCTTTTTAGTAGCCGCTGTCCGGATCAGGAATAAGATTAATTCCGTCCCTATGAACTTGGCTGATCCTAATTAGTATGAATTTATTTTAGACACCTAAAGAGATGTAGCAATGTAAACCAAAATAGCAGATTGCCATTTTTTAATTCTCATTTTATCAAATGTTTAATGGCCACATACTCGTCATATCTTTGTATAACATTACTGTATATTTTGTATAATATTGTTGTATATATCGTATATTATATTTTTAATTGCACTGATGTCTTTTTATGATATTGATTTATTGAATAAAAGTATTTGACTGACTGACTGACTTGGGTGTATATTTAGATCCAAATGTGTGTCCCCAAATTCAGGTGCAAGCAGTAGAAGATTATATGAACTTTGTTAATGAATACCCAGAGGTTTTCTGCAAAACGTTTAGGCGCCTGAAAAACTACATACACAAAATAAAAGTGAAGGAAGGAGTTGTCCCAGTAACTGCAAAATCCAGGAAACCATCCACAAATGTATCATCTGCAGTCAAAGAATAGTTAGATCATTGTGTAGTCAAGATATCATAAAACCAGTTGAAGCCATGGAATGACAAGATTCTATGTCAGGACCAGAGGCTCTGATTATGCTTTTCCTTTCTTCACTTTATTATACAACATTTTTCCAGCAGCCTTAGAAAAGCCATCAAAATATTTTTTATCCCAATCAAGGGGAAAAGCAATCTTTAAAAGCCAATAAACAACAAATCTGCGGTCAGACTACAACTCCCATGAGTCCATAGGTCCCTTCCAATATTAGTCCTTTCACAGTGTCCATAGATCCTAGAAAGACCCTTCACTTCAGTTGTTCCTCCTCTTTCTTGGCTGCTTCGTAGCCCAAGATAAGTCACCTTTTCTTCTCTTGTTTGTTTAGAGTGTTTGGTATACTTGGTTACTTGTTCCTTGCTACTGGGTCCCTTTTTCCGCTTTAAACGGGACCCGGAGTCACTTTTGGGATATTTTGGCATTGTTTCTCTTTTTGCAGATTCCCTTCGGCCGCGGGAGCGCTCTCGCTCCTTTCGCGGCCATTCGACACTGTGTTGTGGTCTCCTATTTGAGCCGCTAGGGGGAGCTCGAGTGACTCGTTAGTCCCGCAGCGCGTCTCCTCAGGTGAGGAGATACGCGGTGAGAGTTGCGGTCCCGTGAGCCTTGTCCCCTTGCCACCACACCTGAACGCCCCCCGGGGGTCCATATTTCCCACGTACACTGATTACTCACGCCCCGTTTGGGGTCCATATTGCTGCGCTGCAGCGGAAAATTGCCTGCGGGCAGGTTTGGCACTTTGTACTCCTGGTGAGCTTTTCGCGCGCTGGGTGGCGGTTGGGCCCGTCAGTTAACTGAGGGCCAGCACGCTCGAGGCAGGTGCAGCCTCAATTGCGGTGTTTCTTCCCGCATTATAAGCCTTGCGGTCTTGCAGGCTGCCCGTAGTATCATTCAGGGTTTTTTTTCTCCCAGTTTCCCCTTATAAACCTAACAGGGTTTTCCAACAGCCAAAGCTTTATTCTTTTGTAGCCTGCATAGTTTGGCCACAGCAACAATGAGCCACGAAGAGTTCTATGAGGAGGAACAACTCCAATATTTACCTCTGGATGACCAATTCTTTGAGGCGGTGGATGACCCTATTTTCAGATGTGTGAATGACATAGTGGGGCCTATGGAGGAGCGTTTGTCTAACCGCATTATAGAGGAATGCGCTAAGTTGGCATACTCCCACTTAGACTCCCTGATGCCAGTTCCTACACTTCCCCAGGGGGAGGGTCCATCACAACCTAAGAAGGGTCGCACGGAGGAGTGTCCGGGGGATCCGCAGGGGGTGGACAAGGATGCTTTCGACCGCCTCAAAAGCGCGTTTCTCGCGAAGGCGACTGTCCCACTACCTGCGCCCTCCCCGGCCCCGACCCCTGCGGGTCCGTTGTCCCGGACTCCCCTTCGCCTGATGGGGGTTTGCCAGCGAATACGGATGACGAGGAAGGGTCCTCGAGGTCTTGACTCCTGGCCAGTTCTGCCGCTGAGTTACCACAGGATCTCTCGGGCATGCTGGACCTGGATGAGATTGTCCATCCGCGGTCGGCGGCCTGGGTGCCTGGCTACAGTCGTGGCAGGTCGCCTCCGCATGCCCTTGGAGAAAGATGCGAGGGTGTGTCTGAGGGGCGAGTGTCCTCGTCCGACTTTTGACGGGATGGTGGCCTATTCACTGGAGCTTGACTCCAAGATGGCCATCTTCTTGGCCAAATATATGAAAGACCCCCACAAAGGTATAGACCGCTCCTGGCGTTCCTGCCAGGATAAGCTCCTAGACGCAGTAGGGCCATTAACAAAAATGTTGGATATGGCGGAAGAGGCAAAAGTGACAGGATCCACCATCTCTCCCGAAGTTCTTTTGAATTGGGCCCAGCGGGTGATTATCTTTCTGGGTAACTGTACCCTTTCGACTGAGGGACGGCGCTCACTCTTAATCAAGTTGGACCCCAAACTGGGCGATTTGGCATCGTCTGAGGCAGGAGCAGTGGAAAAGGGGGCCTATTCCTGGTAGAAAAAATTGGATCATCACGATGCCAAAGGGTTGGGACTTGTGTTATCAACTCAAGAAAGAACTTTAGCTTTCGTCTTTAGATCATTATGTTATGCAGAAATTCATTATTCCGTAATAGTGTAAGTAAGTAACTTTATTGTACAGTTAATTAAAACTCACAATTTTTAAAATTCACAATTTAAAAGAAGTATATATTAAAAGATAAAATTGATTATCGAAAATTAAAATACATGGGTCGCCATATTGTGTGGTAGTAAATAAAGTTCATGTTTCCAATTTACTTTTTGATGTTATTTGTTTGAGCTGGAGTCCCAGAATAGTGCTCTAGAGCACTGTCTGTCTATTAGTATACTTCCTCATTTTGCTTATTATTGAGTCTTTCCGTCACTGTATCAAAGAATTTTGAGAGACGGCAGTCTAATTGGGTCTCCTGCGGGTTAAAGCATAGTTTGACTGCCTGTCTGCAAGTCCTGATGCCTTCTGGTTCCATCTTGCTCGTAGTAAAGATCTCCTTTTATCCATTAAGCCTGGGCAAATACAAATTATGTGGGTTAAATCTTCAGGTCCTACTCTACAAAGACGACAAGTCTGATCTTCTTGATTCCTTTTCCATGGTGTCAGATGAGGGAGGATTGGTAAAATGCCAAGCCGCAGCTTTAAAAAAAATTCTTTTATCTTCTGATTGACTCCCTGTTCCAAATACGCTTGTGGCTTAAGTGTTTTGTAGTCATTTAACACAAACCATCCATGTACCCTCTTTGCTAGAGCTTCCTTATCTTCTGTTAACGATATTATTTTCGTTACTTTGGTTACAACCTTTTTGAAGCTCTTATGATCTACTGGTGATTCCCAAAGATCAGTTCGTAATAGAGAAGAGGGCATAAGTTGTTTTTTTGTTTGGAAAGAAATTTTGACATTTCCTATGGAGAAGCACATTTATAATATTAACAGACCACAAATCGTTCAAAGAGATATTTGGGAAAAATAGGCTAGATTCCATCAGGTGGTGGGTAATTAATCTTCAAGAATTTACATTTGCAATTTCCACTGGGAAGAGGGACACGGCAGGGCTCCCCACTGTCCCCCCCCTCCTTTTCGCGATAGTGTTGGAGCCGCTGGCGGCGTGGATAAGGCAGGACCCCATAATACAGGGAATAAAATGGGCAATAGATTGGGAAGATCGTATCTCGCTATACGCGGACGACGTTCTTTTGTACTTGACGTCCCCACAGAACTCCATTGACCGATTGTTAGAGATGTGCGTTGAGTATGGCCGTCGGTCCGGATATACCATCAACTGGGACAAGTCACTGTTATAGGTCCTGCGAGGACCCCCGCCACAGCTACCCCATGGTTGCGAGCTGCAAATAGTCACGCCGGTTTTAAGTATCTGGGGATATTTGTGACGCATGATCATGAGCAATTCACGGAAACAAACTTAACTCAACCCCTGTTACAATTTAAAAAGGACGTTAAACATTGGCACACGTTGCCGTTGACGCTGCTGGGACGTGCAGCACTTTTTAAAACAGTGGCCCTCCCACGATTTTTGCACGCGTTACAGAATACACCGTTCCCTATTTCTCCGACATATTTCGGAGCAATCAATGCGGAAATCACGACGCTACTTTGAGACGGTAAAACGCCTCGAATAGCGCTCCAGAAACTCGTTAAGGGTTGATACGAAGGTGGGATCGCCCTTCCGGATGTCAAGGCATACTACTGGGCTTCCCAGATGGTCGCGATTAACCACTGGCTACACGTTCCACAGGATGACCCGGCGTTTAGACTTGATAGGCATCTTTTAGAACCGGGGGGAATAATGAATGCCCTCTACAATAAAAAGAAGAAGCATACGATCACAGGCCCGACACTGCACACAGTACGTTTATGGTTTGATGCTCAGCGATAACTCGGCTGGGAAGGAGTGATCACGAAGGCTATGCCGCTGTGGGATACCAAAAACCTGAGGATGCTAGGTAATACGAAGGGGTTCCGTAACTGGGACTCAATAGGAATTTCAACGGTCGGCGACCTATGGCAGAGAGGTGGGGTGGTCACCTTTGCTCATTTACAAGACACATACGGCCTGGCGGAGACAGAGAGGTTTAGATACATGCAGATGACACATGCATTGCAGTACCTGATACCGCCAGACACAAACCCGGAGGACTTGTACCTTTGATAATGGACGAAATAGGAGCAGGATAGACTATGTTTTGTGTAGCCTCAAACTATGGAAGGGAGTCCGTGATATGGAAGTGAAGCACAGGCTTGAAAGTGACCATGACGCTCTGTGCGTAGTACATAAATGGTGGCAATGCTCAAAAGGGAATCCCGTTATAGAGTGGGATGGTGTCCCCTTGCCTGTCCCCACTAATGACATGCGTCGGCTGAAATGGCCTAGTGTTTTGGCTAATCAACAGTCTATGGCTAGTATAGACATGGAGGTCGACAGGGCGATAATTGCTCTAGAGCAGGCTAATATAGTCGTACCAGGGTCAAATGAAATAACAGCGATACACGATAATCTCTTTTGTGTCATTAAATCCCATTTCCAGAAACCGGGTAGGAAAATCAACAAGGCACCTTCTAGACTTGCGAAGTGGTACAACGCACAGTGCAGGAAAGCCAGGTTAGCTCTGGGAAAAGCTATTAAGAGTAGGGAACAAGTGGCTATTCGTAGTGCCAGAACGATCTACAAAGATAGTATAGCCACAGCAAAAAAAATATGGGATGAGCGACATTGGAACAAATTAAGGGAGGCAAGTAGGACTAAAGATTCCAGGCTTTTCTGGAGCATTGTTAAATGGGGTAGTGGTGGTTCACCCGATTGCCCCAACAATAATGTCCCGGAGGAGGATTGGGTCAATTATTTTAAGCCACAATATGCTGATAGCCACCCTGGGTCTGAGATGGATGGTTTTAAGGTTGTGTATCCCAAAGACAACTTCTTTAGTTACAGAGAGGTGTTGTTGGCCTTAAGTGTAGTGTCTAGAGGAAGAGCTCCTGGTTTGGATGGGGTCCCGGCGGATCTTTTTATTAACGATAGGGAACGCTGGGGTAAATATATTCTTCTTTTGGTTATCGCTGTTGCCCAGGGAGCAATGATTCCGTCATCCTGGAAGGGTGCAATTATTATTCCCGTATATAAGAAAGGCGACCGGGGTTTGCCTGGTAATTACAGACCCATAAGCTTGATAGCTACCATCCAAAAGGTGGTGGGGAGGATGGTGGTGAACAGGCTTATGGATTGGGTTGATGAGAACAATGTATTATCCCCCTATCAGGCTGGGTTCCGGAAGGCCACTAGTACGGTGGAACAGGTGTTCCGCTTCACCTTGCTACGGTGGTTCCGGAAGGCCACTAGTACGGTGGATCAGGTGTTCCGCTTCACCTTGCTACGGTGGCGAACTGTGGTGCTGGGCGAGGGCAGCCTGTATGCCGCTTTTGTGGATTTGCGGGCTGTCTTCGACCTGGTTCCCAGGACTAAACTGTGGTTAGTGCTGTGGAACCTGGGACTACCGGAGGAACTATTGACCTTGGTTATGAGGTTGCACGAGGCGAACTTCGCCAAAATACAGTGGGGCAGACAGGGTGAGGTCACCGCTGACTTCCCGGTCGAGCGGGGCATTCGGCAGGGGTGTGCGATGGCACCATTGCTCTTTTCCTTGTTTATTAATGGGGTAGTAGCAAGAATGTTGTCTGTTAATGTAGATGGTCCCTCGTTGACGGACATCAAGGTCCCAATTTTAATGTTCGCCGATGACACCCTTATTTTATCGAAGAGCCCGAGTGGCCTGCAGCGTGCCCTCCACATTTTTGAGGAATTTTGTGGGGAGCATGGTTTAGAAGTTAATGTGGCCAAAACCAAGCTAATGATTTTTAACCCCCATTGTAGTTTTCCATCCAGGGTGTCTATGAACCATCGTCCCCTAGAGGTAGTTAAAGCTTTTACCTATCTTGGTATTTATGTAACCAAGGACCTAAAATGGTCCCAGCACATTGATCTTGCAACTCTAAGGCACAGACAATTAGCTGGAACCCTTGGGGCAGAACATAGAAAATCAAAATCCAAACCAATCACGCCCGCCCTACAGGTCTACGAAGCGAAAGCCCTGGGCTCTGTATTATACCGGGCTGAACTGTGGGGTTTTGGGAAGCTCAACTCAATTCAGAAGTCTGAAAATAAGTTCCTTAGGACAAATACTGGCCTTCCCAAAAGTACCCCTCTTCTCCCCCTTAGATATGAGTTGGGCAGAAAGGCTGTGGATGATTTGGCGAAGCTACGCCCAATCTTGTACTGGAGACGGCTCTGGAATACTGTAGAACTCAAGCATGATACTGAGAGCTTTTTAGCACTGATCGAAGCTGATGTATTCCATAGGATCAACTGGTTAAAAGATCTTAGAACCATGTTATGTTTGTTGGGTCTCCAATCCCTTTGGGACAACCCGTCAGGTGCACTTTTCCCTAGTAAAAAACATTAAAGGAGCTATATTGGGACTATGTGGCCAAGCGGGACTGGAGATATACTGATGCTGGATCCATGACAGGTCGCTTCTTGGAAGCTAAAACCTCCCCTAACCAAGAACTTTATTGGGATAACATAACCAAGCCATGGGATAGGAAGCTTCTATTCCAATTGAGGATAGGTGCTCTTCCGCTCAGGTCCCTAACTGGCAGGTGGAGGGTTCTATCTAACATTACCTGCCCCGCTTGTGGATCTGCAAAGGAGACTATTGGGCACTTTATATTCTCTTGCCAAGCCTATGTTGTCCCTTGGCGAATTTGGCTAATACCTGTATGTAAAAATGTAGGTACTATCAGTGGCATAGTAGCTTTGAGAATCATTTGCACTAGTTCTTGTTTGCCACTGGCCATAGCAGTAGCAAAATTTCTGGGGTGGGCGTGGTCTATTAGGCAGAAAGCCATAGCAGAGTAACTGCTTATATAGGGATTGTTTTTACTGAACCTATTTGATGTAGTGTGTTAATTTTAAAGTACATGTATTTTTGTATGCTTTTATGAAATGTATTTGTTTCTTATCTGATTGAGGCAACTATTTAATGATGTTTCAAATGTATGTATGTACCGTGCTTTTATGAGAAATACTCAAATAAAGCCTCTTTGATTGATTGGCATCTTTAATGCTCCTTCACTTTGTGAGTGATCGGAACACCTGTTATCAGCTCACCAGAAGAAGGCATGTAAGCCCTAAATACCCTGATAAAATCTGACTCGCCATGGTGAGTGGGCGAGTAGATTTGTCGAAGGCCTGTAAGGGTGAAAGCCTCCCAAGTGACACCACATCAAACAACAAAGCAAACCCCCTTTGAACTTCTAAAGGGAAGGAGGTCAGATTCTGAATTAGCCCCAGCCTGGATAATGTGAAAAAACATTAACACCAGGAAAACCTGGAGACAAAGAGGATTAAGACTGCAAAAAATAAGAAAGGAAAAATATGATGGGAATCACCAGACAAAATTAATAAAGTTGAAGGTAGGAGAGGGAGTAAAAATAAAATTCCCTTTTGGAAACAACTATTGATAAAAGTTTTCAAAACACATGAAAGTTTTCAGATTGTATTGTAAAGCTGTAAAAACTGAAGGCGGGAATATTTGGAATTTAGGGAGAGTAGTTAAGTTTCACTAAACTAGTTGCAATTCCAGTATGGTTGCTCCAAAAATGTATCCAATATTTGTGTCTCATCACTAGTACTACAGGTGTGTCTATGGAATGGTGTCATTGTCAATGCATCTATGCTTTTCGCATGATACATTTTTGGAAACAATAAAGCTAAATAGCAAACGCCTTCCCTGTCAGAAGGTACCTAGAAATAGGTATCCTGCCCACAAACGAAATAGAATATGGGAATTACTGCCTCTTACCCTGTTAAAATCTGAACAAGGCCTCCCAAAACTTCAAATGTGTGTTCACAATTGCTTATCACAATTTGTCTCCTTCTAAACAGGTTTCTCCTTTTATAAATACATAATTTCTTTTTTGTCATCCATCTAATTTCACTTTAGGATCCACCATTTTATTCATGTATTCCTCTTCCTTCCAAGTATTCTTTAAAACATCTCCTTCTTTATTTGCATTAAAAATAGGCGAGCTCTTCTTTCCCCTAATGTTAATATTAACTTATTTTCTAACGGCCTCATTAGACGGTTGGATTCTTCTTGTATGCCTTGACAGTGTCTATAACTGGGAAATCTACAGCAATACATTGTAATTTCCATTCCTTTTGCTTGTGGATGAAGATTCATTATTTTCTGTTAGAGAACTTTGGAAAGAATCCTGCCATAATTGCCAAAATGATATATTCAAATGTTCCTGTCTATAAAATAAACAAAATAAAATACTACATGTAATTGCATATGAAAGTAGGAAGTGATTGTAAGTCACATCTTCTGTAGCTGAAGAGGCCTAATGTGCACAGACATACCAAACATTACTGTCTAAAGCTTGAGTGCATTCCTGAACGTACCTGGAACAAACATTAGTTGAGAAATCTTCTTTTGAGAAATCTATAACTGGACCTTTTCACTTTGTCCCATCAATTGTATATGGAGTGTTGTAGATGCAGGTGTAGATCTACGTGTTTATATCTCTCGCGTAAAACTCATTCCAACTAAAAGCACTATAAATGCTAGCACAACAACTATTAGTGAGACAATACTCATTATTTTATACTTAGACTTGGTAAAGACACATGTTTGTCTACAGTCAGACCTTTAGTAGAATATAGCAGCAGGCAGATTCAATATTCTACATTAACGTTTACATGTGCAAATGGGCAAAATCTTTGATGATTAACCTGCACTTATTTCATTCAGTTTATAGAAAAATCTTAATGTAAAGTCCCTAACCCTACTCCATCTTCAGCTAAATGTGTTATCCCTACTCTTCAACTACAACCTTGGCCCTGGGGAATTCTCAATTACTTTTTACTTACCTTTCCGAATTGTTTGTTGTCAAATTCATTTGCTTCAGTCTGATACTTTTCTGCTTCAAACACAGTTCATCATTTGTTGTATCAGTTCTTCCATGCTTGAAATCGCTAAATAGTGCATGTCAAGTTATCAGTTTAAATTTTTTTATTTCAGAAATCTTATTCAATAAATGATGCCTTAGTGTGGCATGTCATGGAGGTTCAAATGAGTCTGTTCGTAAAAACTTTGATTTGATGCATTAGGCTCTGAGTAATGAGCCCTTTAATGTGCAGAATACCTGTGACAGGGTACTCTTGCTTCTTTGGATCTCCTTGATGCCTGTTGATCTTTCTCTGTTTCGCTTATACCGCTAGATTCTGTTTCTTTGATGATGTTTTGTGGTATGCCTTCAACTGACACCCTTGATCTCAATTGCCTTTTACCATTTGGCCATTCCGATCTCTATAGGGATCTTTCTTATCTCAGACTTTTCCCTTCATCTGGATCATTGGATTGTTCTTGTGATGAACACTTCCTTTATTTTCATCTCTAGATTCTTCAATTTTAGTGGGTATTTCCACACTACTTTGTGAGATTTCAGGAACTTGTACAGGTGAGAAGAGATTTTGCTGTACTTGAACTCCCTCTTGTCCTTCAGGGCGTATGGATACAGGACTTGACTTAAAGAGCACTACTTCCTATAGCACCTCACTCTTGGTGTGCGAGGCATGCAATTAGGTATAGAGGTGAGGCAATTAGGTATCCCAGCACACTTGATAGTTGTGTTTGTGATCAGGAGAACTTGGTAAGGGCATTCCCATCTTGACTTCAGGCACGATTTTTGCACATGCTTTATCACCAAAACCCAGTCACCTGGGATAAGGGTATGACACTGCTCCTACTGTGGACTAGCGATAGGAGCTCCAACCTGGTGAGAAACAGAATGCACCAAATCAGCTAGTCCTTTGCGTAACCGAGTATCTTGTCATTGTTTATGTTTACAAGCTCATTCGCAGGTCCATCAGGCAGTCTCGTAGCATGACCAATGAGACTTTTTTGTGGAGATAAACCAAAATCTCCTATCAGGTGTGCTTCAAAGACTTATCTTAACCAGTGGCAAAGCATCTGACCATTTCAGAGAAGTAGAAGCACAGACTTTGGATAATTGAGATTTCAGCATGCCATTTAACTGTTAAATGATCCCATAAGCCTTAGGAAAATAGCTACAATGCATATGGCCGGGATGCCTGTCACCCCCTCCCAACACAATCCCCAAGGATGGGAAGACGGACGCAGTTCTGAACTTTTGGAAGGCGGGAGGGAGTTACCCTCCCAGCCGTATTTATTAAAATATGAAACAAAATTAAAACATTAAAATAACAGTTTCATATCATGTACAATTTTCATTTATTACATTATGATGAAGACACGTTGATTGGCTAACCTTAACAAATCTCTAGTACAAAGGTTTTCCTAGCCGAATCTAACATCCTGCCAATGCATACTTTTCTAAATTAAAATTGTACATCCTAGCATTACGGGTCAACGGCAAGGTCGCAACTGGTGTCAGATCCCAACTACCAGAACTCCCCCCTCACGGTGTGAGGGGCGGGCGCACAGAGGACTGTACCTCTGTGCCAACTCCAATTTCCCTTGTCTTCGCGGGGCCCTCTATTTAACTCGACGCCATCTTAATGGTCGTCCGAGGACTCGTGTGAGGTGTCTAGAAGGTAGCGTGGACCCCCCTCCCACCCCACACTGCTTCTCATATCCGCCGTCGCGGATATCCTGGCCCCGGGAAATTCATAGGAGGGGCATCGAGCCACCTCCTCCCCTGGAAGGGGCCTATGACCACCTTCCCTTAGGCAACCCCATACTTAGTGGGTGCCGCCTCCCCGTTTGAGGGGCCAATGGCCGCCTCCCCCCCGGGCGCTCCCATCCATAATGGGTGGCGCCCCCCCTCTAGGGATCTTGAAATTACTGCTCACCGATCATGACCTTACCGCCCGACCAAAATAAATACGACGTTTGTTTACCTACTAAGAAAGAAAAAATTAACCTCTAACTGCAATCGTTTATTACTTATACATTCGACACTTCCTTCAACTAGACTGTTATACTCCGCTCTACCAAGGAAGGAAAAAATTGTTATGAACAAATCACTTTATTGCAGTACCAACATCGACATTTTTATTAACGACTAAACCGGGAGAAAAGAGATGCTTATCAAAGCACAACATTTTATTGCAGTACTAACTTTGCCATAAGGGGCTGGTGGGTGGGTTCAAAATTGCTCTTTGTTCCGTCGAGGGCTCACGTGCAACGAGGGGTGCAGCTTCCTAGCACAGGAACAAGAGGATGCTTCATTGGATTGCTGCTCCTTTTATTCCTCTTCGGGAGGGCGTGTACCCTCCTCCGGTACGCCTACGGGGCGTGGCCAACGGTGTAGGTGTCTAGGACAACCCCTCTTGGGCGGGAAAAGGCGCGCCCCGGCTACGCCGCTTCGGGCATACCAGCCGTGACACGCACCCCGCACAAAATGGTTTCCCGGGAGGATCCGGGCCCCCGACCATACGTTCGGGGGGACCGAGTGGTCGCCCCTTTCCATATGGCCGGGATGCCTGTCACCCCCTCCCAACACAATCCCCAAGGATGGGAAGACGGACGCAGTTCTGAACTTTTGGAAGGCGGGAGGGAGTTACCCTCCCGGCCGTATTTATTAAAATATGAAACAAAATTAAAACATTAAAATAACAGTTTCATATCATGTACAATTTTCATTTATTACATTATGATGAAGACACGTTGATTGGCTAACCTTAACAAATCTCTAGTACAAAGGTTTTCCTAGCCGAGTCTAACATCCTGCCAATGCATACTTTTCTAAATTAAAATTGTACATCCTAGCATTACGGGCCAACGGCAAGGTCGCAACCGGTGTCAGATCCCAACTACCAGAACTCCCCCCTCACGGTGTGAGGGGCGGGCGAACAGAGGACTGTACCTCTGTTTCAACTCCAATTTCCCTTGTCTTCGCGGGGGCCCTCTATTTAACTCAACGCCATCTTAATGGTCGTCCGAGGACTCGTGTGAGGTGTCTAGAAGGTAGCGTGGACCCCCCTCCCACCCCACACTGCTTCTCATATCCGCCGTCGCGGATATCCTGGCCCCGGGAAATTCATAGGAGGGGCATCGAGCCACCTCCTCCCCTGGAAGGGGCCTATGACCACCTTCCCTTAGGCGACCCCATACTTAGTGGGTGCCGCCTCCCCGTTTGAGGGGCCAATGGCCGCCTCCCCCCGGGCGCTCCCATCCATAATGGGTGGCACCCCCCCTCTAGGGATCTTGAAATTGCTGCTCACCGATCATGACCTTACCGCCACAGGCCGGATAGTTGACCGGCTATCCGCCCCCCCCCCACAAACTCCTACTAAAGGTCATGCTTTTACAAACCCCTTAACCAAGCTATGAAGTCTCCTATGAGTAAGACATTCCCCTCCCGGGACAAATGGACCCCATCCTCGAGATACATGTGATCCCCCCGAATACATCCCCGATACTGTAGCCAAGCTGACCTATAAAACGGTGGTCAAGGCCTATCACCGGGACATTCGCCTGGAAAAAAAAGCATATCTAGCTAGGAGAATAGAAGCTGCTTCTAACTCCTGCAAGGAGATTTTCTCCATTGTGAGAGAATTTATTTCCCCATGGTCTAACACCTCGGACGAAAAACCATCTGGTACCTGGGCTTCGGACCTTGCTGATTTCTTTACGAGCAAGATCCAATGCATACAGGACTCTTTTCCATCGTCTGGGCCCACGGGCCAGACTAATCCTGAGGCTATTTTAGCCACGCGGGCTTGGACAGGTGCGACGCTGAGTGTGTTTCCTTCGCTCTCTGCCCCTGACTCTTTAGCGCTAATGGGCAATCTCAAATCGGGCTCGCCCCTCGACCCATGCCCTGCTAAATTTTTGGCGAAAGTTGCGGAGGTGATCAATCCACTGGCAAACCCGCTGTTGAATCTCTCGTTGAGTCAGGGAGTGGTCCTGCACGCCTGGAAGCAGGTGATGGTGATTCTATTGCTCAAAAAGCCAGGCCTAGACCCGAAGGCCCCGGTCAATTATAGGCCCATCTCTCTGCTGCCGGCTCTCACGAAGATTGTCGAAAAACACGTTCAGGTTGTGCTTTCCAATTTTCTTGAGACTAACGAGATCTTGCACGCCACCCAGTCGGGTTTTCGTCCCCATCTCAGCACAGAGACTGCACTCCTTGAGGTCTCAGAAACCATTAAAGGGGTTCTGGACTCTGGGGGCAAAGCCATGCTGGTGATGTTGGACTTGTCGGCGGCGTTCGACACCGTCCACCATGATGGCCTTCTCGCAAGACTCTTTGAAATAGGTCTGCGGGGGACGGTGCTCGGATGGTTTACTTCCTTTCTAGCCGGCCGCCGGCAAACGGTCTGGGCCTCGCCAGATTCCGCCGTGATGCCGCCTCTGGGAGTCGGGGTCCCACAGGGCTCTATCTTGAGCCCGACCCTATTCAACATCTTCATGACCCCGTTGGCGGCACTGGCGGAGTCGTATGGGGCCCAGATCGTGTCCTACGCCGACGACACCCAGCTCCTCTTCTCGTGTAAGAGAGGAGGAGACTTTGACGGGGAGAGTATCCGGGATTGCCTTGGGGCTGTTTTCCAATGGTTCCAACTGAACAGCCTCAAGTGCAATTCCGATAAGTCTGAGGTACTCTTCTTTGGGTGCGACACAGAGCCAGACTGGCAGGCCTGGTGGCCGATTAATATGTTTCCTCCGTCTTGCTCCTCCCAAGTCGCCAAGAATCTGGGGGTCAAGATGGATAAGGGGCTAACATTGAAGTCCCAGATCCTCGGGGTGTCGGGCACCTGCTTCGGCATCCTTAGGATGCTGCGGAGGTTCCTTCCCCTGCTGTCTGAGGAGCATAGGAAACTGACAGTGCAGGCTCTGATCGGGTCCAGGTTGGATTACTCTAACATTCTCTACCTGGGCCTGCCAGAGTATTTGCTGCAGCGGCTCCAAGTAGTGCAGAACGCGGCTGCGAGAGCAATCTTTGGACTAAATAGACGGGCCAGTGCATCGGGCCTGTTGAAAACCTTGCATTGGCTCCCTATCCGGAAACGGATCGCCTTCAAGGCTCTGACTCTGGCCTATAAAGCTCTCCACGCGGTGGGAGCAAAGTATCTTCAAAAGAGACTGGTCTTCTATCAACCGACCCGGTCTCTGAGGTCGGAATCCCTGTTTTTGGCGGTTGTTCCGCGTGTGAAGAGAGCTCGCCTGGGAGGCCGCTCTTTTGGACTACTGGCACCACAGTTGTGGAACTCTCTGCCGGTCACTTTGCGGGGAGCTACCAGCCTACTAGCTTTCAGAAAAGGCCTTAAAACCTGGCTGTTTATCCAGTAGCCTGTTTTTCCTGTATGTATTTGTCTGGCATTCTGTCTTTTCTTTAACGGTGTTATGTTATTGTATTGCAGCCCTCCTTTTCCAAAAAGCGCCGGGACACTCTTTTTAAATTTTTTTAAATTTTTATTTTGCAGTATATCAGTTGAAAAGAGAAAGGGGGTGGGAAACAGTAAGAGGGGAATCAGAAAGGAAAGAGAAAGACAGGCGACATACCGCCACGAAACCCCACACAGGGGGCGCAAAAATAGGGAGGGGTTCGTTCAAAGAAGAAGGGCGATAGGGCTCCATAGTCCACAGGTAGCCAACAATAGTTCGACAAGCAACGGGGGAGCTTCCACCCAATGCAGATTCTAGTCCAGAACAGGCACCCTTAGGTCGAAAGAATCGCCCAAACTCCGCTCATGGCCCAGTAGCCCTCCCTAGGCATAGCTAGTCGCAACGAGAGAGAGAGAAGGAAGAAGAACACAAGACAATTACCCCAACTATCCCCCACCCTCTTCCCTCCCCAACATCACCCTCCCCCCAGTGGCGGCGACCAGCAAACATACAAAGCAATACAGACATTCTCGAGATTAAATTTGGAAGAGGTGGAGAGATCGCAACGTTGATGGGCATACAGCCGAAGGTAAACCTCGGGACAGAAATCTCACAAGCGAGCCCCAGTTGTACATAAAGTTCTTAAAGTTCCCCAGGAAGATGTCAGAGAGGCGTTCCATGCTCAACAGACGCCACAGTCGGGCATGCCACAAGGAAAGAGCCGGGGTAGATGGGGACTTCCACGCTGCCGCTAGAGTCATCTTGGCCGCACCCAAACACAACCACATAACACGCTTATCCGCCCTAGTCTGGTGTTCAAGCAGCGGGTCCCTAAGCCCTAATAGGACAAAGTCCATGGAGTTCGGAATCGGGTAACCCAAGATGTCCTTAATGTGGGATAGAATCTCAGCCCAGAACGGCTTGATGGTGGGGCAGTCCCACCATATATGGTTAAAGTCTCCCAACATCCCACAGCCCCGCCAACACCTATCTGAAGTAGCCGGAAATATGCGGTGTAATTTGGAGGGATATAAGTACCAATCAAAGATGAGTTTCATATGTGCCTCTCTGAGGTCAGTAGAGTAATTGTGCGCTGTCACATCTCTCCATAAGGCCTGCCATTCGTTAGTAGAAATGTCCCTCCCCAGTGTGGATTCCCAATGGTCTTGGTATCGCGATCGCGGTGACACGGTAGAGTCTAATAACAGTTTGTACAGGAAGGAAATCGTACCCCTCATGGTAGAAGTGTGAAGAAGGAAGGACTCAAATTTCGACAAGGGTCTGGTAGCCGCGTCTACTACGGCAGGTGACGTCGCCCAATGCAGGAGCTGGAGATGTCTAAAGCGTTCCGTCGGGAGGACACCATAATCCCTCATACAGTTGTGGAAAGTGAGGGGTTCGACGCCATGGAACAAGTGGGTGAGGGCTCTACAGCCACCCTCCCTCCAAGCGTCAAAGGGACCTTCCGCCAGGGCCGGGGGAAAAGCCGGGTTGAAGTGAATCGGGGTGAATGGGGACGGGAATGTGGTCCAACGGTCGTCACCGCTTACCGTGTCCCATACCTTCAGCACCGTGCTCGTGTGGGTGCTAATGTAAGCATTCTTGGGGCGGTCTGCCTTAGGCTTCCAGGCCAGATCCCAGATGGAGCGGCCCGCAACGCTCCGATCCATGTGGAGCCAGTGCTTTTCCGACATCTGTTGGGACCACTCTACGAGCTTTGTAGTACAAATGCATGTCCGGAAAGCCAAACCCCCCCTCCAAGCGTGGGCGCCGCAGGATTGAGAATGGAAGCCGTGCTCGGCCGCCCTGCCAGACATATCTCAGCATCACGGTCTTCAATCGGCGGAAGTAGTCTAGCCCTATCGGAATAGGCAAAGCCTGAAATAAATACAACAGTTTGGGAAGGAGCACCATTTTAAGGGCGTGTATCCTGCCCAGCCACGAGATGAATTTAGGCTTCCATCGTTCCAGCTCAATTTTTACGGAAGATAACATCGGAGGGAAGTTAGCGTGGAACAGGGCATTCACGGTGGAAGTCAACCGCACGCCCAGGTAGAGCAAGGACTCCGACGCCCAAGCGAGCGGAGTGAGCAGCCTGGTCAGTTGCACCTCCCCCGCCGACAGGGTCAGGTTTAGGATGTAGGATTTATCGAAATTAACCTTGAAACCCGCCACCTCCTCGTAGGCAGAGAGCACTGAGTGGACATGCGGTAGCGACAGCGCCGGCTCCCTGATAGACAACAGGACATCGTCCGCAAAGAGCGAGATCTTGTGCTGCTCGCCTGTAAAGGGAAGTCCTAGAATCTTCTCATTTTCTCGCACCGCCAACGCCAATGGCTCAATACTAAGAGCAAAGAGAAGGGGTGAGAGGGGACATCCCTGGCGCGTCCCTCGGGAATGACGAAAGCTCGTGGATCTATGGCCGTTGACCAACACACGAGATGTAGGGCCACTGTAGTTAGCCTCAATCATCCTCACGAAAGAAGGCGAGAAACCGAAGGCTACTAGTGTCTGGTGCAAAAACCCCCAGTCGACGCGGTCGAAAGCCTTCTCTGCGTCGAGCCCTACTAGCACCGGGGTATGCGAAATCGCTCCGCCTTTTCGATGAGGTGTATGACGCGGCGCAGGTTATCATGGGTCTGTCTGCCTTTAATAAACCCCGATTGATCAGGATGGATCAGGGAAGGCATCAGGTCCTGCAGCCTACCCGCCAGAATAGAGGAATACAGTTTGGCGTCTAGGTTGAGAAGCGCGATCGGGCGGTAGGATGTACAAAGGGTAGGATCCTTCCCCGGCTTGGGAATAATACTGATCAGTGCCTCAGCCATAGAGTCCGTGGTCCTGCCATCAATCGCCATTGCGTTGAAGAGGGAGACTAAGTAGTCGCACACTTCAGAAGCAAACGTTTTGTAGAAGAGGGCCGTGTAGCCGTCAGGCCCGGGGGCCTTGTGCAGCTTCAGGCCTTTAATGGCATCCAAGACCTCCTCTCGAGTGATGGGGGAGGATAGTGACTCGTTCCATTCCTTAGAAACCTTCGGGAGAGACAGGCCCTCAGGAATTTGGATTGTGCGCCGGGATCAAGGGCGTCACTCGAGTAGAGTGCCGCATAAAAGCGCCCGAATATGGTCGCCTTGTCCGCATCTCTATGCTGAACAGAGCCCGCCTGATCGCGAATACCCCCAATATAATCTTTCTCGCGTTTGTCCCGGAGCTGCCGGGCAAGATGGCGCCCGATCTTGTTGCCCTGGGAGTAGGAGGTACGTCTAAGTCGCAAAAGAGTAAATTCCGCCCTGTTATTATAATGGGCCTTCAGTTTCCCTCGCACCGCCATCAGGGGGCGTAGGGTCACCCTGGAGGGGTTCGCCTTGTGGGCCTGTTCCAAAGTAGCCAGTTCCGATTCCAGAGCCTCTCTCTCCTCGCGCCTTAGCTTATTCAGGTTCGCGTTGAGGGCGAGGCATGTGCCCCGTAAAGAGGCCTTGCACGCGTCCCACGTGGTATACACCGACGTGTCTGTGGGTGGATTGAGGAGGAAAAAATCACCAATCGCCTTGCGTAGGGCCTTACATGATTCCTCATCTCGCACCAGAGCTGCCGGGAAATACCACTTGCGCCAACCATATCCCCCGGTGGCCCAGTGCATTCCCAGAACCACAAGGCTATGATCCGATAGCGAGAGCGGAAAAATACTAGCTAACTGTATGTCCCCCCGAAGGGCCTGACTAATCAAGATATAATCAATGCGGGAGTACGAGTGATGTACGTTGGAAAAAAAGGTGTAATCCCTGGTCTGCGTGTGGAGAAAGCGCCAACTGTCAATCAGCCCCATGTCTCCTAACTGCCGTTTAGTTTCGTCTGAGAAGACGCCAGTGTCTGCCCTACGGCCCCCAGAGCTATCCAGACCCCTGTCCCATATCATATTGAAGTCGCCCAGTAAGAGTAAGTGACCCTCCACAAAGTCCCCCATCTTGTCCAGTAGATCCTGCAAAAAGCCATTCTGTCCTGCATTAGGGGCATACAATACAGCAAAAGTACACAGGCGGCCACGCAACAGTCCCTTCACCAGTAGCCAACGGCCTTCCCTATCCACACTCATACCCATGGGTTGAAAATGCAGGGAAGCCCGGAAGAGTAGGGCCACCCCCCTATGCTTCGTGGCTGCAGAGGCCCTGTAGATAAGGGGGAACTGCCTATGACGAAGCCTCAACTCATCCTTCCTAGCCAGGTGGGTCTCCTGGAGGGCCACCCCATCTAAATGGTGATCTATGATGTACTTCCAGAGTTTCTGCCGCTTCTGCGGGGAGTTAAGGCCCTTTACATTCCAAGTTCCTATGCTGACATGCATAAGGGGCAACACTGATTCCACGCCATGCTCACAGCCAGACAGCCACGGTGCCCGCACCGGTCCCGCACATGCACCACGAACCAAGCCCAGGGAAGAGAAACAGACACAGGGACTCTAGGGAAGGATCCCAGCCACAGCCACCCCAGGAGGCCCGCCCGGTCACTCCGCAAGCCCCGCGTGATATCCACGTTCCTAAGGTACGCAAGGGTCAAAGAAGGCAGATCCCGAAACAACATACAAAATATTGAAGAAAATATCAATAAAGGCCCTTTCAACACACACTCAGCACACACTGCCGCCGCCACCTCCCGAACTCCCATCCCCAACCCAAATCGCCTTGTCATGACATCCATATTCAGAGCGCCAACAAACCCACCCTCTACCCCCCCAAGAACAAAGAACAACAAAATGCAACTCAAGGCACTGAACCTGAACCTCGCAGTCTTCAGTTCCAGCAGGTCACGGTTCAAAAGTCCCCCACTGGACTGGGGTTGGGGCAGGGGTGTCCACCTGGGGACCCCCAGGTCCAAAATCCGGGGTGTCTTCTCCAAAAGTACCTTTGTACCCCGAGGACCTCAGGCCAAGAGCCCCTCCGATGCCACTCCATAAGGTCGGGGTCACGCTGCTCCAGAGCTCATCTGGGAATCCGTCATGGTGGCGGAGGCCACCGAAGCCACTGCGGCCCCTCTCTCCTGCTCACTAGTCGCCGAATCCGGCCGCCGCCGCTCCGGGGACGGGCCCACCCTGTGCCATGAGGAAGAGCGACGCCGTCTCCGGAACGGAGAGCCACGCGCCTCCCGCGACGGTTCCGTTTCCTCAATACCCAGAAGATCCTTTGCCTCCCATAGGGAATTGATCTGTCGTAGCCGATTCTCCCATCGAAAGATGATCCGGAAAGGATGGCCCCAGGAGTAGGATATTCCGCGCCCCCGGAGAAAGGCGGTCACAGGCCGGAAGTCCCTTCGTTTCTGCAAGGTCGTCGCCGCCAGGTCCTGGTAAAGCTGGGGGTGATGGCCCCTGAATTGCAGCGAAGCAGTGGTTCTCGCTTTTCTCAATATCTTTTCCTTTATCTGAAAGTCATGTACGCAAACGAGGAAATCTGGAGGCGGCCCCCCGCCCCTCCTGGGCAGCCCCACTCTGTGCACTCTATCCATCTGGATGTCACGCACCTCTTCATCCTCTAAGATCTGGAGAAACAAGGCCAGGACGTACCCACGCAGGTCCCCCGCTTCCCCGTCCCATGGCACTGCTTTAATACGAATGTTATTTCTTCTGGAGCGGTTCTCCAAATCCTCTGCGTGGGTTTGCAAATCCAGATTTTGCTCCGTGAGGCGTATGATGTCCTGTTGGAGTTGGTGCACATCATTCGCCATGCTAAGGTCATGGTCCTCCAGCGTCGCCACCCTTTCGCCAATCCCATCCACGTCCCTCCGTACCTCCCGGAGGTCCGAGGCCAACTGTGTACGGAGTTCGGAAATGTCTTCCTTGATAGTTGCGAAGAGTTCCTTCATGAAGGCTTTAGTTGCTGGCGCCTCATCATCCGATTGTCTGGAGGAGCCGCTGGCTCCCGGCGATGCCGGTTGCTGCTATGATTTGGGGACTACCTCCTTCCCCGTCTTCCCCCCTCTGCGTTGCGAGTTGGACATGGCTGCGAGCTGCGTCCACGCACTTCCACTTAGGCACTGGATAGCTGCCGCTGGGAGGGCAAGGCTCGGGTCGGCGACTCACCGCGTTAGGACGGCCTGTTGATGGTGCTATTCACCCTCTCCAGAGGTCATTCAGGTACTCCGTCGAAAGTGCAGACTGGGTTGCCGATGCACTCCACATGGTACACAATGTTCAGTAACAATTGGAAAACGAACAGTAATAAATGACAGAAGTATTCGAAAAAAAACTCTCATGAGGGGTAAGTCTTGGAGTCTTTAATACAGTATGCGGCCAGCCGACACGTGTTTCATCGCATTCGCGATTCCTCAGGGCTAGATGGCTGTGTCCAGGTCAGAATAGGGTCGCTCAGCTGGTGATATTTCCGACCCAGCCGGGCCCTTGACCGTGCGAATACTCGGTATGAGTATATATGCAGAAGAGTGCGAATATGGGTAGATCGTGAGCTTAAATCCTCAATCTCGGAGGTCCTATGGCTTGTAGTTTAAGCCGTTCTTAAAGGTTGTCTGTCGCCCAAATAGAACAGGGTATTGTTCTTTCAGGCAGGAAATCACTCGTGCGTGCCCTTCAAGTAGTAACTTCAAAGTACGCCCCAGGCTGTGTGCAGCGAAGGAGCGGCGTGTAACGAAATCAGACCCCCGAGCCGTGTTCCTGTTTGGACCAAAAACCTTCGGTATTGGTAGCTCCGTCGAAAGTGCGGTCTCTCTCCCACCAGGCCACCACTACTCATCGATGCTTCTAGCGTTCAAGGGTCCTTCCAGCCCCAGGGGCAGAAAGCGGGCGGGAAGGCTTACACCCCAAAGCTGGCGACCAGGCACGGGGCCTGTGGGGTCCCAATACAGCACGTGTCTCCGCCAACGGTCAAGACCCGGGAGGAGCCGGTCCGGTCCGCCACCGTCAGAGCCCCTCCAAATTGGCGCCAGGCGCTCAGTCACTAGAGGGACCCACCACCCAGGTGGGCGGCAGTCCTGGCGCTCCGCTCGCCAAGATCTGCGCCAGCAAGCTGCAAGTCCTCCGCTCCCCCCTGGCGCCAATGCACAGCTGAAGGGCGCAGCCGCGCCGGCGGAGCCTCCTTCGGAAAAGTCCACCACAAGCGCAATGTCAGGCCACTCCACAGTGACTACTAGCAGAGCCAACTGGGCATCCAAAGCTCCGCCACTACCGTGAGCTGGCCGCCAGATTTTTATGACTCTCCTTGCGTTATGCGGACGTGTGCAAGACCACGCGCCGGCCCTCCAGCCACTTTCACTCTCCAGGCTCGAGTCCGGAAGGCCCCAGCGTGGCGCGCGTTCCTGGGCAGATATTGGGCCTCGCTACCACGCAGCTCTTCCTATCCTCCCCCGCCGGTAGGCACACCAGTCTGCTGCCCTCCGAGAAGGGGGATCCACCTGCTCTTCCCCCGCCGGGCCTGTGCTACAGTGCTCGGATCAGCTCCGTGTTCTAGGGGCCGCCCCTCGACTCGGCGTCCGGTTCTTCTGTCAGCCCCCGGCGGCGTCCAGCCACCGGCGCGGCCCGCCGAGTGCTCCTTCCAGCGCCTTCCAGCAAGCGCTCCTCAGCCGGCGAGCTCAGTTCCCCGCCTCACCCGCTCAGCGCGGTACAGCCAGCGCCGGTGCTGTGCCAGGGCTTGGGTCCGCTCCGCCTCCTCCGGCCTCCAGGTCACGCGAGGCCGCCGCCTCACAGGCCGCAGCTCGGCTCCCCTCAAACGGCTCCTGCTGGTCACCCTCCGCCGAGGTGACGACACCGGGGCACACCGCTAGCAATCGGCAGCCTCCGCCGATCGGGCAGCACAGGCAGGACGCCTCGGGACCCCGCAGTAAGTCGCTATGCAGGATCGGCGTCGGAGAGGCTCGAGAAAGCGTCCTACTCCGACGCCATCTTGGCCACGCCCCCGGGACACTCTTTTTGAGTAGCCGTGCGCTATACAAAAGAATAAATAACATAACATAACATAACATAACATAACATCCATGCGGAATACAGTGCAACTGCGCCGAGCGAAACAACCTACCAAGTTTGTTATTGACCTTCTTCACTGAATGGTTCAGTGCTGACACAGAGAGGCCCCCCCGCCACACCTTCCTGGGAATCATGTGGGACCATGCTATCGTGCACCCAGGGATCCTTCTCGCCAGCCAGCTAACAGTAGATAGGACTCGCTCGAGTAGTACTCGCCGACCGAGTGTCACTAAGTCATTGCCTCCCAGGTGAACTATGATTACAGACGGCGGTGACCTTGTCCGCCCTAACAGTTCCTCAATAAAACATTGAAACCGGTCAATACAGAGCCCGCCCCTTCCGTGGAAGGTCACCTTGTACCCGTATTCCCCAGCTGCGTGAATCACGTCACCTGCTTTGAATACGTCCCCGGCCCGCCTCACGTATGAGTGGCCCACGACCCACACCACTCTTTCCTCAGCCGGTGATCTCTGACCGCTGGTCCCCAGGTGCCAGGTCGACTGCACAGTTTGCCCCGCATCGTATGCTCGCGAAACTGTAAACCAAACAGAAAACAAGAAGCGTGAGTGCATGACATTGGCTTCACAACATGTGCAACCGCACATACCTTTTATAACAGTTCGAGGACCATCGTCCCAGTTGTTTCACCTTCTCAACACTCTGACCCCTGGCTGTAGCCTCTGTAGCAGCCCCTATTCTAAAGGAATGGGTCCCGAAAACGCCCGGGTCCAAGCCCGCCGCTGCGATTGCCATCGTTAGCACCCGCTGAAACTGGAACCTCGTCAGTGGGGTGGCGTTGATGTGTCTCAGCAAGCTTCCCCCCCATGCATCCGCCCTTTGCGCCAAATATTCCTCCACGCACTTCACCGGGCACATGGGGGACCCTCGCATGCGCTGGACGATAATACTGTCTCCCATAGCACCCTGGTCGGTCTTGGACCTGGCTATTGTGATCACCATTGAATCACCCTTGATCAGAATGTGATCCCGACACAGGCCTCCCTCCACATCTTTCTTATTTCTTGCTACCAGCTCGCTCACCCGCATAGCCCCATGGAACGCTAATGCGAAAGCGGCCCGGAACAGCACTGCCTCGAACTGGGAGGAACATGTCGTGGGGAGTATCGACATCAGCAGGGACAACCTCTCTAACCCAATCGGGCGCCTTTCGTCTACTCTACGACCCTCAAGGCGTTGCCAACCACGAAGGGCCTTCTTTACCAAAAAAGACAATGTGGGGTCCTCGATGCCATGCGCCTGCGCCATGAATGAAATGGCGGCCCGGTGCCTATTGGCCGTTGCCGCTGATCGGCCTGCACTGTGTAGTGCTACAAGAAACTTCAGGACATACTCCTCCTGACCCCAATTGACCCCCCCTGCCGGACCCAAAAATGCACAATAGGAACGAAACGCTCCTTCGTATGCCTTCCATGTCCTGGGGGTTAGGCTTGCTGCCACGAGGTCTTGTAATCCGGGGCACCGAGTAACCAGAGTGCTTCGGGAAATGGGGCCGCCGCTAGGTCCGCGGAAGGTAGATAACCCCTGAAAGCCTGCATGTGTGAACGAGAGAGTGCATCAGCCTCCTGGTTCAGTACCCCTGGCACATGCTTCGCCCTGGATTGTACGTTCAGTCGCATGCAAATTAGCACAATTTCCTTCAGTAATCTCAATATCCACTTGCAGCGCGCTGCCTGACTATTTATACATTCAACAACAGTCATATTGTCGGACCAAAACACCACAGAGCGATCTCTGAACTCATCCGGCCATGCCATCAGAGCCACCAAAATGGGGAACAACTCGAGAAACCCAATGTTACCTGTGAGACCGCTGGTGTGCCACCACGTCGGCCATGTTTGCGCCGACCAGCGATTACCAAAGATGGCGGCAAAACCCACGCTCCCCGCCGAGTCGGTCCACAAACCCAGCTCGTCCGAGGACACTGGTGGTTTGGTCCACACCACTCGACCGTTGAAATCCGCCAGGAATGCCAACCATATGCGCATGTCCTGGCGAACTTCTGCAGACAGTCTCGTGCGATGGTGTCCTTCCTTGAGACCGACCATGGTTTGTGCAATAGAGCGGGAAAAGAGGCGGGCCATTGGTATCACTCGGAGGGCAAAGTTAAGCTGGCCCACAGCTTGTTGTAGCTGATGGAGCGTGACTTTATCTTTGCTGATGCACAATTCCAAGGAAGCCCTGAACTTCACTACCTTCCCCACCGGCAAACGGAAACATCCCTCCACAGAATCGAGCTCAATGCCTAGAAACTCGAGTGAAGTCGATGGTCCAACCGTCTTACCTGGTGCCAATGGCACCCCGAATTGCGCCATGAGAGTGCAAAATTCACGTAACGCCTGCGCACACTGAGTGTCGCCGGCTGCCCCCAAGAACAAGAAATCGTCTAGGTAATGCATAACCTGGGTATGGCCCGTGGCCTTGGTAAACGCCCATTGCAGAAAAGAACGGAACTTTTCAAAATAAGCACAAGAAATGGAGCAACCCATTGGCATACATCTATCCATGTAGTAACGTCCTTGAAAAACAAAGCCTAACAGACGCTGATCCTGTGGGTGTACCGGGACCAACCGGAACGCTGACTCGATATCTGACTTCGCCATCAGCGCTCCGGGCCCCAGGCGATTCAACATGGCGACAGCATCATCGAAGGATGCGTACCGCACCGAACAAACTCCCGTGTCAATCGCATCGTTCACCGAAAGACCCCTTGGAGCTGACAAGTTGTGGATCAACCTAAACTCACCCGGGTCCCTTTTGGGGACTACTCCCAACGGAGAACAGATGAAATTAGTGACTGGCGGGTGCCTATATGGCCCAGCGACTCGGCCAAGGGCAACCTCTTTTGCAATCTTTCTTTCCACCACTGCTGGATTATGCTGTGCCGACAGTTGGTTCCTACACAATGATTCCCCCCGAAAATCCCCCGCCGGGATGCGGAAACCGTACGAGAAGCCGTTCCTCAACACCCCAGCGGAGACATGATCAGGGTATTCATTTAGCCAGGGGATCATTGCCATGATATCTACAGGGGTTGGTAGCGGAACTCCTTGGTCCACCTCAGACCTGTTTGGCCCCTCCTCTACCCCCCGTATCACCATTCTTGGCTCTGCACGCACTCTCGGGGTGAGAAGAATTTCCGCAACTTGCACACTCATGTCTGAACTTACACGTCCCTTGTGGCCTAGTGCACTTGCCCCTGTTAAAATTCCAACAGACCCCTTTTCTACCCCCGTTCCCACCACTCTTTGGCTGGTGGTCACCAGCGGGGCCTGCTCGAAAGGGCGCCGCCGGCCGGTGGCGGGACGGCCCCGACCCATTCCCGCCAAGCGAGGACGAATTCGTCGCGCCGGGCAGGAGCTGCTTCTGCCAAGAGATGGAGTCGAGACAATCCCACGCCAGAGACGAATCGTGCTCCTTGGCTTTGCGAAACTTCATTTCATAGCCCATCCATTCATCTCCCTCATAAGTTTCATAAAAATCCATTATACGTGCCTGATAACAGGCCAATTCGGTCAAAACCTCAGGCTGACGTTCCCCAATAATTGCCGTAAACATTGCAAAGGCCTTGGCCCAATTTGAGATCGTTTCGTACACCCTGAATCCCACCATTTTTGCTCGCCACATACTCGGATGCCACAAATCCTTCTGAGTCTTAACATACTCCATCTCGTGATGGTCGGTCAGGAGAGAAAACATATTCACATATTTATCAGCCCAAATCATCTCTTTTGTGGCCAGCGGTATATGTTGGACCACCTTTTCCCTTCTCGAGGGCAAAGACCCCTCCCTTGCCATTGGCAATGCCTGCTTACCCGGCTTCATTGCAGGTCCCGCCGCTTTGTCGACGCCGGCTGCTGGTCCTTCCGAGGTCACCTGTGGGGGGACAAGAGGGAGATTCGCCTTCGCGGCATCTCGTGACTGCCGCAACTGCTGCATTAGTTGTTTGGCCTCTTCGGCCGTGTCTCCCGGTGCCGTAGCACCCCCTGTGTTCCTGCCGAGCCATGCGGCTAACTGGGCGGCTAACTCCGGAGGCATATCCTCCTCACTGGCGGGCGTAACAACGACCGGAATCGGTTGGCCCGCATCCGGGATCGGTACCGGGGCCTCAACTGGAATGACCGGGCTTGCCGGGGGTAACTCGGGAATCGGGACCTCCCCCCCTGCTGCCCTATCCCTGATCCTTTTACCTCTCCCAGCGGGGACGACTCCGGGCAACGCCGGTCCTATGACCTTCTTCGGTCTGCCCGTATTGTTCATTGCTGCCATCTGCTTCTTCATACTCGCCATATCTTTCATCAGCATGCGAAGCATCTGGTCAGTCCCTGGCTTCTTTCCGGCCTTCCTGCCAGGCATTGTTGTCGGATGTTCGACCCTTGTTGCTCAACACGGTCCTGGATCCGAAGGTTCGAAGTCACTGGAAGAGAAACACAAAATTACAAGTTTTCAAAATTGCTCTTTGTTCCGTCGAGGGCTCACGTGCAACGAGGGTTGCAGCTTCCTAGCACAGGAACAAGAGGATGCTTCTTTGGATTGCTGCTCCTTTTATTCCTCTTCGGGAGGGCGTGTACCCTCCTCCGGTACGCCTACGGGGCGTGGCCAACGGTGTAGGTGTCTAGGACAACCCCTCTTGGGAGGGAAAAGGGGCGCCCCGGCTACGCCGCTTCGGGCATACCAGCCGTGACACAACCCCCCGCACAAAATGGTTTCCCGGGAGGATCCGGGCCCCCGACCATACGTTCGGGGGGACCGAGTGGCCGCCCCTTTCCAATCTCTGTTCCACTTACAATCGCTGTTCCACTTGAAATACCGCACTTAGTGCCTGATTGACAAAGGGCCTCCGCACTCATGGCGGAGGCCCCTCACTCATGGAGGAGTCTCCGCACTTGGGGCAGAAATTCTGCAATAAGAATTCCTATTGATTAGCTTCTGCCTCAAGTGCAGAGACTCCCCTACTACTGCGGGCCTCCACCACGAGTGTGAAGGCCCTTTGTAGTAGTAGTAGGTCTTTATTGTTTGATTAATTAAAATCTTTACAAAACGCAAATTCATACAATACTCCATTATATACATTTGAATAACAGTAAATCCTTAAAAATGCATTTTAAATAGCAGTAAGTCTTTAAAATTGTATACGTCCTTAATAAAAAATGCTTATAATAAAAAATTCATATGTTAAAGCTTAAAAGAAAAGAAAATCATTATTAGTTTCCAATTTCATGCTGTTCTAATTTTTTCCATACTTTTGTTAAAAAGTTTGTCAAAGAAGAAATAATGAGTACATAATCTGAACAAAGACATCAGATCAAAACCTGTCTACATGTCCTTATCCCTCTTTCATTAAATAGTCTTTTTACTATTGATTAAATAGTCTTTTTAGAAGGCCCTTTGTGAATCAGGCCCATAGCAATCTAAGGACCTCATTATGAAAATGGGAACTGTGGAATTAGTTCATGTAACAGCAGTTTAGCTACAGAGAGGCTGTCATTTCTTTGTATTAGGTAGGCGTCCACCCATCGGGAGGAAAGGCACACTTTAACCAGGACATACCTTAGCCTTTTACAAACAGGCCTTCTGATAAAGTCCAACTGCATCTTACCCAGTATTGAGGTATCTTTCATAGATTCACATAGCTGAATCATTCCCCGTCGCAGAGATGGGAGCCCCACGGTAAAATACAAAAGTAGTGCCATAAATAATAAATAGGCCAAAAGAGGCCAAAGGCTATATCTTAGTAGCCTATCTATGACCTTATAGAAAAAGGACCAAAAGTCAGCTCCAACCACTCAGCACCCTCTAGAACACTCCCAACAGAAGCAGTTCTCCTCAGATTTTCACCGCACGTCGTGTGGAAGGGAGTCTCCCTGAGTGCTACTCAGTTTTTTTCTCTTCAGCTCTTCAAGCAAGTTATGTCTTACTCTTCCGCTCCTGCAGGACCTGTGGAAAGAAGAGGGTCCATGTTGATGATCTTCATAAAGATTGTCTTTATGGCCTCTACCCCAAACATGAGGCTAAAGACTGTAAAATATGCTGTACCTTTACCAGCAAGACTCTAAGAGACAGAGAGGCAAGATTACTCTTATGGCTCAAGTCTAAGGAACGTCCTCCTTCTTCAGCTGAAGAAGAGGACTGAGCTTCCACATCTAGCAAGAGGGCTACTTCTCAAGAAGGCTCCTCAGGTGAGGGTAGAAAACATCTTAAAAGTTCCCAGGATAAACCTGTTCATGAAGAGAGGAGTTCTAAACATGATCAAGCATCGTCGCCACCTTCTACTCCACTCACAGAGCATCCAAGATCATCTTCTACAGACTCTGTAAGGAGAAAACACCTCAAGAAATCTGTATCGACGACGACTGTTACCTCATCGTCGACGATATGTGTTATGCCATCGCCGACTGTTACGACGACGGCTATTTCTTCTCCTATCTCGTCGATGAGAATCACTATTACGAGGAGACTGTCGTCGAAGTCCATCGACGAAGAAACCGTCGACGACGGCATCGTCGACGACAAGCCTGTCTGTTATTCGAGAGACCGTCCTACCATTCTTATTTCTGCACCGTCAACACCCAGTCGACCAGAGATTCTCAATTAAAGACATTTCAGAGGCCTTTTCAACAGTCTTCTCAGGACTATGGTAACATTTCTGCTCTACCACCATCCCACCTTTTAGAGGGCTTCATAGAAGACAAGGATTATGATGAGGAGGAGGAAGAGGATCCGTACAGAGTGGCTCATAGTCCATCTGAGCTCAACGTTAAGTGCCAAGACACTGATGAGGACAATCATTACCAGGTGGAGCATTATTATCATGAGCAATATATGGCTCCACGTCATACCTATCAGTTCCATCACAGGCAGGAATCTCGTCATAGAGAAATGGCTCATCTTCCTCCAGCACTTATTCAAGACCTACAGGCTATATTGGCGGATTATCCTCAGAGAGTTCCTCCTCAACAAATTCCAACAGAGAACCCACTGCCGCAATTAGAGGTTCCTGCTCCAGTTCCAGAGCCTACTCTACCTAGTACACCGGCTCCTGTACAAGGTCCACCTGACACTGGACACCAAGACACTTAGGGCCCGATGTAGGTAAAAGGGATTTCCCGATTTCAAAATACCGAGGCGGGCCGAATCGGTATTCTGAAATCGGAAAACGAGATGTAGCAAACAAACCGCGAAATAATAGCGAATCAGTCGGCATCGGTAATGTGAATCGGTACGTTCCGATTCGGCACGGACCGAATCGGAAAGTACCGAATCGGCTACCACCGAATCGGAAATAGCCGAATCGGCTACCACCGATTCGGAAATAGCCGAATCGGCTACCACCGAATCGGAAATAGCCGAGTCGGTAAAATCCGATTCGGCAATTACCGAATCGGAGGTATGAAAACACACCCATGGCCAAAAAGCCCATAGGAATGCATTGAAGATACCGAATCGGTAAAATCCGAATCGGATTATACCGAATCGGATTTTACCGAATCGGTAATATCCGATTCGGTTAAAGCCGATTCGGTAAAAGCCGATTCAGCCAATGAGGTGGCTCCCCCTCCCCCACCCAAACAGGGAGTGGCAACCCTGGCAGGTGCAGCTAATTAAGAACTTTCTGGAGAGCCAGCCTGAGCTGAACACTCACAGTTAGCAGCAGTGGGAGTAGGAGGTAGTGAACTGTTCTGATCAAGATGGCAAACCAGAGTGAGAGCCAGAAGTCCACCCAGAAGAGGAAGCCTAAGTTCAGCAGCGTTGAGCTGCAGGTGTTGGTTGAGGAGGTGGTGAGGGTGCACCGGCAGCTATTCGGAAAGCTGTCCCTCAATGTGCCAGACAGCACCAAGAGGAGGCTCTGGAGCGAAATCGCCCAAAAGGTCAATGCTGTGGGTGTCACCCCCAGGTCCCTGGATGAGCTGAAGAAGCGCTTCTATGACATCCGCAGCCTGACCAAACGGAAGATGGCAGAGATCCAGAGGCAGGCTGGAGTCACAGGTGGAGGCAGGAACCCGGCGCCACCCCTCACAGACCTCGAGGAAATGGTGTCCACCACCATTGAGAGGGAGAGCGTGACCGGAATTGGGACCCTGGACAGCTCAGCCAGAGCTACAGCTACAGGTAAGATACAAAAGTAGTGCCATAAATAATAAATAGGCCAAAAGAGGCCAAAGGCTATATCTTAGTAGCCTATCTATGACCTTATAGAAAAAGGACCAAAAGTCAGCTCCAACCACTCAGCACCCTCTAGAACACTCCCAACAGAAGCAGTTCTCCTCAGATTTTCACCGCACGTCGTGTGGAAGGGAGTCTCCCTGAGTGCTACTCAGTTTTTTTCTCTTCAGCTTTTCAAGCAAGTTATGTCTTACTCTTCCGCTCCTGCAGGACCTGTGGAAAGAAGAGGGTCCATGTTGATGATCTTCATAAAGATTGTCTTTATGGCCTCTACCCCAAACATGAGGCTAAAGACTGTAAAATATGCTGTACCTTTACCAGCAAGACTCTAAGAGACAGAGAGGCAAGATTACTCTTATGGCTCAAGTCTAAGGAACGTCCTCCTTCTTCAGCTGAAGAAGAGGACTGAGCTTCCACATCTAGCAAGAGGGCTACTTCTCAAGAAGGCTCCTCAGGTGAGGGTAGAAAACATCTTAAAACTTCCCAGGATATACCTGTTCATGAAGAGAGGAGTTCTAAACATGATCAAGCATCGTCTCCACCTTCTACTCCACTCACAGAGCATCCAAGATCATCTTCTACAGACTCTGTAAGGAGAAAACACCTCAAGAAATCTGTATTGACGACGACTGTTACCTCATCGTCGACGATATGTGTTATGCCATCGCCGACTGTTACGACGACGGCTATTTCTTCTCCTATCTCGTCGATGAGAATCACTATTACGAGGAGACTGTCGTCGAAGTCCATCGACGAAGAAATTGTCGACGACGGCATCGTCGACGACAAGCCTGTCTGTTATTCGAGAGACCGTCCTACCATTCTTATTTCTGCACCGTCAACACCCAGTCGACCAGAGTTTCTCAATTAAAGACATTTCAGAGGCCTTTTCAACAGTCTTCTCAGGACTATGGTAACATTTCTGCTCTACCACCATCCCACCTTTTAGAGGGCTTCATAGAAGACAAGGATTATGATGAGGAGGAGGAAGAGGATCCGTACAGAGTGGCTCATAGTCCATCTGAGCTCAACGTTAAGTGCCAAGACACTGATGAGGACAATCATTACCAGGTGGAGCATTATTATCATGAGCAATATATGGCTCCACGTCATACCTATCAGTTCCATCACAGGCAGGAATCTCGTCATAGAGAAATGGCTCATCTTCCTCCAGCACTTATTCAAGACCTACAGGCTATATTGGCGGATTATCCTCAGAGAGTTCCTCCTCAACAAATTCCAACAGAGAACCCACTGCCGCAATTAGAGGTTCCTGCTCCAGTTCCAGAGCCTACTCTACCTAGTACACCGGCTCCTGTACAAGGTCCACCTGACACTGGACACCAAGACACTTAGGGCCCGATGTAGGTAAAAGGGATTTTCCGATTTCAAAATACCGAGGCGGGCCGAATCGGTATTCTGAAATCGGAAAACGAGATGTAGCAAACAAACCACGAAATAATAGCGAATCGGTCGGCATCCGTAATGTGAATCGGTACGTTCCGATTCGGCACGGACCGAATCGGAAAGTACCGAATCGGCTACCACCGAATCGGAAATAGCCGAATCGGCTACCACCGATTCGGAAATAGCCGAATCGGCTACCACCGAATCGGAAATAGCCGAGTCGGTAAAATCCGATTCGGCAATTACCGAATCGGAGGTATGAAAACACACCCATGGCCAAAAAGCCCATAGGAATGCATTGAAGATACCGAATCGGTAAAATCCGAATCGGATTATACCGAATCGGATTTTACCGAATCGGTAATATCCGATTCGGTTAAAGCCGATTCGGTAAAAGCCGATTCAGCCAATGAGGTGGCTCCCCCTCCCCCACCCAAACAGGGAGTGGCAACCATGGCAGGTGCAGCTAATTAAGAACTTTCTGGAGAGCCAGCCTGAGCTGAACACTCACAGTTAGCAGCAGTGGGAGTAGGAGGTAGTGAACTGTTCTGATCAAGATGGCAAACCAGAGTGAGAGCCAGAAGTCCACCCAGAAGAGGAAGCCTAAGTTCAGCAGCGTTGAGCTGCAGGTGTTGGTTGAGGAGGTGGTGAGGGTGCACCGGCAGCTATTCGGAAAGCTGTCCCACAATGTGCCAGACAGCACCAAGAGGAGGCTCTGGAGCGAAATCGCCCAAAAGGTCAATGCTGTGGGTGTCACCCCCAGGTCCCTGGATGAGCTGAAGAAGCGCTTCTATGACATCCGCAGCCTGACCAAACGGAAGATGGCAGAGATCCAGAGGCAGGCTGGAGTCACAGGTGGAGGCAGGAACCCGGCGCCACCCCTCACAGACCTCGAGGAAATGGTGTCCACCACCATTGAGAGGGAGAGCGTGACCGGAATTGGGACCCTGGACAGCTCAGCCAGAGCTACAGCTACAGGTAAGATACAAAAGTAGTGCCATAAATAATAAATAGGCCAAAAGAGGCCAAAGGCTATATCTTAGTAGCCTATCTATGACCTTATAGAAAAAGGACCAAAAGTCAGCTCCAACCACTCAGCACCCTCTAGAACACTCCCAACAGAAGCAGTTCTCCTCAGATTTTCACCGCACGTCGTGTGGAAGGGAGTCTCCCTGAGTGCTACTCAGTTTTTTTCTCTTCAGCTTTTCAAGCAAGTTATGTCTTACTCTTCCGCTCCTGCAGGACCTGTGGAAAGAAGAGGGTCCATGTTGATGATCTTCATAAAGATTGTCTTTATGGCCTCTACCCCAAACATGAGGCTAAAGACTGTAAAATATGCTGTACCTTTACCAGCAAGACTCTAAGAGACAGAGAGGCAAGATTACTCTTATGGCTCAAGTCTAAGGAACGTCCTCCTTCTTCAGCTGAAGAAGAGGACTGAGCTTCCACATCTAGCAAGAGGGCTACTTCTCAAGAAGGCTCCTCAGGTGAGGGTAGAAAACATCTTAAAACTTCCCAGGATATACCTGTTCATGAAGAGAGGAGTTCTAAACATGATCAAGCATCGTCTCCACCTTCTACTCCACTCACAGAGCATCCAAGATCATCTTCTACAGACTCTGTAAGGAGAAAACACCTCAAGAAATCTGTATTGACGACGACTGTTACCTCATCGTCGACGATATGTGTTATGCCATCGCCGACTGTTACGACGACGGCTATTTCTTCTCCTATCTCGTCGATGAGAATCACTATTACGAGGAGACTGTCGTCGAAGTCCATCGACGAAGAAATTGTCGACGACGGCATCGTCGACGACAAGCCTGTCTGTTATTCGAGAGACCGTCCTACCATTCTTATTTCTGCACCGTCAACACCCAGTCGACCAGAGTTTCTCAATTAAAGACATTTCAGAGGCCTTTTCAACAGTCTTCTCAGGACTATGGTAACATTTCTGCTCTACCACCATCCCACCTTTTAGAGGGCTTCATAGAAGACAAGGATTATGATGAGGAGGAGGAAGAGGATCCGTACAGAGTGGCTCATAGTCCATCTGAGCTCAACGTTAAGTGCCAAGACACTGATGAGGACAATCATTACCAGGTGGAGCATTATTATCATGAGCAATATATGGCTCCACGTCATACCTATCAGTTCCATCACAGGCAGGAATCTCGTCATAGAGAAATGGCTCATCTTCCTCCAGCACTTATTCAAGACCTACAGGCTATATTGGCGGATTATCCTCAGAGAGTTCCTCCTCAACAAATTCCAACAGAGAACCCACTGCCGCAATTAGAGGTTCCTGCTCCAGTTCCAGAGCCTACTCTACCTAGTACACCGGCTCCTGTACAAGGTCCACCTGACACTGGACACCAAGACACTTAGGGCCCGATGTAGGTAAAAGGGATTTCCCGATTTCAAAATACCGAGGCGGGCCGAATCGGTATTCTGAAATCGGAAAACGAGATGTAGCAAACAAACCGCGAAATAATAGCGAATCAGTCGGCATCGGTAATGTGAATCGGTACGTTCCGATTCGTCACGGACCGAATCGGAAAGTACCGAATCGGCTACCACCGAATCGGAAATAGCCGAATCGGCTACCACCGAATCGGAAATAGCCGAATCGGCTACCACCGAATCGGAAATAGCTGAGTCGGTAAAATCCGATTCGGCAATTACCGAATCGGAGGTATGAAAACACACCCATGGCCAAAAAGCCCATAGGAATGCATTGAAGATACCGAATCGGTAAAATCCGAATCGGACTATACCGAATCGGATTTTACCGAATCGGTAATATCCGATTCGGTTAAAGCCGATTCGGTAAAAGCCGATTCAGCCAATGAGGTGGCTCCCCCTCCCCCACCCAAACAGGGAGTGGCAACCCTGGCAGGTGCAGCTAATTAAGAACTTTCTGGAGAGCCAGCCTGAACTGAACACTCACAGTTAGCAGCAGTGGGAGTAGGAGGTAGTGAACTGTTCTGATCAAGATGGCAAACCAGAGTGAGAGCCAGAAGTCCACCCAGAAGAGGAAGCCTAAGTTCAGCAGCGTTGAGCTGCAGGTGTTGGTTGAGGAGGTGGTGAGGGTGCACCGGCAGCTATTCGGAAAGCTGTCCCTCAATGTGCCAGACAGCACCAAGAGGAGGCTCTGGAGCGAAATCGCCCAAAAGGTCAATGCTGTGGGTGTCACCCCCAGGTCCCTGGATGAGCTGAAGAAGCGCTTCTATGACATCCGCAGCCTGACCAAACGGAAGATGGCAGAGATCCAGAGGCAGGCTGGAGTCACAGGTGGAGGCAGGAACCCGGCGCCACCCCTCACAGACCTCGAGGAAATGGTGTCCACCACCATTGAGAGGGAGAGCGTGACCGGAATTGGGACCCTGGACAGCTCAGCCAGAGCTACAGCTACAGGTAAGAAGCATGCGCATCATGACACACCCTACCAGACACCTCCTCATTAGACACAATGCATAGCCAAACCCCAGCACAGTACTGTAACCAACATACAAGAGACAAGCATCATGGTACATGTAGTCAGCAGAAGTTAGCAAAATATGGCAGTGCAGAATCACAAGACAGGAAACAGTGGAACACATTCTAAGGAGATGCAAGGACATGTGGAATGCTTTAATTGTACTGACTGTAATACATCGGCACCCAATTTACAAATGCTTCTTTGTACCTAGGGGCACCATCAGGGGGACAACCACTGACAACAGAGGCAGCAGCACCATCTACAACTGCACTCGCAGGGCCGAGCACGAGTCAGGCTGCCGAGGAGGAGGAGGAGGAAAACACCATAGGGCTGGGTATTGAGGGAGACCTCACAATTGACTTTGATGCACTTCACTCCCCACAAATGCCGAGCACACCCCCCTTGCAGTTCTCCCCAGAGAACTCCCCGACAAGGGACCTCCTTCCACCTACACCAGCTCCTGCCACGATCATGGCTGTGGCTCAAGTACACCCTGTCCTGGGAGCAGGGGCTCAGGCCCCGGCCAGCACCACACCCCCACCAGTGGCACCCCAGCCCACTCAGCAGGCCGGCAGCAGCAGTACCCGGCGCCGTGCCATTCCCACCACTGCAGCACCAGCACCGGAGGGCAGTGTCTTCCTGGGCCTCGAAGGCAATATGGTGAAGATCCAAAGGCAGCAGGCGAAATCCATCATGGCCTGCCAACGCCAGCTCCTGCAGCACAACCTGCAGATGGGGGAAATGGTGAAAGGATTTCAGGCCTTTGTGGATTCCAACAAGGAGGTAGCAGCAGGTTTAGGCAGGCTGACCACTGCCATTACTCAGTTATGTGGCAGACTTGAGGAGCATGAGCTGGTGCGCAGGCGGGATGCCCGGGTGCAGAACCGCTCCATAAGCCGCCTTGCTGCTGCAACGGCATAACTCTGTCAGCGCGGTGCCAACATGGAGTCTAGTCTCACCCAAAATACCGCAGAGATAACAAGGGGAATGGCCCGCATCACGACTGCAATGGAGGCCATGATTATCTCTAACACTGCCGCAAATCCTGCCCTGGACCTGGGGGATGCTGGGGACAGCAGCAGCTGCAGCAGCCCGGCCAGCGCAGCGTCCGAGCCACGCAGGAGCACCAGGCGCTCCGCAGATGCCGCTGGTCATTCTGAAGGGGCTGAGGGACACCCCAGTGGGGCTGCCAAGCGCTCAAAGAAATAGCCTTGCAAGGGCGGGTGAGGCAACCTGGACCTTAGACTTTTGTTTTCTTTGCTATTTCACCTTTTTTTTGTTGCACATCAGTGCAGTAACTGTGTTGCAACAGTATTAAAAATTGCTTTTTCACCACAACCATTTACCTGTCTGTGCATCTGTACTCACTCAGAAATAGTTTTCTGTAATCTCCTCACGTCTGTATCTGCCATCACATGGCATACACACCCCAGCTGGCTGTGTCAGTGGCACAGCTTCGTCGTCGTCATGGTCCTCGTAGTCAGACAACTCCACCTCAGTGCCCTTCTTCACCGCAAGGTTGTGTAACATTGCACATACAGCTATGATCTTGCAGCAGGTGATGGGGGTATACTGCCTTGCACCTCCACTCTTGTGCAGGCATCTGAATCTACTTTTCCAGATGCCAATGGTCCGTTCGACGACATTCCTTGTGCGTATGTGGGCCCGGTTATACCTCCTTTGGCTGGGTGTGGAGGGGTTGAGGTAGGGGGTGAGTATGAATGAGCGGAGGGCATATGCACTGTCGCCTGGAAGAGAAAGGGGTAACATTACACACATGCATACATGTATTCCACCTAGCTACTTTGTGTTATGGGGGTCTGATGATGTGTCTCACCTAGGAGGTATCCTTCCCCAAATTCGCCAGCCATCAGCCGTGCATAGATGCCGCTCTGTTGGAAAATATAGGAGTCGTGGGTACTCCCTGGAAATTTTGCTACCAGGTCTGTGATGGTGCACTTCGCATTGCAGATCACCTGCACGTTGATGGTGTGTGTAGACTTCCGATTGCGGTATATGTATTCTGTGTCCGCTGGTGGGCAAATCGGAATGTGCGTGCCATCTATGCAGCCAATGATTTGGGGAAATTGTGCCATCTGGTAGAAGTCAGCTTTAGTTTGTAGCAGTTCTGCGTGGGTTGCAGGGAAAGAGATGTATTGGTCCATCCTGTGTATCATGGCGTCAAGGAATGTGTGGAAGAACCTTGACAGGCTGCTCTGGGTCACCCCTCCTGCCGCTGCAACTCCACTTTGATAGCTGCCAGACGCAAGCAGGTGTAGGCTGCATAGCACCTGGACGTGTGCTGGGATGGCGTGTGCCCTTGGGGTGTGGTGGTCCAACAATGGTTTGAGGTCCCTGATGAACTCAAGTATGGTGTCAGAGTCCAGCCTGTATCTCTGTAGGATCTCTGCCTCTGTGAGCATGAACAGGGTTATCCTCTGTCTGTAGACCTGTTCATTTCTTTGCCATTCCCTCTGTCCTTCCTGCTGTAGCCGTAGCCGCCTCGCAATGACATAAAAAGCTGCCATCATGCAAGTTGCAATGCATTTTGGGGCTGTTTTTATGGGTTGGAGTTGGTTACCACTTGATTGTAATCCATGGTAAATACCGAGTGAATTCTACCGAATTTGAGCCGATTTCGGTGTTTCTGTGCCTCCCTACATCTCCCCATCTGTCGGAATCGGGGAATTTCCCGATCGGTGATTCATACGAATCAGTAGGTTATCCGATTCGGCTCATGTCCGATTCGGTGTATCTACCGATTCGGTACATGGACCGAATCGGCTTTATTCCGATTCGGTGTGTCTACCGATTCGGTACATGGACCGATTCGGTTATTTTCCGATTCGGTGTGTCTACCGAATCGGTACATTGACCGAATCGGTGTTTGCATCCGAATCGGTGTGTTACCGATTCGTTACATATCCGATTTTCGGTATGTACGTATCGGATTCTATTCCATTCGGTACTCATTCCGATTCGGTTTTCACTCCGATTTTGACTTTTTTTTGTTCCCTACATCTCGATGGCTGTATACCGATCGGTAAGGGCCCAAAATAGGTATTTTCGGCCTTTACCGATCGGTAACGGCCTACCTACATCTGGCCCTAACTCCTCAGATGAAGTAGTTGAGGAAGGCAAATTACCTAACCAGGCAAATGCTCCAGATCTTTGGGCCGATTATATTATCGAAACACCATCTCCGCTTCCGCACTTACCCTCTGATTCTCCTCCTGAAGAAATCGGAGGATTTTATAATTTGATGCAGAGAGCAGCCACTAGGTTCCAGCTCCCTATTACTGTCAAACAAACAGACTTTTTTTACATGACTTCAAGGAGGATACTAGATAGATTATACGCTCTATTCCTATCATCGATTACATCTGGCAGAAGGGCGTGAAAATCATGAAGATGCCAGCATCCATACGGCATCCATTTCGCCACAATTTTAACTGTGTGCTAACGATTTATGTTAGTGTAAGACCCAGACATTTAGGCATTGAATTTGAGGTGTCAATGGGGGATTTACTTACCTGAAGAAGCCTGCGCTCTTCTTTCCAGCCTGCCCGCCCCGTTCCGACTCGGTAACCGGTACCGTTGAGCGGAGGGCGGGACAGCCAGAGCCAGGGACCTCTCAGCACACGAGAGGTTAGCGCTCTAGCTCTTTGCCTGGCAGGGCTATTTAGCCCTCCCATTATATCGAGCGCGCAGCGGTCGCGCGCAGGGGAGCACCAAAGGACGCGCCAAAGATAAGCCTAAGAGAAGCCCGTCTGCGCCCGTCCGCGACAGGACGGGGCCAGGGGCCATGGCGCTAACATCTTTAAGGGGAAGTGGCGCCCCAAAGGAAAGGGTGAGTTATTCCTCCCAAGCATTGATGCACATAAGGGATGCTGCACAGATTACATGGGGGACAGAAGAACGAACCCCTCCAGAGGGGCCGTTTTCATGTAGGCGTTGTCATTTTCAGGCACTAGACGACCCAATTCCCTGTAACACAGAACACCCCCAAGATACGATTGTAGGTATCACCGTCGAAACAACATAGGGAGGGAGGAATCTGTTGTGCAATGTAAGATCTCTGGCCAAACACTACACTGAGGTCTGGGATCTCATTTCTACTTATGAACCCGACCTCTGTTTCCTCACTGAGACATGGCTTAAACCTCACTCGGTCCCTTTTATCACCCTTGGGATTCCGGAAGGGTATAAGATCATCAGATTGGATCGGCCTATTAAAGCAGAAGGGGGCATAGCAATTGTTCATAAATGTAGCATAGTTGTTTCCATTCTAGACCAATGCTGTAATTCTGATTTTGAAATGATGATTTTTAAAATTGGTACTTCTACCAAGTATTGCAGGAAGGGAGCATTAGTGTATCGCCCTCCAGGCCCTACAAAAAAAGTCTCTAGCTCCCTGGTGGAAGTATTGGCTCCGTATGTCAATATGGACAAAGATTTCCTATGGCTCGGAGACTTTAACATCCACAGCGAGCTAAAGGATAGCATGGAGGCCAAGTCCTTCTTGAATGACCTTTCCTTGTTAGGTCTAAAACAGTGCAACATCGGGCCCACCCATCAGGCGGGGCACACCTTAGATCAGATTCTTTCTAATTCTCCTGATATTAAGTGTAAAGTACCTATACAGTTTAATTGGACAGATCATTTTATTTTAGAATTTTCCATGCCCAAAATTGATGCACCTCTCAGCCACTCTCTGCAGATTCCGGTACGACGAAGACAATGGCACAAAATATCCCATGAAGCTTTCAAGGAGATATACGTTGCGCCGATTTTTCAGTTTACGGAAAATATTGATTCCGCTCTATCTCAATATGAACTTGCTATACATACAGCGGTAGATCATATTGCCCCATTTAAATTATTTAAAAATAGACATGACAAAAAACAGGAAGTCTGGTTTTCCGAAGAGTTGCGGGTTCTTAAACGAACCGCCAGGAAACTTGAGAAAGCCTGGAGAAAGTCGCACTTGGAGATGGATAAATCCTGTTACCAGACGGCTTTGAGTACTTATCACAAATCCATCCGAGTTGCACGTAAGAATCACATTACCTTGCAACTTAAGGCGGCAGGCAAAGCTCCTAAAGTCTCATATCAGATTTTAAACACCATCCTAAAACCGGTGGCGTGTGAAAGCACGGATATGTCGTCGCAACAACTATGCAACGATATTTCAGGCTTTTTCACTGATAAGATTGACATTATCTATGAAAAAATCAGGGCCTCCATCCTACCCACAAGTAATCATACAGTTCACACGCAGGTGAGAATAGGTGCAAATCCAGACACCCTTCTCAAATTTCCTAATATCACCCGGTTGGAAGTGGAGAGGCTGATTGACAATATCAAGAGCGGGAGTTCATCAGATCAGATACCAGCAAGAATTATGGGAGTTGTGGGCAGGGCACTTGGTCCTGAAATCCAGAACCTTGTTAACCTCTCGCTTAGTACGGGCTGTGTCCCACGAGATTGGAAAAAGGCTATAGTAAGACCTATCCATCCGGAAGAACACCTCCGTCCCATGGACCAATCTGTCCAACCTTAGATCGATCTCCCTGCTCCCTTTCTTGGGTAAACTCATCGAAAAGCACGTTAATAAACATCTGTCTAACTTCCTGGAACAATCTGGAAGCCTGGATTCCTCTCAGTCCGGTTTTAGGCGAAATATAGTACAGAATCGGCCTTGCTGTCGGTTACAGATGATCTCCGTATGTACCAGGACAAAGGTATCTCAGCTGTCCTGGTACTGTTGGACTTATCGGCAGCGTTCAATACCATATCACACAAAATCTTGATCGAACGACTGGCTGAGAGTGGACTGGAGGGCATGGCACTGGCTTGGCTAAAGAGCTTTCTCTCCGACCGCACTCAATGTGTCACCATGGGTGAGTTCCGGTCGGATGAGGTTAAGATCACCAAGGGGGTGCCACAGGGCTCCTGTTTGAGCCCGACCCTTTTTAACATCTATGTGGCCCCCCTGGCAAATATTATGAGAGCCTTTGGTTTTTGTCCAGTGTCATATGCTGACGATACCCAGCTGCTTTTCCCATTTAGATCTCTGACCTCGGAGGTTAAGCGATCTTTCTCCGAAGGGATGAAAGCGGTATCCCAGTGGATGTCTTCCAACTTTCTTCAGTGTAATGTTGGTAAGACTGAGGTTATGCTTTTCGGTGAGGCCAAGATATTATGGTCCCCTGACTGGTGGCCACTAGATCTGGGACCAGTTCCTGAACCAAGGCAAGTTATCAAGAACTTGGGGGTCCCCCTTGAACAGGAGCTGTCCTTGAAACAACATGGAAATTACACTGTGGGGTCATGTTTTCATGTCATAGGACTCCTTCGTAAGGTATTTCCGCTCCTCCCTGACTCCACTAGAAAGACTCTGGTCCAGGCTTTAGTGCTCAGTCGGCTCGACTATTGCAATGGCCTCCTGGCATCTGCAAATGAAGAGGTACTGAACCGACTTCAAGTGATACAGAACACTGCGGCCAGGTTGGTCCTCAATGCTCCTCCCAGATCCCCTTCTAAACCTCTGCTAGAAAAACTCCTTTGGCTATCTGTCCGCCAAAGAGTGAATTTCAAGATATGTTGTATAGTACATAAGGGACTACATGACTTAGGACCCTCCTATCTGGCAGAGAAATTTGTCCCATATGCTCCCACACGTGCCCTAAGGTCAAGTAATCAGCTCCTTCTGAGGGTGCCCAGGATTAAAAGGGCTAGACAGGGAGGTAAAGCACTGTCAGGGGTGGGCCCAACATTATGGAACAAACTTCCTCTTCTGCTGAGACAGTGCTCGGACCACTTTGTCTTTAGAAAAAAACTGAAAACTTTCTTGTTTCAGGCCTAATCAGTTAGGCCTAGATTTAATCACACATGAATCTCTGTTCAGGATTAACTGCCCCATCTTTATGCCACTGTTGTTTCTGGAGCGTGGAGATACTCCTTCGGGAGTTTATTCAAGCGCGCTATAAACCCGCAAATAAATAAATAAATAAACGGCAGTGCTACCTTGTGTATAGAAAAAATACTGCGCTCCAGAGAACAGTCCCTTTTGCCTCGTAGGTCCCCTGAGACCAGATTCGGTCATATCTCAGGCTGCACAGCAGCGTTCGAAAAGCACTGCAGCACCTATTGCCACTTCTCCAAACAAAGAGGGACGTTGTATGGACCTCTTGGGGAAGAAATTCTCTTCTATGGCTGCAGCATCAATTAGAGCGGCTAATGCCTTGGAAATCATTGGCCATTATGACCGCCAAATGTGGTCCGATATATCGGGATTGATAGATCTTATCCCGGAGGATCAAAGAAAGGAGGCCCGGAAGATTTCATTAGAGGGTGAGCGAGCTGCCTCGAAAACAATTGATTGTGCGTTGGACATCGCCAAAACACAAGCTTTTGGCAATTAGCTGGGGCAGCAGTTCTTCGGTGCCAGGGTTGGCTTAAAGCGACTACTTTTAGACCCGAGGTTCAGAGGGAGATCCTGGACATGGCGTATGATGCGGATTCACTGTTCGGGAAACATATTGATGATGCTATTTTAGCAATTAAAAATTACACAGACATCGCAAAATCTTTAGGTGCTCTACAATATAGACGTTTACCTTTCAGAGGAGCCAGAGGGCGAGGATTCACTACATATCGGGGCAGCTATCAGTCAAATCCACAATATTGTCAATACCAGCCTCAATATCGCCAGTCTTACAACCAATCATCTTACAGTCAGTCATCGACTGCTGGTTTCTCTCGCCAGGGTGTCCGGAAGCAAACACAGCAACAAGGCCGTGACTCTGCCAGGAACCAAAGAGCTTCTCAGGGTGCCAGTCAATTTGTGCCTCCCTGCCTGTGGGCGCAAAAATTTCTGCTTATGCACAGAGGAGGCACAAGATCACTTCAGACCAATGGGTACTGACCTAGTCACCAAGGGTCGACACACTGGAATTTGTCCAGAAACCACCTACCACTCTGCCCAGGGGCCCCCTCCCGCTCATCTTCACTTATTGAGCAAAGATGTCTTGATCCTGCTCCTAAAGGAAGCGATAGAAGAAGTACCATCAACGCAGAAATCAACAGGTTTTTTATTCTCATTTCTTCCTAATCAAAAAGAAGTCAGGAGAATGGCGAATGATTCTGGATCTCCGCAAACTAAAAAAGTTTCTCAAGAAACAAACATTCCGGATGGTAACACTTTCCGATATTCTTGAATGCTTAAACAAAGGGGATTTCCTGACTTCTCTGGACATGGAAGACACATACTTTCATATCCCTATACATCGAAAGTATCTACGATTCACAGTGGCTGGCACACACTATCAATTAAAGGTGCTCCCGTTTCGACTAAAATCAGCACCACAGATTTTTTTTTTTTCAGAACAAAATTTATTGCAGTACTGACAAAGTACAAATGGGACACCGTCCCGCAACACATCGAAGGACCAGCGAGCAAAGTATGATACATTATATGTAGTCAGCACAAGTAGTAATTGGTTATACAGCAGCCCCCCCAACTCCCAACTCCCTACCATCCCACCCGGGTCCCACCCTTACCCCCACACAGTGTCTGCATAGTCTCAAGGCACAAAGTAAGAAATCACTAAAAGTGCATGCTCCTTTTCGACCAAGGTCCAATAGTTAAAGTTCTTCTCCAACGTCTTTGAACACAGGTGGCTCCAGCCAAAGCCCTCTATAGTCGGCCCATCTTTTCCATATCTTAAAATGCTTCCGGGGGCAGCCCCTGGCCTCAAATACTGGACGCTCCAGCCTCATGCAAAAGTCTAATCCCCGTCTCCACACTTCCAGCAAGGGGGCACTGGCATCCCTACAGGGGTTCAGGGGCTGGGACGCCATCGGCATCTCAACACTAGGGTCTTTCCAGGCCCGAGCTATATCTCGTTGGCCACTGTAAGGCCCAATACCAATAGATGACGTTTGTATATGTTGCCCCCCACCTGTTCCATAACATGTAGAAGGCCGAGCTGCGGCGATCAGGGGAGGTCCCAGCCCAAAACGTCAGACAAGCAGTCCCATACACCCATCCAGAAACTCGACAGCTTCGCACACGACCACACAGTGTGGATAAAAGTACCCACCGCCCGTTCGCACCTCAAGCACTCAGGGGAGGCAATCAAACCAGCCCTCCACAGTCGGTCTCTGGTATAGTAGGCCCTATGCACGTATTTAAATTGGATAAAACGTGGACGCATCGCAATGGCCGCCCCCCTCGGGGCTTCCAGGGCCTCCCTCCAGTCCTCCTCTTCGAGAGTTCCAACATCTCCCTCCCACACAGAGCGTAGCCTATCAAGGGAGGAGGAGCCGTGCGTAACTAGGGTCTGATATATGTTAGAATTTTTTTTCCCTCCAATTCCCCCATACACACCTTAGCCTCTAGGGGGCTGAATTCGGGCAATGACTCTAAGCCTACCAGAGAGGGGGACAAGGCATGGCGCAGTTGCAAGTACTTGAAAAATTGGGTTCTAGGCATAGCATATTCCTCACTCAAGGCTTGGAACGACTTGAGGTTAGTGCCCTTCGTGACATGTCCTAGTGTTGAGATGCCGATGGCGTCCCAGCCCCTGAACCCCTGTAGGGATGCCAGTGCCGGCAGTCGCCCGTTCTGCCACAGCGGAGTCTACCTCGTCAACTTATTCCACCATCCCATGCGGCGCAGAGCCGCACGCCATACTCGGAAGACCACTTGGGTAACCACGGGGAGCTTCTTCCTAACAGTCGCTGAGTACAAGATGGTATGTACCGTGTTCGGATCCATCAAGTATCGCTCAAGGGCATAGGTCGGATCATTCTCTCCAGGTCCCAAACCCGCCCCGCTGCCTCCTCTACATCTTTCTTACGGGTCCTGCGGGCCCCGGCACACCAAGCGATATCTACACTCCGGAGCACAGGTTTCAGAGCCTCCCACTGGGTGACGGCATCTATTTCAGGCCTATCATTCTCCTCCCAGTAATTAGATATAGCTTCTCAAAGATGTGATCGATAGCGATCTTGTTGCAGGTGCCACGTAGACAGGCGCCATCGGAAGGGCTGTCGCCTCTTGTCTAGAGAAAGGTCTAGAGCCACAGGGGAGTGGTCCGAGATACCACGAGGAAGCACAGACGTGGAAGCAACTCTCGCTATCCAGGGGGACGGCACGAACAGGTAGTGTAATCTGGAGAAGGACTTGTGCACAGCAGAAACATAGAAGTATTCGCGGCTCAGAGTGTGCTGGTATTGCCAGGAGTCAACCCAACCCATGCCCTGTGCCAGGCCGCTAAGTTTCGTCGGAGCGTCCGCCGGGATTCCCCCTCCGGGCCTGTATCGATCCACCCGTCCATCCATCACGTCATTCCAATCTCCACCCACAATCGCCAGCACATTCGGAATGTCGGCCCACACCTCAAACAGCTTCTCAATGAGCGCTTCTTGCAACGGGGGCGGGGCGTACACACTACCAAAGACCATCGGCTCATCCCCAACCATACCCTTAACAAACACAAATCTACCATGGGCATCAATCCATTGCGTCTCGTGTACATAAGATAGCCTGCGATGCATCAGAACCGCCACCCCTCGGGACCCTCTCACAAAGCCCGCATGAAACACTTGTTGGTAGCCATACCGCTGCAAGCTAAGGGTTTTGGTGCCCTGGAGGTGCGTCTCCTGCAAGAGGAGGACGTCAGCCCTTTCCCTTTTCCCCAGCCGCAGCACCGCCCCACGCTTTATTTTATCCAGCATCCCCCGGACATTCCAACTCACCACTCGTAACAACGCCTGCGGAAGGCCTGGTCCCTGAACGTCAACCATTGTCAATGGGGAGGAAAAGCAAAAGCCTGAGCTCTCGGAGCCACACACACATACATTTCAATTGCCGAATTTGCGCAGACACTGTGTCAAACCTATCTACCCCCCCCAATCGCCCTCCTCCCCCTCTCCCACCGCCGGCCCCACCCAGCAACACCCACCTCACCCCCCACCCCAACCACATCCCCCACCTGCCCCCCAAACAAACACCTCAACTTCCCAGCTCCGGTTCTACACCCCCCACCCCAATACCTCATAGAACACTGAAGTATCTGTCGCGGCATGGGCAACCTCGGGCCCAAAACAGAGCGCCCAAGGCCAACCATACCAATGGATTCCAAGTACCCACTGAACTAAGAACCCCCCCTTCCCCAATAAACTCCCACTCACGTAGGAGGCAAGTAGCCCCTATATTGGAGCACCCCAAACCCTTTCTCACAGCCCCACCCAATGTTAGGATAAGCAATTAGTCGTGGCAATATACTCAGCTTTCAGTCATCAGTACAGCAGAACACAGGTGGACAACTCCTCTCTGCAGGAGCACATGGCATCTGTAGGCGGGCATAGTTCCCCATAGTCTCTCAGCTGCCCTTTCCAGAATGGTCAGAGTCAGTAGGCGCAGCAGACCGGGACCCACTGCGAGAGGCAGAGCGTTTCCGAGATCTGGACCCCCTGTTCCTTTTGCTTCGGGCATTCTGGACACCCCGGTCCTGCGATGGATCCCTCGAGTATCCCGGGTCCAAGCCCGGTTGAGCATGGGGCCTGACTCTCACCGTTTCATCCGTCCATCTGAAAACGTCGTCCGGCGTATCAAAAAAGTGAGTCCGGGATTGGAAGACCACCCGTAGGCGGGCCGGGTAGAGCAAGGAATATTGAATCTTCAGGCCCCGAAGTTTCGCCTTGGCAGCCAGAAAGGAGTGCCGCTGTTGTTGTACAATTCTGGTGTAGTCGGGGAAGATCATGATCTTCTGGTTTTCAAAGAGAAGGGAGTCCTTGGCCCTCGCCTCCGGCAGTATAGTGTCCCTGTCATGAAAGTTCAGGATTCTAGCGATCACCGGCCTGGGCCGCTCCCCCACCGGCGGCTTCTGCGTCAGGGCCCGATGGGCGCGTTCAATTACAAAACAGCGGGACAAGACATCCGGGGGTCATCCAAAAAACCTTAGATTCACGACCACGTCCTCACAGGGTCCCCACGATCTTCATCTTACAGCTTCTTGAACTTTGCCTCACTAGAAATTATTTCTTGTTTGATAACACCTACTACCAACAAGTAAAGGGGACTTCCATGGGGGCTATTTTTGCCCCCAACTTGGCAATTCTATTCATGGACGCCATGGAGACTGGCAACATCCTAACAGAAAGCAATCCCTTCTATACAGGGATTTGCTTATGGCGTCGCTATATAGACGATATCTTCCTTATATGGAACCATGACATACCCACATTGCATTCCTTTAATCACTGGCTGAACAACAACTGTGCCGGCTTGAATTTCACTCTGACCCATGATAAAAACCAGATAGCTTTCCTAGATCTGGCCATTTTCCATCATGACAATGAACTACTGACACGTCTTTTCCGAAAGCCTACGGAACGCAACACACTTTTGAGCTACCACAGCAACCACCCTAGGGCATTAAAAGACTCCCTACCCTACTCCCAGTTCCTGCGAATCAGAAGAAATTGCTCAGTTAAAGCAGATTACTTCAGGGAAGCAGACGTGCTGTCGAGCAAATTGAAAGCACGCGGCTGCCCGAGAAGATTGATTAAAACAGCCACTAAAAGGGCCTGGTACTGCCCCGAGAAGCCCTTTTGACACCAAAACTAAGGGACAAAACTGAACGTATAGCGTGTGTAACCACCTTTTCCCCTGTTTCCAACAAAATCCGGCAGTCCATTCTCAAGCATTGGCCCACTCTAAATGCAGGCCCAATACATTTAGAGAGGCCGCTATTTGCTTTTGAGAAAAGCAAAAATCTTAGAGACCATCTAGTAAGAGCAGCATTACCAGCTCCTACCCCATCTACTACAATTGAAACCAACTGGGGCCTTCCTCCTATCCTGGGGCACGTTAAGTGTGGCTGTTGCACAATGTGTGAATCCACTATTGAGGCACGGAATTTTAGCCATAACAATGTGACATTGACAATGAAAAGCTTCACCAATTGCAATAGCCATAATGCCATTTATGCCATCCTGTGTCCTTGTCCGAAAATGTACGTTGGCCAAACAACCCAGAAAATAAAGACTCGCATCGGCCAGCACAGAAGCCGGATAGGTTGTGGAACTCCAAATGCACCCCTCGTTGAACATTATGCAGAACTGAAACACACTGCGGATGATATCAAGTGGACGGTGTTAAAAACAGTGAAACTTCCACAAAGAGGGGGCAACCTGGCCCAACTCCTCAACCGAGAGGAACTCAAGACAATTATTCAATTTGATACCATCCACACAGGGCTTAACAGAAGTGAGGATTGGACAACCCTGCTGTAAGCTGGTCAATTGTCCCCAACTACAAACTTTGGCCCAGAACCTCTGCCATTCAGAAAGGACATTTTGCTGCAAAAATTATGCAGAGCAGATTTTTAATCATGCTGTGTTGAAACTCAATGTAATTTTAAAGTTTCCTTAAATTATTATTTTTTCTTAAAATTGTTCACCAAAATGATGCTGTTCACAATATGAGCACTTTTATGGCACTTTAATTATTTTAATCTCACACCCTCCACAGCTACCTCTGGTAATTCAATTACCCCGAATTTATGCAACTACACATCGGTCGCTTTCTCAGTATAAATTCCCAACTTCACATGAGCTCTACCCAGCTTAAAATGTCCGCCCGCCTTGAATAACGAAGCCGATATGGCTCCAGGCTTCCCCTCATCACATGACTCGCGGTTAACCAATGAAACCGTGCGAGTCACGTCCCTTCCTAGTCACGTGACCTCTGCCCCAACCAATAACCAGGGAAGTGTCCCATTACACGGAAGCGTTCCATCGAGAGCAGCTCCAGTGACCGGCGCCTGCGGAGATTTGATCACTCCAACCGGTAAGCTCGCCGAACCGCTGCCTCTAATTTCAGGAGAATGCTAAAATCTTGCACCCGGACCTTGTAACACTGTTTATCTTGTCCCACAGCGGACCAGTTATTCGTCTGGCCGCACCGCCACACTCGGCGCTATTTCAAGCCGCTGGAGGACGGCGAACCTGCCCAGAAGCACCCGGTAATATAGCGCTCAACCTCGGCGCCCCCTTGACCACCTCACCTTATTCTGAATAACTTTTTACCCCTTTTTTACAGAGGTTAGCCATAGAATTGTGTGCCAACCAGATAGACTATATCGTAGTCTCATTATCTAAGACGGACTTCTGCAAACTACCGATACCTCCCACTTAACTATGGTAATACTGTCCGGCCAATATTCTATATACCCCCTGAGTTCACTAGAATGCCTCAATTAATTTAATTTTATTACTCATTTCTTAGCCAGGTAACTCATAAGAACAGATGTCCCTGGCTGACCAATTGCAAGACCCGTTATTTCGGTGGTATACTTCCTTGCAACCCAAACGGTAATACTTCAACTCCCCACCATGGCCACATAGAAAAAGCACTCCTTGAGGCAAAAGAGTACATATAGTCATATTAATGTCTATTTCAGATTGGGCGTGACCCCACATCCATCCCGGCGCCTGCACAGAATTCCCAATTCAACCGCATCCAAAAGGAACGGTTCACCTATGAAGGTAAATAGCCACACCCCGTATTAGGTTCCCTCTCCCCTTCTGGTAAGGACAGCTTTTAATACCTTTTATTGCCAACAGAACGACTTGCGTTGGTGACACAAAACGGACCTCCCATTTGAAGATAACCCTATTTCAACCCACCAACTAGGTAGGTCCGCTTCACCAACAAGTGCTACATGCCCCCATAAGACAGCCTTGACAACATTATGTCCCCCAAAAATACCATAATTGTTTCACCACCACAAGCCTCACCATCTTCACGGCTTACCTATAGTTCCTAAAACCACTCTCACTTGCCCCAGTCCATTGAGTACTCACCACCACTACTCCACATAAGTATGTGTGACTTTTCACAAAATAAGGAATTTCAACAAAAATTGCATGAGTATTAGAGGCCTTGCACGGAATACTCACGCCTCACGGCAAGACCTACCACTGCGTTTCCGAATGCGAAGACTGCAGTTACAATGTGAGCTCTGACTATACAAATAATGACTGTATATATATCTCTGTTTTCTTCCCTTTTACTTCTTCTCAAAAACAGGTGTTGTAAATAACTTTGTTCAGGCAAAACTATTTTTCTTGTCCTGATGATGATCCCGTGATACCTGAGCTGGGGATCGAAACGTCGACCGTAGAGTAATTCATACATGTAACTCCTTGATACTATTGTTTGTATGAATAACTCCAGGATACACTGTTAATGTAAAACTAATATCAGTGACCTGCAAGCTCTCTCTGTTTGCTTGATAATTTTCTTCACTTACCTTTACTTTCTCACCTCTCCCCTCCTTGTATGGCACAGGACTGTGCCCCAATGTAACCCTTATGTCTTGGGTTATATGATGTATTCTGAGATTATAAACTTATCGAACTAATAAATATTCCCTGGCCGGCTGGTCAAGGAATCCTGAACTATATAGAATTCCATTGTGATCTATATACATCAATTGTTTTCCACATTCTTGTATGCTCAGGACCACTTGTTGTTTTGATAAATACTTGCTACCCATGGTCCCAAGCGATTTAATGGGTTCCCCTTGTCCCTTCTTGATGAAGACATCCGGGGGGAGCCAACTCTCCAGCCATTGGGACAAGAACTGTTCCATGTTGCCCTTCTCACAGCCCTCCGGAAAACCCACAAAGCGAAGGTTGTTTCTGCGCGCCCGCCCTTCGGCATCCTCCACACGAAGCGCCAGACCCTTTTGAATATTTTCCATCGCCGCCATTTTCTGCTTCAGGGTCCCAACATCATCTTCACCACCGAAATACTAGACTCGGCCTCCGTGATTCGCGCCAAAGCGTTGCGCAGGTCTTGACGCAGTAGGGTCACGTCTGCTCCAACTGCCCCAATCTTGGCATCCAACATGTCCCTTGATTGGGTTATCGCCGCCATTAGCACCGCGTTGTCTGGCCCGGACCCCTGGCCACCTTGTGCTCCGGGACCGCCACTCGGTCCTGTAAACTTGTCGATGGGCCACCCCCCCCTCTGGTCATGGCTAAGGCCTACTCCGGTGCCACTGCCCTCAGAGCGTCCATGGATCTTCTTGGCAGTCCGTACTTCCAACAACTGCCAAGGGTATTTCACTGGCAAGATTCCCCCACTGCAGGCACACGCCTCGTGTACACTGCCGTTGTCTGCTCCCGGGGGGGGGTTCCTCAAGTCGAACTTCTGCGCGACTAGGATCCACCAGGGCCACCTCTCCCTATGGGTTCCACCGCCCCAGAGTGTATGGGCTCGCCTTGTGGTCCTCCACGTCCGCCCAGGGATACCTCAGACCTGTACTCAGCTCCAGCAGCGTACCAAGGACAACGACTTGGTTTTAATCCGGTCACACCGGCCACCCTCGCCCACTGAGCAATCACACCAATGTGGGGGGGCCCCGGGGTAGGCACTCACTGTACGTCTTCTACCGCTTCAAGGTCCGCCTCAGGGCCACGCCAGGCAGGCAGGCACGCCACGCCAGGCACGGGTACGAGTCTCTCCGGTCCGTTCGGCCGGCCACCAGTCCACTGCCCAAGGGAGCACAGCAGTGATATTCCCAGCAATCCAGTCGAGACACACAACCGGGCCTGCTGATCCTTAGGTCCTACTGTGTCTGTGCCCTGTCCGAGATCGGATTCCAGCACCGCCGGGCAGGAACCGCCAAACTCGGGGCCCCGGCTTCACTGAAGCCAGGTAGGCCGCTGCTCCTCACGGGCGTCCTCTGGGCACCAGTCTCCTCCGCCGCCACAGCAGAGACGACCGAGGGCCCACTCGTTGCGCCGCTGGTCCCAGGCAGCTCCCGGCCCAGGCAGAAGGACTTCGCCGCCAGCCCTCGCGCGAGCTCTCCGGCTCGGATGCGCCAAAATTGAGGCCCCGGCTTTGCCGTCTGGGACTAGGCTGCAAGCCACTGCTGCCGATTCCGCCGTTCTGGACGATCCCGGAGCGCCGCTTTCAGCACCGGAGGACTCCAGACACCGTCCGCCACAATTGCCCCACAAGCAGTCTGCTGTTCGGGTCCGGGGGCCAGGATTGTGAGCTCTAGAAAGCTACGTCCGCCATCAACGCCCGCTAAGCCACGCCCCCCCAGCACCACAGATTTTCACCATCTGCTTAGCACCAATAGCATCGAATTTATGATCACAGGGGATCCAAGTTTTCCCATACCTTGGCGATTGGCTGCTCAAAGCACTGTCAGAGCAGGAAGCCAATGTTGCCACAACAACTTGTCTCCATCTGTACAATACGTTGGGGCTCACTTTGAACAAGGGCAAATCGAACTTGCTGCCAACTCCGAACATTTTATTCCTAGGAGCATCCCTGGACACCGTCCAGTGCCCAGCATTCTTGTCTCAAGATCGTCAAGTGCGCCTTCAAAAATGAGTGACAACCATTTAAAAAATAAAGTCAGTTTCTGTTCGAACATTCAATTCACTCCTAGGGATGTGCTCTTCAGCAATCAACTGGATCCCTTTAGCACGGCTCAGGATGAGACCTCTTCAAGAGGAGTTACAGAAACAATGGCAACAAGCATTGGGCTCTTTCGAAGATGTTATCAAAATAACGTATGATGGACGTACTCCATTGGTGGTCCCAAACAGCAAATCTTGCCCAAGGTCTAACCTTCCTGCAAAACATCCCAGACTCCGTATTGATAACAGATGCCTCCATGGAAGGAAGGGGAGGTCATCTGAAGGATTTGCAAATCCAGGGAAAGTGGTCTCAGATACAGAAGCAGCAACACATCAACAGTTTGGAGTTTCAGACCATATTTTTGTTTCTTCAGGCTTTCCTTCCAAGGATAGCAGGTTCCTCAGTGCTGGTCCGTACCGACAATATGACCAGCATGTACTGCATAAACAAACAAGGAGGAACAAGGTCCGTGTCACTTTCCTAGGAAACGCAGGAATTGAGGGAATGGACAACGTTCCACAGAATATCCTTGAAGGCCGAACATGGCAAGGGTCTGCACAATACCCTACCAGATTCACTAAGCAGGTCTCATTCGGGCTGCCACGAGTGGGAGTTAGAACAAGCTCAGGTGAACAAGATCTTTCAGACATGGGGCAAACCAGCTCTGGATATGTTTGCATCACAGCAGAATAGGAAATGACAATATTATGCCAGCAGGTTCCCTCAGCCAGGGTCAAGGGGGAATGCCCTTTCAATGAGATGGTCCGGGATCTATGCATACGCTTCCCCCCCCATTCCATTAATCCCCAAGGTGCTCAAGAAGTTGAAACGGGAGAACAGCTGCCTAATTCTGATTGCACCCCGTTGGCCCAGAGAGTATTGGTTCCAGGAGCTTCTTCTGTTGTCACAGGACAGACCCATTCGCCTTCATGCAACTACAACCAGGTTATCACAGAACAGGGCTCGGGTAGTCCATCCGGATCCGCAATCCCTGCACTAGCATGCATGGCTCCTGAATTCCTAGAGCTCAAATTTCTCAATATTTCACAGGACAGTTTAAATCCCATGCTGAAAGCACTGTCAAGATGTATCTCTTAAATGGGAAATATGTTGTTGGTGTGAAACCAATAAAGCTCATCCAATTCAAGCCCCTGCTGAACAGATTTTGCCCTATTTACTCTCACTGACCAAATCGAGACTCATTTTTTCGTCAGTCAAAGTTCACCTGGCTGCTCTTTCGAGATACAGGAAATCTCCACAGCTTCCTTCTTTATGTTGATTTTCTCTTGTAAAACAATTCATGAGAGGACTTTTTCACACTTCCCTCCTATGCGTTCACCTCCTCAGGAGTGGGAACTCAATGTGGTATTAGCTCAACTGATGAGAAGACCATTTGAGCCAGTCCATAAAGCAGAACTCAAATACCTCACATGGAAAGTAGCGCTCTTGCTGGCTCTTACTTCTGCAATTAGGGTTAGTGATATTCAGGCTTTTACTATCAAGGAACCATTCTTACGATTTACACAGGACTATGTAATCCTGGGGACAAATACTAAGTTCATTCCAAAGGTACCCACGGAATTTCACTTGATTGAGCACGTAATGCTACAAACTTTCTTCCCGAATCCATCCAGTCCAACCGAAAGGACTTTACATTCATTGGATGTAAAAAGGTGTTTGAAGTTTTATCTTCCAAAGACAAAGGATATTATAAAGACGAATCAACTGTTAGTGGCTTACGGTCAAGGGAAACAGGGAACAGCTTTATCAAAAGCCACAATAGCCACAATAGACATCTGCCATTCAATTCTGCCACAAAAAAGCCAATAAACCTCTGAAGGTGAAGGCGAAAGCACACTCCACTAGTACTGTTGCTGCATCTACAGCTTTGTTTTGCTGGAGTTACATTGGACAAGATATGCCGTGCTGCGACATGGAAGAATGTCCACACGTTCACAAGACACTACTGCCTTCAATCTGCACAAAAGGAGGATGCAGCGGTTGGACAAGCCGTGTTGCGCCATCTCTTTCACTAAGGTCAGATTATTTAAATTTCTTTAATACTTGTTTATTTTTAGCTTTCGTTACTGTTACCTTGCTTACAGTATTCATGCTCCTATGTTTTCTCAATTTCATATGTTTCTCATGCTGATATTTACTGTATAATTATTGATTTTATGCATTGTCATTGCAATGTTTCAAGGTTGTGGATGTATATTGGGAATTTTAAATTACATGTCTCCCACCATCCGCAAACGACAGTACAATTGGGGTACGGCTTGCTATTCCGATTCAGGCATGTGAATCTATGAAAGATACCCCAATACTGGATGAGAAAACAAGTTACTTACCTGTAACTACAGTTATACAGTATTGGTATCTTTCATAGATTCACATGTACCCACCCTCCTCCCAGTGGAACTAGTTCTCAGTGATTTTAGGGATATTTACTTCCCACTTGTGCTCCGATAATCTGAGAAGAACTGCTTCTGTTGGGAGTGTTCTAGAGGGTGCTGATAGCTGATTGGTTGGAGCTGACTTACGGTCCTTTTCTTATAAGGACATAGATAGGCTACTAAGATATAGCCTCAAAACAACTTTACACGCGTCAGGTGCGGGAGAAGTGGTAATCTAACTGAAAGATTCCCCATTCGCAGAGGGGTGAGACAGGGTTGTGTGCCTGCACCGACCCTGTTCTGCCTCTTTGTGAACGGGGTAATCGCGCACCTGGCGGGGATTGCTAACACTGACGCCCCAAAATTGACTGGCAGCAGGGTGCCCGCAATCATGTTTGCGGACGACACCCTGCTGCTGTTCAAATCCCCGATGGGCATACAGCGGGTGTTAGACAGCTTCCTGGATTTCTGTACAGAAAGGGGACTTGAAATCAACCCGCAGAAAACGAAATTCATGATCCTAAACCCCACGTCTTTCAAGCGTCACAAACCCCTTGCTTGGCACAGTGCGCTTGGAAAGGGTTAACACGATAGAGTACTTGGGGATAACCCTAAATCAAAATCTTACGTGGGGGGCACACCAGACAAAAGCGAACATGAAGTTGGCCCAGAAGGCGGGTGGTATCATGAGAATTGCGACCAAGTCATCATATCGCCCCCTCAGCCCGCTATTCAAATTTATAAAGCACAGGCGCGAGGGGGAGTTACTTACGGGGGAGAGATGTGGGGCCACATTCCATTGTCCAATCTGTTAACCACAGAAAATAAATTTCTGAGGCAGCTGACAGCTCTTCCTCCAAGCACTCCACTCCTGCCCCTGAGACTGGACCTGGGTCTGAGGCCTATTACGGAGGAACTAGGGCTTAAACCATTAACATTTTGGCGTCGTCTTTGGAGCAGCCAAGATCTTATCTCCTACAGATCAGAGTTACAGGAATTTTTATCTTTACCCAACGCCACCAAGACCCCTTGGTTAAAATACATTAAGAAAACTTGCGAGACCCTTGGACTCCCAGAACTATGGTCAGACCCGGGAAGCACAAGTATCAGGATTCCAAGGAAAGTGCTGTCCAGAGCATACTATGATAAAATGCTTCTTTGAGCCATGGATAGCGCACGAGAGGGATCTCTGACACACTGCTTCATTACAACTAAAGACTCATATAACCTTGAAAGCGTTTTGGATGGCATGACTCCTGCACTAACAAGAAAATTATTCCTCTAATGGAGATATGGGACCCTTCCTTTAAGGTCTTTTACTAAAGCTTGGTTCTGCCGGTCTCCCACAGAGACGTGCCCGGCATGTGACCACACTAAGGAGAACGATGTTCACGTGATGATCTTCTGTCGAGCCTACCAGAAAAGCAGGAAGTTCTGGCTCGTCCCCCTCCTTAAAAACCTGGGTTTTAGAACATTTTTACCTGCATATCGAGTTTTAAAGACAGATCCATCACCGCCAATTGTGTTTGCCTTGGCAAAATTTCTAACTGCAATGTGGTATATCCGAACCCGATTGATAAAGATGGTTGGAGACTCTTGAAAACTCTTACCCCTTGATGCACTGTCACCCTTTTATCATTATTTTCCTTTTAGACCTCTAATGTATTGAACACTAATGACTTACTGATACCTTGGAATTTTAACTGATGTGGTAATTTTGTATATCTTTTATGATCATGCGATCGAAATAAAGATTTAAAAAAATATATATATATAGCCTTTTGCCTCTTTAGGCCTATTTAATATTTATGGCACTACTTTTGTATTTTACTGTGGGACTCCCATCTCGGCGACGGGGAATGACTCAGGCATGTGAATCTATAAAAGATACCAATACTGGATAACTGTAGTTACAGGTAAGTGACTTGTTTTCCTATTAAGTGGTCCTGATCTTCCAGCATGACTCACTGTTATGGGGGTTCTCCTCCCTATATTCATCTGCTGACATATGTCATGAGTTCCACACCACATCATGATTGTTTGTTCACACACTTCTCGTTTGTGCAATCACGCACAGTAGGCTGTATAAACATAGCAAGTTTTAACTCTGGCGACATTTATAAACAGGTTTAATTATCAAGAACTCTTGTGTTTGTAAATTGTTAATTGGAAAGCCTTCCTGCACATGGTTTTGAAAAGCAAGCGTTCACAAGAACTGCCATGTGTATTTACATGAGGATGCACATGGCTTAGGAAAGCAGTTAGTCACAAAGACTGCCATGTGTATTTAAATGAAGATTTAACCGTTATACACACACTCCCTCCAGCATGTGTATTCTAATTAGGTACCTCCTGCACAAGCGATTGCAGCCATCAAGCACCTTCCGGTGGTTAAGCACATGGGTCTCCAGCACATTTGCCCTGAACCTATTTAACACAAGCATACAACTGAACATTTCTTAGCTTCGTTTCCAGATGAAATTCCACTTCTGATGTCTCCGGTCCTGCGATCCCGAGCCGTCTTGCTTCCTGATCTGGTTTCTGACTTCAGAGGCATTTCCTGTGGCCTTCGGCTCTCTGCGACATCTCTCTGACTTGGCGTATCTCTTTCCAGGGGTGTCCCTTCTTCTCAGATGCTCTCATTGGCCAGATACCTGCAGAAAAGAAAACGAGGACAACGTTTACGGTAAAGGCAAACCATTGTATTTTGATGAGGCATTATTTAATTGAACCAAGCTGTCGACAAACTATTACTGTGTGAGAACCGTTTTGGAACTTAGAAAAGTTACTGAGACAAAGCACTTGAAAATATTTGAAAAGAAACAAAGCGCTTGGAAATATCTGAAATCCTTCATTTTGGGACAATTCTGTGACATTCAGTGAACTGTTCTGAGATCAAGGAAATAGACTGGGAGATGCTACAGAGATAAATCATTTTGGAAATATTTTATTACTTCCGTTTGTATTTTACCGTCATTCCATTATTTAATGGTATAATGTTTTCGTTTTTTTATAATAGTGTAACAGTTTCAGGTGAAAGGACGTACTTCTAATTATTATTATTTATTCACTCACAGATCTCTCGTTAATTGAACATTGTTCACAGATTTCTACCCAGCTAATAGCAGCAAAACTAATGTATACCTATGTTGATTCCTTGATGTTAAGGTAATTGTTAGACTCTCAGTTGCATGCATATATTTTGTACAACAGCACACAGCAGGTGAGACCCCTGGTGTTTAATCATGTTTCTTTTATTCAGCAAATCTAACCAAAAGGTACTATAACATATTTGGTGACACTTCAGAATCAGCAGTCAGTAATTGAACAATCGTGAACCCCACCAACAGCTAGTTCGAGTTCCCAGAAGATTCCAGTTTCTATCCTGAAGTAACTGGCAGCCTTGTTTTATTTCTCTTGTTTAGTTTCTTCATCCATATCCCCCATCCCCCTGGGAGATCGTAACTGTTTGATGCATAATAAAATCATCACTCTTTGCGTACTTTCAGAGGGATTTGTGGACAGTCCTCGCCCAAGTGGAACCTCCTGGATTTCAGGTGAGTGGTTATCTTGACACATATCACACACCTATGGTATAACTCTTCAGCTAGAACTCTGTAACAAGGATTAAGCCAATTCTGCCTGAACAATCTAATCATTGCATCCCTTACAATGTGTGCAGCGCTATGAACATTTTGTGTCATGGGAAACAATAGGCTATCTGGCAAATCTGGTCTTCCATCAGTTGGAACCCGAATGCCATTTGATTTTTAACATATCCTGCTCTGATCCACCCTTGCTGTTCTGACTCTAAACTTCTTACTGCAAATCTTTTGATTTCTTCCCAAGTATCAGCTACTGACAACAACATTAAAAAGGTAGTGTCCTCCTCAGACTAATTTGTATTTTCTCTGTTTAATGTGCATGCCACAATTGCACAATATTGTGCAACTTCATCTGCATATCTATTTCCAACAGTGACATAATCATTGCCACTTCTGTGGGCTGCACATTTAACGAAAGCAATTTTTTTTGGGGTAGCTGCAAAGCATCTAACATTTTAATCACATTTTCACCGTTTCTGATGGGGGAAAATAGATGACATCATAAATCCCCTCTGTAAACATAACTGCCCAAAATCTTGGACCACACCAAATCCATACTGACTATGTATAGTCACTCTCAATTGAGTTGAAAGATTGCATGCTCCTATAAGGAGAAATGAATTCCGCCACTTGTGTGGAAGTAACACCTCAAAGTCAGGAGGCTTCTACCACTTCCTGCATTATGCAAACAACGTAAGCTGTTCTCAATTTTTCCTCATTGTCTCATAAACATGAGCCGGCCACAAAAATTACTTAATTGGGTTCATTGAGAGGTTAATCTTTAATGTCTGGTCTTGGCTTTGTGCATAAATCTCTAACATCCAGGGAGTCATGTTCAGCTTCATCTCCATCAATTTCACTTTCAAGTAACAGTAACAATGTAGCTGGATTTAATGTTTGGCACCTCTTAAGAACAGCATTTATTTTCTGCAACAAGTATTTGTTGTTTGTATCGTGCAAGTCTGCTGTTGTTCAATTACTGTGTTTTGGTACAGGTGTGCACAATTTCCACTGAATAAGGGTCCATCACTTTAAAAGTGTGTCCCATCCCTATGCTCTTACATCTCTCTATACTAACACCAACTGATGTAAGGCAGCTGGGCAGTCCTGCGGCAACAGGGCCAAGAGTGGTTGATAAATATCCCACAGGTCTTGGAGAGTTTCCATGCAATTAAACACTGAAAGAGCCTATCCCTCCCTCTCGCTGCAAAACAATGCGAATATGGGGCATGACAGACACTTTCGCAGCTCTAAGAAAGCTTTCAAGAAATTGTCCCATTGAAGCAGAACTTGATCAAGTATTGTGCCTCAGCCACAGTAAAGGTTTGGTCACTACGGAAAACTTGGGTATCAGCTGTCTACAGTAGACATCCATTCCCAGGAGCATTCTGACTTCTCTCTGAGTTCTTGGTGGGTTCATCTTCAAAGAATTGTCTTGATTCTCTCCTATGACACCCTTCTCAATGGGATACCTCAAATGTAGGACTTCTTTCTGACAGTATTGTAGTTTGCTCAGGGACACCTTGTGTCTATCCTCAGCTAAATGATTTAAAAGAGCAATTGTACTCTACTTACTTACCGAAGATGATGGGGGGGAGAACCAAAAGGAGGGTACCAGACTAAACGCAACACATTTACGACAAATAGAATCTATACTGTGGAAGCAGAGACAACACCCTTGCTCACTCCCCCTTCCCAAGCACACTCGGAGACTGATGAACCCTCCCTAAAGGACATCATGAAAGCAATTATGACAGTATGTACATCCCTACAGCAATGAATGGACACAGTCACAAATTAAGTGTCACTGCTCAGAGCTGACCTGGGGAAAATAAGAGATAAAGTAACCACGATGGAGGCCACGGACTCCAGAACGACTCACAATCTATACAACAACAAGTTAAGGAACTTCAAACCACCTGCCGTGATCTAGAAGCAAATTTGGATGACTACGAGGTAAGATCGCACTGGAATAACATTTGGATTATCAGAATACCGTAGAGCACAGAAGGGCCAGCAACAGACCTATTTGTAAAAGACCTCATAAATACACACATGCAACCACCAGGTCTCTCAATTTTTTTCTCTGTAGAAAGGGCACACCAGGTCCCAGGAGGAAGGCCCAAACCCAGAGCCCCACCTAGACCCATCCTGGCCCGATTTTTCAACTTTCGAAACAGGGACATCATTCTACAGGCAGCAAGGAATGGACTACCTGTTCGCTTCACTGTCAGAGTCTAGAGACCGCGCCGGTCCTTCAATGAGATCAAGCATGAATTGCGCAGTCGTCGAGTGAAGTATTCCATGATATTCCCTGCGAAATTGAGGATTGAGGCAGAGGGCAAAGCATGGTTCTTCGAAAAACTGGAGTTGGGAAAGGAGTGGCTGGAGGGACGGAGGGCGATGAGAGGCAGAAACCCAAAAGACTGATGGGAGAGGCAGAGATAACGGCTACTGGGGCCCAAGGAACAGCTGCAACAAATCACCAGATACAGCCAGACTCCAGAAGAAGTACAACAGAGACGCCCTACATGATATAGGAAAATGATATGGGTACAGCTGAGTAAGGGGTTATCAGGTGAGCCAGGTATCACAAAAGGAAGGAACATTAAGGCAGAGACAAATGGACATGGACATTAACCTAGTACGGAATTGTATTAACTGGTTCCCCAGTGATAGAAGGGGTGTATGGTGGATACAGGGGAATAGATCCGAAATCCCCCCTCGATGACACAGAATGGGAAAGGGCGACAGGTCACTCTGCATAGTTGGGTACCTAGGCAGTTCCAAGCCCGAATTGCAGAGAGGCAGGGTATGTTCTATTTAGTGTTAGATTGTAGTATTGTGAACGGAAGAGAGGGTAACGGAGGGTATGGGAAGAATAGTTACTTTAGGTTAGTCGACAGGAAATCTCAGAGTTTGACAGGAAGAATACAGTGTGTTAGACAGGTTAAACCAGTTACAGGAAAAAGGGACAAGGGTGACCCCCCACATCTCATTCATAGGATGCAATCACGTTTGAGGGCAAAGGGGAAAATGAAGGTTAAAAACCATAATAGAAGCACTCGATATATGTAATGGCCCGGGAATTAAACTTCTCTCCTGGAATGTAAATGGGCCGGGAGATAGAATTAAGGGAGGAATGGTACTCCAATTAATTAAGTCACTTCCCCGACATTGTTTTACTTCAAGAAACACACCTGATCGGCAACACCTGTAAAGCCCTAGGCTGATGGGGTACAAACTGATAGTACTCACGGGCTTCACCATGGGTTCAAGACGGGTGGGGATAATACAGAGGAAGACCTTTCCCTTGGCAGTGGACTAAACCTGGGTGGATGCCCTGGGAAGGTATGCAGCTGTATCGGGGACATGGAGCGGGAGGCCGGTAAATGTCATGCAGGTCTACATCCCCCCAACACTGCACACACAAGCGTTCCAAGACATAGGTGACATACTGTTGGAAATGGTGGTGGGGGAACTGTTGATTGGAGGAGACTTCCATACTGTACAGTCAGCTCAGACAGATAGATATCCACTGCGCCTCACACAACAAGCGAATTCAAAATTACCTGACTTCCTGAACGCTATGGCTTGGTAAACTCATAATCCTACATCACAACAGAACACGTTCCATTCAGGAGCACACAATAGTCTCTCCAGAACAGACTACATAATTACACTGCCCTAATTGGTAAGGAAATTTAGGGAAATACATCGCATGGCAAGGGGAATATCGGACCAATTGCCTCTTTGGATTGTTTGTTCAGAGGGGGGACCCTGACGGGGGGGAGGCCGAAGATTGACCCATGGTGGCTCAAAATCCCCAAGATAAAAAAAGGCTAATTCAAGTGACGAAAAACTATTTGGGAGAAAACATGGGGTTGGTCCAATCTGTGCAAACACTATGGGAGGCATATAAGCCTGTGATATAAGTGCAAGCTATCTCCTTGATAGCGGGACACAGAAAGGAGAAAAAAGTAGCGATGGGAAAACTCGAGGGCAAACTCCTGCAGATCGAGGAAGCCCTAACTGATAGTAACGCAGAGGAGACTAGACATATTCTAAATATAAAATAAAAGACTACTGTGACTGGCCTCAGACGCAGCTAAGACCCACTATAGGGCAACCAGACACAAAATATATGAACTGGGGGACAAGACCGGGAAATTGCTCGCCTGGTTAGACTTGTATGAGCAAGTCAATAGGCTAGTTACCTCAGTAACTTCGAGAGAAGGAGAGGAGCTTAGAGATCCACAACAAATTTGTGTCATGGGATGTTGGGGATAAGTCTGGCTGCGTCGATTTGGACATTCTGGTGTTTGCGAAGGAGTAATTTGTTGATTCCGGCATAGAGGGCATTTCCGTAGTCCAGCCTGCTTGTGATAAGTGTGTGGTGACTGTCTTCCTGGAGACGGGGGGATCCATTTGAAGGTCTTACGGAGTAAGCAGAGGGTGTTGAAGCATGTGGAAGACATAGTGTTGATCTGTCAGTTAATGGTGAGGAGTCAAGTATGATGCAGAGGTTGTGGCTGTGGTCTGTGGGGGTAGGTGGGTTTCCGAGGACGGGGGCCACCAGGTGCCATTCCACACGGGAGGGGTGGATCTGAGGATGCGACGTCCTTCAAACCTTCCTGGAGACTGTGCCTGGTGATGGTGGGTTCCTTGGTAAGGGAGAGGATGAGCTGGGTGTTGACATAGGATACTATGCTAAATCCATGTTTTCTGACAATGGTCGCGAGGCTGACCATGTAGATGTTGAAGAGCATGGGGTTGAGAAAGGATCCTTGGGGTACTCCACATCTGATCTCTGTGGGTTCGGAGAAGAAGAGGAGGAATCTTATTCTTTGTATTCTGCCGGAGAGGAAAGAGCAGATGCAGTCTAAAGCAGTTCCCTGTATGCCGGTGTCATGGAGTCTGGCGGCTAGTGTGCAGTGGGAAACAGTGTTGAAGGCTGCTGAGAGGTCTAGTAGAATGAGGGAGGCAGTGTGGCCTTGATGGAGGAGGATGCGGATGTCATCAGTGGAGGCTAGGTGGGCAGTCTCAGTACTGTGGTTGGTGCGGAATGCGGTTAGAGATGAGTCAAGGATGTTGCTCGTTTGTTTGTAGTGCATTAGCTGGGTGTTGACGATTTTCTTGATGAATTTGGCGGCATATGGGAGGAGAGAGATGGGCCTGTAGTTCTTGAGGTCCGTCGGGTCTGCGGAGGGCTTTGACTTTGGCGCATTTCCATACATCCGAGAACGTGCCTGTTTCAAGGGCGCAGTTGATTGTCCTACTTAGTTCTGGTGCGATGGCAGATGCGGCCCTGTGGAAGATGTGAGGCGGGCAGAGGTCCGTGTGTGCTCCGGAGTGAATGCTCTTCATAGTCTTTGCGGTGTCTTCTGTGGTGACAGGGATCCAGGTGAGGAGGGTCTGCTGGATGGCGTAGTTGGTGAAAGGTGTTGGGTCGGTGCCTTGGTCCTGGTAGTCGAAGTTGTCCTAGAGTGTCCTGATCTTGTGGCAGGAGAAGGGGCTGAGTTTGTTGCAGAGGTCCTGGGAGGGAGGGACGTCGGTGGTTTCGCTGTGGGGTCTGGTGAATTCTTGCATGATGCTACAGAGTGCCTTGGAGTTGTGGAATTTAGAGAGGATTCTATCCTGAATTAAGTTTCTCTTTGTAGATGTGAAAAGTTGGTGGTGAACCATGGTGGCGGCCCTGTAGGCCATGTGTGCTTTCAAGGTTCTGCTGTTTCTGCATGCTTTCTCCAGTCGTCAACACAAGCGCTTGGATTCTCAGAGATCCATGGTGAACCAGGTGGGTTTTGTGCTGTGTTGTCTGTCGGAGCTCTGGACGGGGCGATGCGTTGGTGCTGTCAGCGATCCATTGGTGGAGGTTGTTGGTTGAAGTGTTAGCGTCTGTCGTGGTTGGGCGAAGAGTGCGGCTGAGGGCGGAGGCGAGGTGCTCTTTGGTCATTGTGCTACCGTTTCTGCGTGGTAGGAGTGGCATAGGCTTGTGTGTGGTGGGTTTCGAGAAAAAGTGGAGGCAGTGGTGGTCCGTCCAGAGAGGTTCCGCGGTGTGGTTGAAGCGAATGTGGTTTCCTACGGCGAAAAAATGGTGTCGAGAGTGTGTCCCGCTGTGTGGGTCGGGTAGAGACGAGTTGTTTCAGTTCAATGTTGGCGAGGTTCTCTAGAAGGGCAGTGGAGTTGGGGGTCGCTGATCACCAATGTGAGAAATTGAGTTGTTGGTTGACTGGGGTGTGACTTCTGGTCATGCAGCAACCACAATCATGTCCAGGTGAGGCACAAACCAACCCTAAATTAACATGTGCTCAACACTCGGGTAGCTTGGCACAGCATTCAGCCTTAACTTAAAGGCAATGTGTCCACGTTTGTGCAGTACTTAAAACACAGTAATAAAGTGAAAATACCACACAAAAAGGATCTCACACCAAGTTAGAAAAATAGAACTTTCTGTAATAAATAAAAGAAGACCAAAACGCCCAAAATCCTATTAGTTGAACCAGAGACTTTCAATTTTAAAGATTTGAGTAAAATTAGCACCAAAAAGCACAAAGCGCCAACTGTGGCTATCTGGTCACACTGAACTGGGACAAAGTCACAAGTTCAGGCAGGGGGCAGTTTCTCTTCATGTGTGGAAGAACATCACCCCACTTACTGCGAGCGCAGTAGTAAACACAGAATAATAAAATGGTCATTACCATTCTATTATTCTGTGTGCTGCTGTTCGTAGCGAGTGGATGGTGGAAGCTGGGCAGATTTCTGCAGATTGCAGGATGACATTGTAGGTGCTAAGTACGCATGTCAGGTTGGCCAGCTGCCTACAGCTGGCCAATCTGACAAGAGCACCTCAAAGTCAGTAATGCCAGCGCTATAAAACAGCAGAGGGATTGAAGACAGGTCCACAGCCTCAAAATGAGTGCTGAGTTAGCCTGTTCCAACCAATCTTGGAGCTGGCCTGCACCTCCAGGATTGGTTGGATTTGCGCCGCAGAAGGAGGGAAGTCCTTCCCTTTTCTTCCTGTGCCTCGTCAGCCCCAGGATCGGCGTGGGGATAGGAGCATCAGTTTAGAGTGCCCTGGTGTGGCATAATTTATGGTGAGTGGCTGTGACAGCAGAAATTTCACCTCCTCAACTAACCCCAACTATGACAGCTGACACTTCACCTCCTCAACATACACACAATTTGTTGATGTCTCAGCTTCCACTCTTACAATTGCTCCCTAAGTTTATGTAACCACAGAACATAATGCCTTCTTTGCAAAATAATTCAGTATTCTTTCTTGCACATAAATAAATGCAAACGAAATAGGGCGGGTTGCATGAGCAAAGCCTGTGTGGAAATGTGTGCATCAAGTTAATGAAGCAAACAGCGCAAGCTTATCAGGGGACGGTTCAGTGTTAAGGGTGGCGCAGGTGTCAGTCTGAATGAGCATGCAAGAAATTCCGGCTCTTTCTTGTACGCTATTCCAGCAGACATATGACACAATCATGTTCCATAACTGAGAAAGAACAGCACATGTAAGTGATGGAGCAAGGATTCGCCCATTAAGCGACTTGCTTGTAATCATGAACCTTGATTAACCCTAATTAACTAATCAACCTGTTTGTGACATTAATTTGCCCCTTGAATGACATTTGGGTGTCCGAGTGAAGCTTGCTTATGTGTTTATTAATCCTAATACGCTTGCACATTAAAATGGCTGCTGCTACGTGGGAATTAAGTCTGCGCATGACTCGGTCATACCCATGTGACGTGACGTACTCGCAGTTCTGGTGGGAATTTGTTGCTGATTCGCAATATAGGTGACATGGCTGCTTTGTGTTCTCACATGCTCTGAGCTTGCATTGCCGCTTTCGCAAAGCTGTTTGTTCTGCACTTACCCTAATGCAATAGTTGTTATAAAGTAAGGGATATAGTATAGCCATTCATGGTATACAGTTTAATCACTTGTTCTGTATTTCTAAATTGTTTTCGCTTGCTTTTCATGTATCGTATTCTTTGGGTCTGGGAGGTGCTTACTACCCCATCTTGAAAGCCCGTATGGTACTAGTCACGTGATGGGGGAAAAGAAAACCATGCGGCAGTGGAACCCAGCCAGCTGGCAGCCACCGCCAAGATGCTCCAGGGAACCTGAACTCCAACCTAACTGAAGAAGCTGAACTGTACTGAAATTGCTACAAATGTACCTGATTAATGTATTCTCCATTGTTAGGAGAGAATCATATGTCATGGGAAGCTAGAAACTAGGGGGTGGGTACGAAAAGTGAATATTAAGCCTGAGAAAGTCTAAATTTTAGGTGGTGTGATGACCTAACCTCCTCCTTTGTCCAATCAAAATTGGGGATCCTTACACTTGCAACATTGGGGGGTGGTACAATGACCCGAAAAACAGTATAACTAGCGTAGGTTAAGCTAGAGAAATTGTCCGACTTGTCTGAATAGCTGACCTGTCACTGACCCAACGCACTCTATAGGGGACTGAACTCAGAGAGCTGTGAAGCACTCTGTTGGGAGGTTCGAGAAACCCATTCGGGGTTTATGCAGACTTAAAGTGCTGGCGAAGCACTTTGCTGGGAGGTTCGAGAACCCAATCGGGGTAGTTGGCAGATTCCTTGCAGAGAGGGAGTAGCACAGGCGTTGCAACCAAAGCTGCGGGTGTTGGTCATACCCTTTGGTGAACCCGGTCCTGATGCAAATTCTGGGGTTATCCTGTCCTGACTGTCCATGAGCTGTACCTGGCACCTAAGTCCTTGAGGGTCCTTTCCCATCTTTTCCAACCGACCCGTGGCCAGTATTGGTCTTCACTCTATCCTATGTACATATAAAGTCTGTGTGGGTAATTACTTATCTATAAGTGCATTTCTAGCTCTTGATTAATTGCAAAGCATAATTGCATATGTTCCTTTTTCTCCCCTGTCCCTTATAAATGAGATTTCAATGCATTATTTGTCTATTAGCATGTTCCACTTTTCTACCTACCTTTAGTCAAATGCTAAATCGTTTTTATATAGTATGTTCCATTCTTACCCTCCCTTTAGAGAAAAAGCACAGCTGGATAAATCAAATTGCATAAGTTTCATTTCTTTTTAACAGTTAGTGAATTTCAAAAGTCTACTTGATTTAGCATGTTCCCTTTCTTTACCCGCCTTTAGTGAAGTTGTGAAAGTCTGTTGTTCTAAAATAGCATGTTCCTTATTTTCTCCTTCCCTTTATTTTCCGATTTCTAAATGATTAGTATTCTCTGCCTTATCCATAGCTATACGCTATTTCTAATTCTAGTTATAGACAGTCTTATCTGTGTGATTCTTATGCTCATGACATGATGATGATTAGATAAAGGTTTTCAAAACTTCCTAAGTCTGTGGTTATTATAAAGAGTGCAAACATTTATTAAATTAAGATGGTATTTTTGATGACTGCTTATATTTACAGCTAGCTCCTTGATCCATTGTGATTTTAGGTACCTGTGACAAGGATTGGTAAGTCAGGTACATCGGAAATAAATAGAAAGGAACAGGGTTACTGGTAGTAGAGTGTAGGTTACCCGATTAAATAAAAGTGTAATAAATAAATTATGGGCCCAAGTGTGCATATTTGGTAATAAAAATAGTCGGGTGACCTGCGTGCTCTATCAGTAATTTTCAGGTAGCAGAGGAAATAGTTAAGGACTAGTTAAGATAGGTAGGTAGGTTAATTGCTGATAACTGTATAAAATATAATTGCTGCTAAAATTTTATTGCTGCTAAAAGTATAGATCGATCAAATGTAAAATTGCTTTGAAATGTTATGAAATGTTTTTGAAATATTTTTGTGACATGCGGTTATATTGATCTATGTATTAACACAACTCGTTAGTAATTGTTATATGTTTGTCTGGAATCCCCAGGGGCAGAATAGCGGGTGGTGAGGAGAATCCACCTCGCAGTGAGGTCAGTGGCTCGAGGAAAATTAGTGCATGGTTAGGCAGAACTGGAAGCGCTAATTAGGGTTTTCTGTATGAATAATTGAATGAATGATAGCAACGAGTTCGCTAGCAAAACTTCTATTGTGATATAACCTAGTAAGGGTCACACGGAAGGAGTAGTAGGTTCGTCGGAGCTTGAGTGATAGCAAAAGGGTTCGCTAGTGAAACTTTAGACTTAGTATATATCCCGAAAAGAAGTGGATGAGTCGAAGAAGTAGCAGGTTCTCTAATGCTTGTGTGAAGGATAGGCAAAAGGGATCTATCTGCAGTATATGAAAAGTAGACAGAAGAGGTTTACTTGCAGTGAAACAAATCTTTCCTTTTTAGACACTCGAGTACAGTGGCGAATGTTATACGTTGTAAATTAAATAAAGCACTTGCACTTTAAGAAAAGAAATTTAATTTCCGTTATCTTGTGAAGGAGGGAGTCAGTCGCGGAGCTGCGCGGACGTCACTCTGTGCCACGCTGGTATTGGTCGAAACAGCGGGCGTGTAGCTTAGATAGCATTGTAAAGGAGGGGTGAGCGCAGGAGCATGGGAACTTGTCTCACGGAAAGGCCACGCACCCATTGGTCGAAACTATTTGCAACCACAGTGTTGATTGGTTATCAAAAATTGAAAGATGCGTTAGCATTGGAAGAATATAGTAAACAGAAGTACATAGCTTTATACGATTTAAGTCTTTGTGAAGTATACGTGGTATCCGAATCATCCCGAGAATTGACCTGATCCAAGATATCAAGGGTTTGTGAGAGATCAGTGGAAATGCCGTAGACTAAACGCTATGTATGGAAGCAAGAGAAAATTGACTTTTGTCGATAAAGTAAAAAATGTTTTCAAGAAAGATAAGCCGATTAAGACTAGAGAAGGAGTTATCATTCCACCATCAAACACTACCGCTTCATTTATGATGTTTGATAGAGGCTACCATGCTTGCGTATGGTTGGAAAATCTGGTGGAATACACTGAAGATGACAGAATTTTAGCATTTCCCTTAGAAGGTACCTTTAATGGTAGGATTTTGTTTAATTTGAGGACTCAAATGAATGATTTACATCCCAGACCCAGACTAACGCAATATGAGGCCTTAGAAGAATGGGAAATAGAGGCTTTTGAGCGAGACAGACCCAGAATTGACAAAGGGTTAGCAAAATGTTATCCGAAAGTACAGAAAGAGTCCTGAGAGAAAAAAATGAAACAGTGAAGACAGAATATGATAGTGGGAGGACTTTACCCAGTACTAACCGTAGAGGAGCCTATGGGAGGTAAAAGGACAGAGAAAACTAGACACTTAATGACTGCTGGTGATTCTGAGGATGAATACTTGGAGGATTTATTAATGAAAAATCCCCCAACATATAGTGAAGAAACAAGAATAGTAATCCCAAAAAATCCATTCTTTAGGCCTCCCTGTAATGAGGGGTCGAGCACGTCCGATCTGACTGTTCCATATTATAGGCCTTCCTGTAATGAGGGACCAAGTATGGCAAATCCAAGTGCACCGAATCTTTACCCTCCCTTGATCCCACAGATAGTACATGAAACCACCATGGAAAAGGTCTTACAGGACCGAGAGAGAGGCTTTAATTAAACAGAGAACTGAACTTATCCAGAAAATTTCCCAGTTAAATACAAGTCCTGAAGCTCTAACAATTCCAGTAACTATTGGCCCAGTTGTTCCTCTGTACGGGGATAAACAGGCTAGTCCAAAAACTCCAGTTGTAACTCCATCTGTAGTGCAGCCAAGAAAACAGCCCTTAATAGTTGATGATCAGGCAAGTGAATGCGAATCTGTAATTTCCCTGATGGATTTACCCATAAGGGAACCAGAAGGCAATTCACAGAGAAAGAACATTCATATTGGTGCAAGGGAAGTCCTGATTGAGCCCTCGTCTGGTACTAGAAGTGCTACAGTAGTGACTCCTGAAGAAATAGATCGATGGACCCGAGAACTAGAGAAAATAAATCCTCAGCCCAGTGGCGTCACTAGGGGGGTGCGGGGGGGTGCGGACCGCACCGGGTGACACCGTCACAAGGGGTGACACCGACGTGTGGGTGTTTCGTGTCAAGGCAGACTTTGTGAAGGTTAATTTTGCAGGGAGTTTCTATTGGTATTAATTATCACGCACAGCCTTTGTTGGCGCTGCTGCAATGTTTTTGAAAATAACCCAAACAGGTTATGTAATAAATGTGATAAATCTAGAGGACCCAACCATGGGGGTGGGGGGGGGAGCGGCGGAGGGGAGACCCCTTTCTCTGTCAGCTGTGCGCTTAAAAGTCTTAAAGTCTCTTATAATTAATCACCATCTGAGATGCATTCTGTGTTTAAACAATAATTCACTGCGTTCTTACTCGTGCAGGTTCCTCTTTTTAAATCGTTTTCACAGTTTCTGTTCCCTTCTTTTGCTCCAGTGCAACATCATACACAGGGAATGGCTGTCTCCTGATAATAAATGCAAAGTGCGCAATGATATGCTTCATGCAAATAGTTGGCCCAATTCCTCCTGTGTTCTTTTATGGAGAAAAGATTCATGTTATGTCCGACGGTTTACTCTCTTCATTGCTGCCTGAAAGTATTTTTGTCTTAATGGTTTTTGGTGTGATTCCCAAAGTATTGCATTGTTACTTGAAAGTACAGTAATCCTTTGTACACTAAAGTAGCAATTAATTCAGCGTTAGCATTGATTTTAATACTAGATGGGAAGTTATTCTACTTTTTGCAGTTTTATATAGCGCCAACTCAACCCGATGGTATTGGAGTGCTTTACATGAGCATCAGTTACATTATATAAGGGCACATTCATATTTTGTAGGCGCAGGGAGATTAAGTGATTGCCAAGAGTCACATGATGTTGTGCTGAAGCCAAGACTTGATCCTGTTTCCCTAGCTCCAAAGTCAGTAGCTCTGGACATTTATTTGACATCCAGGGGCCTATGTAGAAGAAAATGCCAGCGCGTGGTGCTACGTCAAATTTGGCAGCGCTGTGCTCCGACATTTTCTAACTGCAGGGATGCGCAGTATTTACAAAAATACGGAGCACCCCTGTGTTTCTCCTAGGGCTGGCGCAAAAAAAGCTGCCTAGCGCCAGTACAGGCCCCTTGCAGCCAAGTTGCAAGGGTGCCTGCGCTGCAGGGGCTATTGTTTATGTGCAGGAAGGGACACTTTCCTGCACATAAACAATCAATAATGGCAATTTGCTGTTTCTATGTGGGCTGCAGCACACATAGAAAGAGCAAACAATGAGGAGAAATTGATAATTTCTTGTTGTATCGCCATTTTAAGACCAGGAATTACCTGGTCTTAGTTTTTGCTCTGCACCGGCTTTGTAAATCTGGGCAGCGTCAAAAAGCAATGGGTGTTGCAGTGGAACGCCCACAGCAACACCCATTGACCGCCCCTTGGCTGCAAAGAACTGTGGCAGAAAAGGGTATATTTACAAGGTGGAGTTAAGCCACATTAAGTGGCTTAGCACCATCTTGTAAATATGGGGAATGGAGCATGGGAACGTCACTGGAGTATCAAAAAAGTGACGCTACGGTGGCAATAGGGGCTTGTAAATATGCCCCCCAGTGCGTTGTAATCAGGGATTTATAAAACATAGGACTTTATATATGTTTGACCTCACCCTTAGTCTACATAGGCAACAGATCTTCTATCCTATGCTTTTTTTTAAACTTCCTCTCCATCTTTTCTCTTCCACTTAGAGGCCAATTTCAAGCTGCACAGTACAAGGATCCCCTAAATTAATGGGCCCGACTCACTGATTCAGACAAGTAATAGCACTGTTGCACCACGCAAATACAATTTTTTTCAGTTAATAATCTTCATACCTGAAAAAAGTGGGTAAAAAAGTGCATGATTTTCCCAATTCCAGGGAAATTATGCTCACATTTAGCATCTGCTTTGAGAAAAGTGATACATTTGAGCAGTGGGGAAAGGGCTGGGGTTCACATGCAGGTCACTGTGTGAGGGTCATGATGTGAGGAGGGTGTTGGAACGGTGGCCAAGTTCTATGGCTGCTGGGGGGTGTTGGTGTGCCCTCTGGATCTGAACCATGCCTGCAGGTGGTCTTACAATCCCCTGTGCGTCTGGTGGACCCAGCTCCATGAGGTAACACCAAGTGTGAGTAACAAAACCTTGTTAATGACCAGGTCTGTGCCGGCCCCCAACTCCTAATCGGACTCTGAGTACTCAGTGAGGCACAGTCAACGCCCTTATAGAGCCACCATAATAGAGCGTCATAGGCGTCGGGCTCTTTCTGTCAGTCAATCATTCCGAGTTTTCTGTGCTGCCACTTGCAGAGCAAAAAGCTAAACCCTAACCAATTGTAGTTGAATTATCTGACCTTCAAACACAGAAGTTCTGCCCCAAGATAACAGAAGTGTCTGAGCTGCAGGACTAATGTGTAGGGGCTCCTCGTCCTAGGGTGGCCAGTACACCCCTCCCAAAAAACACAATATGCTCCCTCAAGGGGTATTTTTCACCTTAAGAGTGCATTTTAACCAGTAAATGTTAGAACAAAAACACTTTAAATGGGTTACAAAGTTTCCCTGATGATCATAGCATAGTGTGACGTGGGTACGGGCTTTTGCAGATTCTTAAAACATGAGCTGGTGGCCTGCATTTTTCTCTGGGAAAGGTGGAAATCCTACTCTGGCCCAACACAAGGGTGTCTTGCCTTTGAATTCCAGTCCGTTTCCTGCAGCACGGGGGAAGGCACGTGCCGCACAACAAAATGGCGAAGCACCTAGCTCTGCACAATGGTGCACAGATTACTAATATTGCTTCGACCTGTCCTGGTCGCTCCGATTCCTGGATTTAATCAGGTGTCCGTGAGTCACGGAGCGGGTCTAGCGGACTCGGAGGATGTCCATCGACAGTCAGTCTAAGGGTACCCTCTAGTCTAAGGGTACTGCTGTGACTTTGTGTAAAGTTCCACTTCCAGAAAAATATCAAAGTGACATTAAACATCAGGTATCGCTACATTGATTAATTTACACCCACCCGGTCTTTGCACTGTGCACCTGACAAATCTGTTGCTGTGAGTGAAGTTCATTCTGGCCTTAGAAAAATCTCATGAACATGCAGTGATAAACAGGGATCTCGGCCTTGCATGTACATAAACATGAAATAAAGCTGGCACCAAAAGACTTCGGCAGTGAGACAAGTTATTGCAACATTGCTGATATCTTCAATCAGAATATGTTTTCCCGGACCTTGCGGTCTGTGCAAGGCATGGGGTTAGTCGTGAGGGGGTGACACCATGAGTTACCGCACTGGGTGACACCAACCCTAGTGACGCCACTGCCTCAGCCAAAACCATTAGATATTTACAAATTAAGAATAGAATTGTAGAATTGGAAGAACTGATGACTGGGAACGTAGGATTGGATAGGCTGAACACCCTTAGTGAGGAAGAATTACTATTCATGTGCAAAAGTATTACTCGAAACACCAGAGTGTTCCATGAAAAATTAATGGACACCGCAGCTAGCATGGGGATAGACGTTAGCAGATCTAAAGTGTTGCAAAAACCCTACAGAGCAGAATTTTCTGACAAGGATTTAGAAAACATGAACGTGTCAGGGAAAAAGGTGCAGATAAGAGAATTGCTGAACCTGTTACAGAAATGGGAAGACTTAGAAAAATGGAAAGCCAGGTGGGCGAAGAAAAAAGAAGATAGTAGATCCAAACAAACAACTTCGGAATATATTTTAAAAGAAGCTGACCAGGCAGAGAAATTATATCCTATGAGAGAAGTACCAGGTGGAGGATATGTACATGTGCCATGGTCCAGGCAAGATATTATGTCATTTACAAATGATTTCCCAAAATTACGAGATAAACCTGTAGAGTGGTACAGACAAGTTGAGAGATTTGTTAAAGTTCAGAAATGCCTCCTGAAAGATCTAGATGGGTTCTTTGACATGGTAGTTCTCGTAAATTTATAGACAGAATGTAAAATTTCTGTTGATTGGCCAAGTGAAGAATACGCCAGAGACCCAAAGACAGGAGCTCCCTCAGGGGAGGTGATGAGGAAGTACAACCAGGTAATTCTGTATCTGAAAGGAAAGGTGCCTGCAAAAGAAACTGATTGGACACGAATAGATAGAACTACCCAGAATCGAGATGAAACTGTGCATTCATACTATGAACGACTGTTACAGGTGTTCAAGACATACAGTGGCCTGGATAATATTGAGATGAAGGACATGACCCACTTCATTTATCGATTTGTGTTAGGATTAAGACCTGAAATTTCCCAATGGATTAAAGAAAATAAGATCTGTTGGCAAGCTAAACCTATAGATGAGGTCCTGAAATACGCAAAGTATTGTGAAGATGAGCTAGAAAACAAGAAAAAGGAATTAAAAGAAAAAGTCATGTGGGCACAGGTAAAATTAGCAGAGCACCAAGAACAGCAGTTAAGCAAAATGACAAATACTCAGAATCAGAACCCTGGGGGTGAAGGAAAACCAAGAATAAAAATGAGCAGAGAGGAGGGCAGGAAAAAGTTCCCCTGCCATGGGTGCGGAAAGATGGAGCACTGGAGGGACGAGTGTAAGGCTGTGCAGAATGATAATGTGCAAATTAATGATTTAAACTCGCAGGCGCAGAATGAGGGACCACGGAAGACACAGCAACAGGTAAAACAGAATCAGTTGCCTCGTGCACCTAGGCCGAACTATAGGAGCAAAGCACAACAGGGTGAGGAAGCAGAGGTTTGGGAAGGAAGGGAGGATAGAAATGCAGCAACTTCGCAATTTCTGTTGAATGATACATTCCTCTGTGACGAACCTTTCTGACGGTGCCTGAGTGGGGAGGACGAGGAGTGCGTGCTTGGCGCCTCCTTGCCGGTAGACCAGTCAGAGCCATACATTGAAGGAAAGGTTGAAGGGAATGACGTCACCTTTCTGTTGGACACTGGTGCTACCCGTTCTACTGTGAGAACAGCAGACGTTCCAAACCTACCCCTCTCGGGAGAAGTAATCCAAGTATTGGGCGTTTCTAATAAATTAGTTAGTACCCCGGTTACAGAACCCATGGAAATTAAAATAGGGAATTTCAAAGAAATGCATAGATTCGTTGTTTGCGATTCAAGTCCTGTGAACTTACTAGGACGAGATTTGCTGTGCAAAATGAACTGTACCATATTTTGCACACCAAATGGCGTTGAAATTCAGACCCCAGATGAAGACGGAATTTACAAATTAAGACCTGCCTCAGAAATTAAAAGACTGACAATACAAGACTTACCGGAAGAGCATCCTATAGACAGTGAAACCAGAAGTATGGGATTTTACTGGAAAAGATGTAGGATTAACGGCAAATGTTGACCCAATTAAAATTTCCATAAAAGAAGATGCAGTTTACCCGAATACTAAACAGTATAAAATGAGTGCAGAAGTGAAAGCAGGAGTTGCTATGGAAATAAAAAGATTGTTGGAAGCAGACATCATGCAGGAGGTATTGAGCAGTCCTTGTAATTCGCCCATAATTGGAATAAAGAAACCGAGTGGTAAGTACAGGGTAGTACAGGACCTGCGCAAGGTAAATAAAATTGTTGTTCCTTGCTGTCCTATTGTGCCGAACCCTGCAGTGATCTTGTACCAAATACCATGGAATGCTGGATGGTTTACTGTCATCGACCTATGCCATGCATTCTTTTCAATTCCATTGCATCCAGACAGCAAATTTATTTTCTCATTTGAATTTGACAGTCATGTTTCCGTCTGGAATCGTGTCCCTCAGGGGTACACGGAGTGTCCTTTGATTTTCAATCAAATTCTGAAAAAAATGCCTTGAATCCTTAGTATTGCCTAGAGAATCAGTCCTGGTGCAATACATAGACGACATCTTGGAGGCGTCTAAAAGCAGGAAAAACTGTGTCATTGACACCATTGCCTTACTGAACCATTTAGGTGAAGGGGGACATAAAGTGTCACCAGACAAACTACAGTTCTGTACCTCTTCAGTGAAATATCTTGGGCACCAGATAGAGAAAGGTATCAGGAGAGTTACCACAGAAAGAATTAGGATAATTCGAAACATGCATCTGCCCAATACCCAGAAAGAAATCAGAATGTTTCTTGGAGTTGTAGGATACTTTAGGCAGTGGATTGTGGGATTTGCAGTCCTAACAAGACCATTGATAAAAATGACAAAGAAAGGAGCAAAGGACCCAGTGGAGTGGAATGATGAAAGCATGACAGCTTTTATGAAATTACGAGAATGTCTGTGTACAGCTCCCGCATTAGGAATGCCTGATTACTCAAAAGAGTTTGCATTGTTTTGTGACACACGCGACAATTGTGCACTTTCAGTCCTGACCCAAAGTCATGGTTTAACCAGACGACCTGTAGCGTATTTTTCCTCTACTTTGGATCCAGTGGCTGCTGGATTACCTGGATGTCTGAAAGCAGTAGCTGCAGCTTTCATGAGTCTTGAACAAAGTGAGTCTATCATTATGGGACATCCTGTAACTGTGTGTATTCCACATGCAGTTGTAATTTTGTTGACCAGAACCAAAACTCAGTACCTCACACCTAGTCGGCTGACCAAGTATGAGAGAATTCTTGTAGGTGCAGGAAATGTAACCATTGCCCGATGTAATATCTTGTATCCAGCCACTCTCCTACCACACTCACTCACAGCAGGAGTGAGGGGAGAAGTTGAGCATGACTGCCTAGACCTGACTGAGTTCAGCACAAAACCACGCCCTGACATAGAAGTGCCCCTAATTAATGAAGATTACGAACTGTTTGTAGATGGCTCAAGCCTGAGACATGAGGATGGAGGCTTAAGTGCTGCCTATGGGGTATGCACTTTAGGAGGTCCAGTGATAGCATCCTATTTGTATGGAGTCAAGTCTGCACAAGTAGCCGAATTGGTTGCATTGGCAAAAGCCTGTAAATTTGGGAAGAACATGAAAATAACCATATACACTGATAGCCAGTATGGTTATGGGGTTGTGCATGACTTTGGCCAATTGTGGCTGCAAAGAGAGTTCCTGACTTCTTCAGGTACTCCTATTAGAAATGGAAATTTTGTGCAAGAATTACTGGAAGCAACCCAGTTATCAAAAGCATTGGCAGTGGTCAAGTGTGCTGCTCACAAATCTGGCGATGACAAAGTGACAGCAGGTAATCGATATGCTGACGAACTGGCCCAACATTGTGCTAAATACAAAATATCAATCAATACAAAATTGGGGGTAGACGGAAACAGCTGCCAACTTATGGTGTTTGAAGAAATAAAAAAATGGGAAGAACTGAGAGACTTGCAGAATGCAGCAGAACCAAAGGAAAAGGAAAGGTGGAGAAAATGTGGTTGTCGAAGAAGGAATGAGGATGGTGTCATTGTTTGACTGCTTGCTTGCTCCTATGGCTAGATTGATACATGGAGATACCCATTCAGGAAGAGATGCAATGATCCGTGTCTTTAGACAGACATGGTTCAATTCGAAATTCAGAAACATAGCAGAGGCACTCTGCCAGAGGTGCTTAATATGTCAGCAATTCCATCCCGTAAAGAAAACAGTAGTTTTACCAGGTACAATTGGAAAAGCAGAAGGTCCTTTCATAAGATTATAAATTGACTTTATTCAGTTACCCCCCTGTCGAGGAATGAAGTATGTCCTCGTCATTGGCTGCCTATTTTAAAAATGGGTAGAAGCTTATCCTGCACGCAGAAACGATAGCATCACTGTAGCCAAATTGTTACTGAGGGAACTGATACCTAGGTACGGTTTTCCAGTCACAAATGAATCAGACAGAGGTGGGCATTTTCAAAGCAAAATAATAGGACAAATCTATGAAGCATTCAAAATCACGCAAAAACTACACTGTGCATATCGCCCAGAGGCTTCTGGAGTGGTAGAACATCTGAATGGCACTATCAAGTCAAGATTGGGAAAAATGAGTGAATCGACTCAAATGGAATGGCCAGATGCTTTGCCCCTTGTCTTGATGGGACTTAGAAGTATTCCCGACCAGAAGACAGGCTTGAGTCCCCATGAGATACTGATGGGAAGAGCAATGCGGCAAGCATGGGTGCCAGGACACAAACTGATAAACATATCTGATGATTTGGTGCTAGAGTACTGCAAGCAACTGGGTGACCAAGTACGTTCTATCTCTCACCAGATTGGAGAAGACGCCGTCGCCAGACCAGCAACTCCAGCCCATGACTTGAACCCTGGTGATTGGGTTGTAATTAAGAAACATACTCGGAAGAGTTGCCTTGCACCGAAGTGGGGAAAAAGAAGACAGGTGATTCTTGTTACCACAACAGCGGTGAAGTGTGCAGGTGTGCCACGGTGGATCTATGCCAGCCATACAAAGAAAGTGACAGAAGAAGAAGAAACTGAGGCTGAAGGTTGTGCAGCTGAGGGGTCTCCTGAAGTTGGTCCTGAAGTAGCTGAAGAAGAACAACCGAGCTCCAGTCAAGATGATTGGGTCCCAGTAATCGACCTGACTCTCGATCCAATAAGAACAAGAAGACAGACCTACTTAGATAGAGAGTGGGATAGTGAGGACGAAACAGGAATAGAAGAAGATAATCAGATCATCCAAATCCAAATCAAATCTGATGATGAGGAAGGCCAGATAGGGACAGAGCAGGTTATCGACACACCTCCAAAAACTCCTGAGCCTGAAAAGGGACAGATAGAAATTAGAGCAGAAGTTCAAGCGGAAGAAAATCTAAAGTTCAAAGTGCTTGAACAGGATCAGATAGAAATAGATAAATGTGTTCAGTAAGAAGAAATTGAAACAAAACAAAGCCAAATCCAGCATATACCTGAACAAGGCCAGCTTATTTACCAGGCAGAAGAAACTGACATAAGACCTGGAACTAGTCAGACAGGAAGGGAAGAAGAAGACACTGAAGCAGATGTGCCACAACTGAACCAGGATAAAAGAGCACTTGAAGAAAGCCAAATTACAGTGCCAGTTAAAAGATTCAAGAAAAGAGATAAAGTGCCAAGATTTGTCAAAAGACTGAGACTGAGACTAAAAACTATCGACGAAGAACTTGAGCAAGAAAATCAAGACTCCAGTAAGGCTGACCAGTCTGGAGCAAAGCCTAAGAGAAGAAGTGCCCGAATAAAGAGACTAAACAACAGGTATCAGAGTCCTGAAGGGACTTATCTGGTGTTGGAAGACTTTGAAAATCTTGAAATAAGTGACGAAAGTGATGAAGAATTGATTGCTGATCAGACTGCCGAAGAAGTGAAACCAACCTGAAAATTGCCCTGTGTAAGCAACCTGTGCAAAGTTACAAAGAGGGGTTGAAGCTTCTTTTGAGACAAAATGTCTGATTCCACTGGGAATGGAAGACCAAGACGAAATTGTTGTAAAACATGCTGCAAAGTATATTTTTGTAGTATAGCATTAGTACTGATATTATGGCTAGGACTAACAATAACTATTCCTTACATGATGAGTAAAGATACTAATTTGTACCCTACTAAACCACGGACAGATGACACAGAAGAGCTACAAACAGAAGACGCACCAAAAAGAGTAAATACACTAGAGAAAGCAGTTAGCCTTAAACAAACTAGAATGGTCTTAAATACGCCAGATGAGGAAGGACTACATTATCATAGAATCAAGAACAAAACTCATTTAAATGTATTTGCAAACCTTTTAGTACATTACGTAGAAGCAATGGAAATAGAAGACTGTTACTGTATGAAGCTACCTACTTCAGTAGCTGAAGGGGTGACCTACCATCACATACCACTAACCTATGGAATTTCCAGTAGTATTTTAGCCAGTTTATTCTATAAAAGAGAACCGTTACAGTATTATTACTCAAACTTAGTAGTGATATTTTCTGAACTTTCTGTGCGAAGAAATCTGAATCCTGTACATACTACTAGAGATGTAGCAAAATACATGGGTGAATATTTTCTAACTATAGGTAAAATAAGTATAGATGACGCACACAGAAATAACTTTACCTGTACATTACACGAACAAGAAAAGACGTTTCTAAATATGGTAGAGAAAAGAAGAGAGAGTTTCCAAAAGAAAGTAAAGGACAAGAATCAGAAAATTCCCAAATGGCCTGAAAATATAGATAGCACCTCAAATGGTGGAGCTAATGCTGCATTGTTGCTGGATTTCGAAATGAAAGGGAAACTTTGTCTTCACAGAGAAAAGACTAGTTATTATAATAACATATTCATTGGTTCCAGTGAATGCAAACACAATTACAAGGTAATTGGGGGTTGGGGTTTCAAAGATGGGTCAGAGCCTGTGTTTCCTGGAATTTATTATATATGTGGGAACAATGCTTACTTCAAATTGCCGGACCATTGGTACGGAAGCTGTTATTTTGGTATTGTCTTTCCAAAGATATACCATATGGGGAATGTCACTGGAAGCACTGAAAACAAATGGAATAATGCGTAGTAAAAGAGAAAGTGTAGGAGAAATAATAGGTGATATATTTGGTGCAATGATACCTACAGTGGGAGTGACTCCGAATACACAAATAATTTGTAAATTATCTACAGTAGTAGATCGGTTATCAACTGACACTGCTGGAGGATTCCTAATGGTTAATACCAAAATGGTTGCCTTCAGATCTATGGTTTTACAAAATCGACTTGCTCTTGACACTCTATTGGCAAAAGAGGGCGGAGTCTGTAGAATGTTGAAAGCGCAACATAGTTGCACTTACATTCCAGATAAAAGTGTTGGAATTAAGAAATATGTGAGAAACATTACTAATTTGGAAAGAGAGCTCAAACGACTGGAGGTTAACAGTGCCTGGAAGAGACTAACTGATGGTCTCTCCTCTGTAGGTAGTTGTTTTTCTAACCTAGGTAGTAGTCTTATGAGTAAAATACTAATGTCAATAGTGGGAATAGGCTTCATCATAATAATTTGCTGTAAATGTCGAAAACACCAAAAGCAGTATGTTGTGAATAAGAGAGGAGTGAAATGAAATGTTGAAGAACTCGAACTAGAAGAATTGAATAATAAAATATACAAAAAGATGAAAAACTCTCATCCTAATAAAGATGCAGAAAAGAAACTAAATAGAAAGTTCGAAGAGATTGAAATGGGTGAAATGTGAAAAGTTGACATCTGGTTCCATTAATAGTGATGATAGTAAATATCATCAAAGAAGGGATTGATGGAGCAAGGATTCGCACATTAAGCGACTTGCTTGTTATCATGAACCTCGAATAAACCTAATTAACTAATCAACCTGTTTGTGTCATTAATTTGCCCCTTGAATGACATTTGGGTGTCCGAGTGAAGCTTGCTTATGTGTTTATTAATCCTAATACACTTGCACATTAAAATGGCTGCTGCTACGCGGGAATTTAGTCTGCCCATGCGTCGGTCATACCCATGTGACGTACTCGCAGTTCTGGTGGGAATTTGTTGCTCATGCGCAATGTAGCTGACATGGCCGCTTTGTGTTCTCACATGCTCTGAGCTTGTATTGCCGCTTTCGCAAAGCTGTTTGTTCTGCACTTACCCTAATGCAATAGTTCTTATAAGGTAAGGGATATAGTATAGCCATTCATGGTATACAGTGTACTCACTTGTCCTGTATTTCTAAATTGTTTTCGCTTGCTTTTCATGTATCGTATTATTTGGGCCTGGGAGGTGCTTACAACCCCATCTTGAAAGCCCGTATGTTACTAGTCACGTGATGGGGGAAAAGAAAACCATGCAGCAGTGGAACCCAGCCAGCTGGCAGCCACCGCCAAGATACTCATGGGAACCTGAACTCCAACCTAACTGAAGAAGCTGAACTGTACTGAAATTGCTACAAATGTACCTGATTAATGTATTATCCATTGTTAGGATAGAATCATATGTCATGGGAAGCTATAAACTAGGGGGTGGGTACGAAAATTGAATATTAAGCCTGAGAAAGTCTAAATTTTTGGTGGTGTGATGACCTAACCTCCTCCTTTGTCCAATCAAAATTGGGGATCCTTACGCTTGCAACATTGGGGGGAGGTACACTGATCCGAAAAACAGTATAACTAGCGTAGGTTTAGCTAGAGAAATTGTCCGACTTGTCTGAATAGCTGACCTGTCACTGAACCAATGCACTCTATAGGTGACTGAACTCAGAGAGCTGCGAAGCACTCTGTTGGAAGGTTCGAGAAACCCATTCGGGGTTTAGGCAGACTTAAAGTGCTGGCGAAGCACTTTGCTGGGAGGTTCGAGAACCCAATCGGGGGTATTGGCAGATTCCTTGCAGAGAGGGAGTAGCCCAGGCGTTGCAACCGAAGATGCGGGTGTTGGTCGTACCCTTTGGTGAACCCGGTCCTGATCCAAATTCTGGGGTTATCCTGTCCTGACAGTCCATGAGCTGTACCTGCTCGCCTACTGGCACCTAAGTCCTTGAGGGTCCTTTCCCGTCTTTTCCAACCGACCCGTGGCCAGGGTTGGTCTTCACTCTATCCTAGGTAAATATAAAGTCTGTGTTGGTGATTACTTATCTATATGTGCCTTTCTAGCTCTCGAATAATTGCAAAGCATAACTGCATATGTTCCTTTTTCTCCCCTGTCCCTTATAAATGAGATGCCCATGCATTATTTGACTATTAGCATGTTCCACTTTTATACCTATCTTTAGTCAAATGCTAAATCGTTTTTATATAGTTTATGTTCCATTCTTAACCTCCCTTTAGAGAAAAAGCACAGCTGGTTAAATCAAATTGCATAAGTTTCATTTCCTTTTAACAGTTAGTGAATTTTGGAAGTCTACTTGATTTAGCATGTTCTCTTTCTTTACCCACCTTTAGTGAAGTTGTGAAAGTCTGTTGTTCTAAAATAGCATGTTCCTTATTTTCTCCTTCCCTTTATTTTCCGATTTCTAAATGATTAGTATTCTCTGCCTTATCCATAGCTATACGCTATTTCTAATTCTAGTTATGCACAGTCTTATCTGTGTGAATCTTATGCTCATGACATATGATGATGATGATGAGATAAAGGTTTTCAAAACTTCCTGAGTCTGTGGTTATTATAAAGAGTGCAAACATTTATTAAATTGAGATGGTATTTGTGATGACTGTTTATCTTTACAGCTAGCTCCTTGATCCATTGTGATTTTAGGTACCTGTGACAAGGATTGGTAAGTCAGGTACATTGGAAATAAATAGAAAGGAACAGGGTTACTGGTAGTAGAGTGCAGGTTACCCGATTAAATAAAAGTGTAATAAATAAATTATGGGCCCAAGTGTGCATATTTGGTAATAAAAATAGTCAGGTGACCTGCATGCTCTATCATAAGCCTCTAGGAAACTGTCCTGAACCTAGAGTGCCTTTGAAGTGGAACTGGTTAACTTGCAATCCATTCTTTTCGGGGTGCACTAGAAAATGGGAGAATAGGCTACAGACATATTAAGAGAGCGTCTGGGTGCACAAAAGAGACCCGAAGAAGAGGAGGAGAGCGTGGGTTTGAGGGAGAGATACATTGAAAAGGCACAGGAAAGAAACTGTGCTTAGTATGTGTGAAGAGGCAGTACAGAGAGGAGACAGGGAGTGGGTCGGGTGAGAGCGGGCTGTAAGATTGCGAGATGAGAGAGGGCAGTGTGAGGGAGAGATGAGGGGGCATTGGCTGTGTGAGGGAGAGTGGACAGGGTTAGTGGAAGTGAGAGATGCATTGGATTGGAATTGTTTGTTGTGGAATTGTGTGGTGTGAGGTTGTGTAGTGGAAATATATGGTATGTCAGTGACATAGATTTGAATGTTGTTTTCTAGAATTACTTCTTATCCATGCTTGAAATGGATCGGCAAATTTGTCTGAGAGGATGTTTCTCTTCCTCGTGTCTTCACCAGTCAGACCTCGGCACACAGTCGCAGAACTTTTAAAAAGATGAGTGAGCCAGTAGGCCTCACTCCTGTGACACAGGGTAAAAGACCTGCCCACCACTACTGATCACTACACAGTATGCTGGTGGATGGGTGGATGGATGGGTGGATAGATGGGTGGATAGATGGGTAGATGGGTGGAGGGATGGATGGGTGGAGGGATGGACGGGTGGAGGGACGGACGGACTGATGGATTGATTGGTGGGTAGATGGACGGAAGGATGGATGGATGGATGGACAGACAGACAGACGGATGGATGGGTGGATGATGGATGGATGGACGGAGGGAGGGATGGATGGACGGACGGACGGATTGGTGGGTAGATGGATGGACAGATGGATGGATGGATGATGAAAGCATGAACGGATCTTTCCTAAGGAGGGTGGGGTTTGTTCACTTTACGTGCTCTGTGTATTTAAATGTGAGGTTACAGAGGGAGCTATTTGGATGATCTGCTGCTGGTAGTAACAGCGGTGAGGATGCTGGCAGTGGTAGGGTAATGGAGTTGGTAATGTGGTAATCATTTTTTATTCAAAAGTGTTCCTCTTAGTTAAATTGTTAGTGTTAAACAACCTAATGGTACTTAATTTAACATTTTAGAAAGATGGATGAAAAAGTAATTTCGTCTCTTTGTGATTTTAAATTGTGAGCTGTAGATGCCACAACAGGTTTACTGCAAGCGGTTATGTCGCTGAGCACACTTTGCCAACTTGAAGAAGGTTATGTGGTGTTATTTATTTGGTGGGGGCGGGTGGCTGGAAGTTGCAAACACAGTGTAATTAATAAATGCATTTAATTCACCATTGCCTTCTGGGATGCAGCAGTGCTGATAAAATGCAATTACCATCTTCTTGGCTCTTGTTCATCGCGCTTTTAATTTGCCGCAAGGTCCTACTCTGTCATAAGACGTTGATTATATGTAGCACATGCCTACCTTTTCTAAATGCTTTAATTTTTTAATTTTTTTTTAATGATTTTTATTAGCTTTTAGTACATATAAAAAACGCACAGTACCATATTATTCGAGCAAAGATGTTACAATGATACAAATATGCCAACAGGAAACAATCTATATGCACATATAGAGTGGGGTAGTAGCATGTGTTGGCTGGTGGTTGACGCCATGTGCGCGCGGGGGAGAACTAGGGGAGGAGGAACCCGGGAGTGAGTGTAACGGGAGAGGGGCTGTTGGAGGCAGCTAGGGGGGAGAGGAGGAGGTATTGGGGTGAAGACTGAGTGAAACGGACGGAATCAGACTGATTGTTCAGAGCTCATCTGTGGGGAGGTTAAGATGAGGGGGGGACTGAAGGACTGAGGAGGGAGGAGCCGAGAGGGAGGGGTCGGATATGGTCCAGTGACAAACACTTAATTGAGATGGTGATGCTGTAGGGGGAGCAGCGGCGTCTTGGGACGTGTGCGGGGAGGCATGCGTGTGGGTTAGCTTAAATTGGTGAGATAGCATGGCCTATTCTAGGGAGATAGGGTGTTTACGCTGACCTTTCACCTCTTCCTCCCTCAGGGTGTCTTCCTCAGCTGCCGCCCACTTTTTCACTGCTCCCACCCATGCCTTGAATGGTTCTAAATGCTTTAAATAACAAGCATTGCCATTACCCAATACAACGGTGCTACTATTACACAATTTACTGGTACTGAATTTACCGACCTCAGAAGGATGGAATGCAGAGGACCTTAATCCGACTTGACCGATTGACCTTCCAATCACTGCATGTTTCAGTGGTGAGTGTTCAGCTCGCTGACCCATCCTCCCACCTTACTATATCCTTTCATAAGCGAGTGCACAGGATTTGTTTCTCTCCCAACTTACTATGTTTATAGAAGATGCCGGGAATCGCCCATATTTCTGCTGAAGTGAACATAAGGTATGCAACAGAGGCGGCCCCTGTACAGAGACTTCCAGATGTTGGGGCTCTCTACCTGTCACGTGAGCATTCCTTCCCTCCTCCTGTCAAAGGCCCTCTCCAGACCCACACCCGGTCCCAGCGCAGTGAGAGGGGCACGGAGCAGCAAAAGTTATTCTTCCTGTATTTCAAACCATCTTCGATAACATCCAGAGGCCTTTGTTTGAGTCAATTCTCGTACAACTAACAAATGCCAGCATTCATTGGTTTGCAGGGACTTATAGGCGGCTGCCAATAAAAATGCAGGGAAACACGTGTAGTAAAATAAAATTGCATGTGGTGCTCATGTAAAGCGCCCTGATGCCTTCGGGTGGGGTTCGCGCTACATAAAACACAAAATCAAACAAGAAAAGAAAAATATTGCATAATATTATATTAAAAAGCACAAGATTACCGAACACTCTTTCTAAATTGGCCCGAGCTATGTTGCAACATCATATTGGGTACATAAATTTAAAAAAATCCTGTCACACTAAAGGGAAGTTATTTCGGGAACAGAGCTGTTTTCTCCTCAGTGGGAGGGGGAAGGAGACGAGCTAAGAGGCTCCGGAAATGAAACATCACAAAATATATTTAACAAGTGGCACGCACGTCACGCCTGTGTGGGCACAATCATAGCTCCTCCCACGGCCTATTGGTTTCTATTATGCGCTTGTGCGCGTAATAGACACCAATAGGCCATGGGAGGAGCTATGCGCATGCTTTGGGCCAATTGCATGCAGTCTTTTACAATAAGACGCACGCAAAGGCCAATGGTGGAGCTGAAAAGGAAACGCACATGCACAAGCGTGTGCGATTCCTAGGTCAGCTCACAATCCCCGTTTTTTACCTACTATAGCTCACGCGACTTGCGTGAGCACTGCTACGCAGTGCACCGCAGGTCACGAGACCTAAAAAGAGTATATGTTTTTTCTAGGACAAAAGAGGTGATATGGCTGGGATTAGCAGGTGCACTCTACCACACAAATCCTGTAAAATGTATAAGTCTTATTCGTTTAGTGTCCAAGTTTCTTCTGGTGCTCAGGAGGAGAAAGAGTCATCTATTCTTTCTCAACTGAAGAGGTCCAGAAATCAACAACAAAGTTCTCAGAGCACATAGAAATTCAGAGTTGAGGTATTGGTTTCAACAGTTCTTTTATTTCTTTGTTTTACTATATGCCTTTGCCAACACGTGTTTCGTATCAGCTGTTCCTGTCACAGCAGACTTCTCAGAGCTTTACATTCAGTTTCATTTTCCTATTGCTGATATATGTATTATATGAGAAGCATTCACAAGTACATCATACCGTTAGTCTCTAGTTGTCCCAAGCTATAGGCTGATAATTTGATCACTCATATCTTGATTACGTTGTTCTGTATCGTGTCTGATACCACAGTGTAAGCGGGTATGATCGGGAATATATGTAGTTACTAGACTACAGAGGGCACCCTTGACAGAAGGCCTTGCCACAAGTGAAAGCCAGGCTAAGTACTGCCAATGACGAATAACAGCGCTGTCGTTTTATGCACTATCCAAGCCATAAGTAAACCACGGATGAAAACAAAAGAAAATTACTTACAAGATCACAATAGTGAATGGGCTGGTGGTTCAGTGCCTCACCATTAATTAATGTTGCAAGCTGCCACTGAGTTCGGGCCAAACGCGATGGAGCGCTGGCAGGCTACAGGGACCCAGTTAGGCCCGCTGAACAAAGTACCCTAAATCCTGGCTTGTAGAGCGTTGGGAGGATTCATGTCAAAGATGCATCTCGCAGCTGAAGCGATATGTCGGTTCCGAGATGTGGTGAGGATGCAATGTGAGGGTCTGCATAGTAGTCGAGGATCCCGTCAACAGGGCTTGAGATGCGAAGTCTATCGTTGAGGATGGGGAGTGCAGTCAGGGCAATGCATTAGTTCCAGAGAACTGCAAGGCTGCGATGCGAAGTTCGGTGGCGGCTGTACCGAAGCTGTTGTCGACGAAGGATGCGAGGACCCACGATGAGGATGCAGCGCTGTGATGCAGGTCTTTGCGACTGGTCTAACCACACAGCAGCATGGATGCGTCGGTTCTGCTCAGATTTGGGCCATGCAGCACAGGAGATGCTCTAATTCCACAGCCACGGTCCATGCAGAGAAAAGCAGTGGGGCGGTGGGGCCGGGTGGCAGGGGATTCTGACGGACGATGATGAGGGACAATTTATTATTTATTTAATTTTCCCTCAGCACCTTCCCTCAAACACCCCCCCCCAACCCGTCCCCACCGCAGTTACCTGCACGGACCGCGGCTGGTACACCCTAAACCCACTTCCAAGGGCCCAAAACTGGGGTGGCACTACTTGACAGGGTAGACTCACAGATGGCGGAGTCAAAGTGCAAGGTTGTTAGAAGCCTGTTGTGTTCCTGAACCATCAGATCAGAAGACTAGCAAACTAGCCCTTAGAGTCACTCTAGGTTCTCGGTTCAAGAGGTGCAGGTCCAGTTCTTCTCACCCATGCAAGAGGGCAGCAGTTCAGCACAAAAGGGTGGCAGCCCTTTCAGCAATGCAGCAGGCTTCTTCCAAGCAGAGTATCAGCAGCACATAAGTGAGCTGCTTCAGTTAGGTCTTTCATCAACTGATTTATGGTGGAACCGCAATCAATGTCTACTTGAACTGGCTCACATCATACAAATCGTGAGGTGACAGGGTGCACTTTAGGCGCACACCTTCTTTTATAGAATGAAGTGGTACATGTTTATCATTCACAATCAGTGCTAAAAATGGAAAGGGGGTCACTGAAACAGCCTTTTTGAAAAATGTTCCACTTTAGAATAAGTCTTCAAGCACACAGTCTCATCAAAATAATCCACAGCACAAATATCCCATCATGCATCCTTTAATTGAAATATTCGTCTTCAAATCTCCAGCAACGTGTGTTTCATAGTACTGTCATTATGCCTCCGACTTCATCAGGGATAAGGACAAACAGAACACAACTGATTTAAGTATCCTCCTCAAATGCCCCATAATGAATACCAAAATCTAATAGTGTAAAGACATGAACAATATTTTTTTTGTTTATGAACATGTCAAATCATTGCTATGTGGGAATCCAAATAGACTAAGCAAAATCAAAGTTCACCGTAATTTACCATCATAAGAACATATAAAACAATAAAAATAAAAATGTATTCACAGTGTTTATTTTCTAAGGTACAGAAAAGCGTTCTCCGTTGCACCCAGTTGTGGTATATTTCGAGGTTACCTCTCCATCGCCATAATCTTAACATTAAAATATAGCGTAACACGAGAAAATACCCAAGTGAATTACAGCAGAATCAAAGAACCAAGAAACTTTAAATCAATGAACAGCGAATACCTCATAAACATGTTTCTGACATGTGTTCGCAATAGACCTAAAAATAATTCATGACAGTCTGTGAGAACAGAATCCAAATGATCTACCAGTTATAATTAGACAGAGTAGCAGGTGCTATAGAATATGATACTCAGTCCATACTTACCAAGTATGCATATTTTATTAGGAAGTGTGTTGGCAAAATATAATCTGGGGATGTGTCCCCTTTTGAACATAAAAATATGCATAAATAAATAGGTGTTAAAAATTCAAGATAAAGTGGCCAAAGCAAGTACCCATGATTCTTTAAAAATAAATAAAGGGGGGGGGGGGGGGAGTGGGCAACCGCTAAGGAAGATGGCCGCTCACTAGAGACTCATGGGGTCCACTGCCCAAATTCCGTACTATCCGGCACAAAATCCGTAAGCTGAGACACCAACAGTGTAGCGCATAGCCCCAATTGTCCAATTGAGGCCCCTGCTGAGACATGGGCTGCCCCAGAGATCTGGGGGTTGTGCTGCAAAGTGAGGCCTACATATAGGAGACAAATGCAAAAAGAACAATTGATGGACAGAATGCTGCACAATGTCAAACATTTACCTCAGTACAGAGAACTGGTCGTAAATTCATCGTTTTTTTGCTCCCCATGGCTTTCCAGTACAGACCCAGCCATATGCAAATCAGTCTTGATCCTGTTCCATATGGGAATAGTCCAGCCCGAACTGCCAGGCCAGGTCCTCCTTGGACTGGAAAAAAGCATCCTGTCACCGGTGTCGGGCCACCAGCCCTCATAAACCAGGCTAACCTAACTCCAGTGGCATGGAGAGCACGGGACCACATCTGGGCATACCCGTCCCATTCGGGATGACAAATGCAAAAAGAACAATTGATAGACAGAATGCTGCACAATGTCAAACATTCACCCCAGTACCGAGATCTGGAGCTACATCCATCGTTGTTTTTGCTCCTCATGCCATTCCAGCTCAGACCCTACCATTGCCTTTGACACGACCCAAGAGGGACCTACATTTACACTTTGGCCTCCCCCAGAGTCAGAACAGCGACAGAGCGGGTCCGGAAGGGACCTTGGCTACCGGTGGCGAGATGCAGCCACACCTGAGGCCCAAATATATTGACTCACATGGTGCAGAGAGCGGCACACCAAAACCCCTTAGATTCCAGGTGAAGCACCAGCTCCGGCGCTAGCGACTAACCCCACATCAGTGAACCAGGTGGGGTTCCAGATAGACCGAGATGGTGAGTGACTGTAGACCACTGGTGGCTCAGTCGGATGCAGGGAGAAGAGGGGGTCATGGACCATGCTGGGGGAAACCCCACAGGCCGCGTGGAGTACTTGGATTGTTCACATGCATGCGGCGGTGATTACCCCGGGGGTTGATGCCCTTACATCAACCTCCTACCTTTCCCCCAGCCATAACAGCAAATCAAGATGACAGGGGTAAAAGGAATACGCAGTTCCCACCAGACTAAATTGGATACGTTCACGCTAGATAAAAGCCAAGTTCTCAAGACGAGCTGCAGTCCCTTGCACAGCCAACAACAGAGGAGCTGCAGTCCCTTGCCCAGCCAACACCAGAGAAGAAAGACCTTACACTGCACAACATCATGGCAGCAATAAGTGGAGTGCAGACATCCCTGGAAACACGAATAGACTCTGTAATGACAGAGGTATTGCTCATCAGGAGAAGTTTTCTTGAAGTTAAAAAAGCTTTCAAGGAAAAAGGAGTGAAGTACTCTATGCTCTTCCCAGAGGAGCTGCGGGCAAAGCCAAAGGGAAGGCTTGGTTCTTCTCGACTCCTGATGAGGTCTGGGAGTGGCTGGACAGATGGAGAGTGGTGGGGGGCTCCAGCCCCAAAGCGCAAAGAGACAGACAGACAAGGAAACACATGAAGCTCAGAGAGCAAAGATAATAACTCGTCGGAAAACCATCAGACCTGAAAGGATTGACTGATCATAAGTGACTTCTAACTCCACCACTGAGGACACATGGATAGTCAGTGGCACTAAGTGATGACTTGCAGCGATCGAAGAATGTATGGTCGAAACAACCCTTCAGACTCTGAAGGGCTCTTGACTATTAAGTCACTACAACCACACCAGAGAGAACCGGTGGGGACTGATTTTATGTGATAATTAGATATCTCTCAATGTATTGGGAACAATTTCTTGTTTCTCCAGCATGCATGGGATGGGTGGTGGGCAGATTGGTTAAGCCATAGTGCTCCAAAGTTCAGGTAGGGGTGGGACGACAGGCACTCTGTGGAGTTGGGGATGCGGGTAGCTCAAGGACTGTCGTGCATGGAGGCAGGGAGGGGTGTTTCGTGTTCCCCAGTTCTGAGGGACAGTTTTTTAGTTACTAGAAAGAAGCAGGGGAGGGGTGGAGATGGGCTGTATTCATACATAGTTTATGGTCTATCTTGTTGGAAACAGTTGCATCTGGGCTATTACACCACACAGGGTGACGGGCAGGGTTACAAGTAAAACTTCGATTCAAGCCTTCCTCTTTTGATCTGTTGGCCAGTAGAGGGAGAAAGGAACAGAGGTACACTCAAATAGAATATGTCTGACTCATAGACCGTTCACACAATGTGGCTACTGTCCTGGAATGTCAAAGGCTTGGGGGACAAAATGAAATGCGGGATAGTGCTTTGTTACATGAAATGCCACTCCCCAGATGCAGTCCTGTTACAGGAAACACATCTAGTAGGCAAAACCTGTAAGGCTCTAGACCGGTAGGTCTATAAATTAGTGGTTCACGCTGGGTTCACCTCAGGGTTCAGAGGGATTGGGATACTCCAGAAAAAAAAATTCCCTCTTACACTGGGGCACATCCGGACGGACACAGGGCAGGTACGTGGTAATTAGGCAGCTATATCAGGCACATGGGCAGGGACAGTATATTTTCCGCCAGCACTACACAACTAAGCCTTCCCAGACCTGAGAGAAGTATTGCTGGGTTTGCCGGCGGGAGAGCTTTTGATAGGAGGGTATTTTAACATGGCACTCTGTGATCAGAGGGATCGATTTCTCCTGTGGTGCACACCACGTAGCTGCTGTAGTCTTTCTCACTTTCTGACTGCCTTGGAACACGCAGATGTTTGGCTAACCCACCCACAATCTAAATACACAGCACTACATATTTCATTTGGGAGCACACAACAGTCTTTCGAGAATACATTTCATTCTCACTCTGGCCGATGGAGTCACCAATTTTCGTGAGGTGCATCATTTGGCGAGAGGAATCTCTAATTACTCTGCGATATGGGTGAGCTACAGCATAGGTACACTGCGCCCCCGAAGGAGCATTTAGCTTAATCACTGGTACTTAAAAGTCCCAAACATTAGGAACGGACTGGAGCAGACAGTGGAACATTACTTCAAGGAAAATGAAACATCAGTCAAGTCCCCACAGATTCTAGGAAAGCCTTAAAAGCGGTGCTCTCCCTTTCAATTGGACAGGAAAGGGACAAGAGGGGGGACAATGGAGGCGCTAGAAAGCTAGATACTGGCTATAGAGGCAGAACTCGCCAATGGGATACTGAAATCACCAGGCATACTCTAGACCTTAAGAGACAGGAATACCGAGTTTTGAAGGCAGAAGCCACAAAAGCTAGCGACTTGGAGACGTGACAAAAAATGTACGAAGTGGGAGATAAAGCAGGGAATTATTAGCATGGCTCAAGAGGTGCGACTGAGCGAACCATGGGTCACCAATATAAATACATAAGCCGGAGCGATTTTAAAAGACCCACAAGACATTGCCGAATAATTTGCTAACCACTAATTCTCTTCTCTACTCCCCCACAGTTAAAGCCACTGCAGAGGATGCTAGAGAGTTACTGGTGGACTTGCCCCTCCCCACCCTCTCACCTGAAGACCTAGTGCTAACGAAAAGTGATCTCACTGACGAGAAGATGGCCCAAGCGATCCGAAGTATTCAATTGGGTAAGGAAAGGGACCAAATGACCTCCCCAATAGTGCTTTATAAGCTAGCTGCCTCTAGGGTAGCCCTTTATTTACGAAACATGTAACTGAAAATTGGCAGAAGGGAGTGCTTCCCGAAGACCAACGGTTGGCCTCCATAGAAGCTATCCATAAAGGGAAAGCCAACGGAAATGTGCACCTCCTATAGCCCCATTTTGCTGCTTAATGCAGATGTCAACGATACTAGCCAAACTGCTGGTGTCCCGACTCAAACAAATCATCCCCAAATTGGTTCATCCAGATCAATCCGCCTTTATGCTGTGGCGAAATACGGCACTTAACCTGCATCATCTTCAAGGAGGGCTCGGTCGAGTGGATACTCTATGTAAAGACTCTGTGGTCTTATCCCTTGATAACCGTATGGCCTTCGACACTGTCGACTGGCAATACCTATTTGCCATACTTGAATGAATGGGTTTTGGTACCAAATTTCTAGCATGGCTTTGGTTCCTCTATGCACAACCCCTAGCACAAATGGTGGTGAATGGGAACGTTTCCCATATATTCTCCCCCTGGTGGGGAACTAGACAGAGGTGCCCCATTTCGCCGGTAATTTTTGCTCTAATTTCGAACCTGGGTTTGGGAAGACCTGCTGATCTGGGGACTACGTTGGGCAGTGGACTGGGAGGACAGAATATCCCTATATACCGACGAAGTGCTCCTTTATGTCGCAACACCACATTCCTCCATCAATAGAATATTGAATATATTCACCAATTTTGGCAGGTACTCTGGATACACAATTAACTGGTCCAAATCCACGATATGCATTATGCGCTCTCCTACATCAACCTTACCACCAGAGTGTGCGGCGGAGGTTGGAAAGATGGCTTTCAATACCTCGGGAAATATGTCACAACAAACCCATATCTTTTTTACACCCACAATCTTCACGCCCCACTGACGTGACTGGAGGGAAATGTTCAGCTAGCAGCAGAGTACAAAGTTCCCTAGAGATGGTGTGAATGCGTGGAGATAAGGGTGGGTATGGTTAATACCGTGACTGGAAGGATTCCCTAGTCGGAACTTGGAGAGCCTCATACACCCAGAGTATTAGGTGTGAAACACACCCTTACTGGAGGGTATCCAGTGTCATCATCGACTCACTGCCCCTCGACAGACCGGCGCTGCAATGTCTGCCGGAGTACCGAAAGGTACTCTTTTGGCGGGGTTCTTTAGTTCCTTGCCGATGGTGGGTGTAAGTGAGGAGATAGAGGAGTGTAGTCAGTGTAAACGTGAGTGAAAGTAAAAAGGGTAAAACAGTCCACACTGAATTTTATTAACGTGGCTGGTTCCCTGGTTAAAAGGGGTGAGAGGGGAACTAGAGACACAGAAAAACACATATGAACAAAATGTTCATACAGTATGTAGAAGGTAAATACAACCTCTCTCATTCGGAGGAAAAGAGGTCCTCGGGGTCCTGCTCTATTTAGGCGACCTAGAGGTAGGGGAAAAAGGTGAACAAAGAAAGAACAGGTCAGGTCACATGTAACATCAGTGACTTTTATGCTCCCAGGGTATATCGTGACTAATGTGACAAATCTCCACTTTGTGAGGGGTGACAGGGGTATAACTGTGTGAAGGGAAAACAATCGTACCAAGATGTGGTTGCAAGAAAATCCCTTCTAAATCTGACGCAAGTGGATCTCACACTTGAGGGTGAGCATCGTGCGTTAAAAACAGAACTAACGAGTGGAGCCAAAACCTATCATAAAAACACCCAATCATAGAAAGAAGCAAGCATGTTCTTACCCTAGGGGGATTGGATAAGGCCTCGCAGCGTACTCCCGTGAGGCCAGCGCTATTAAGTTACTGGAACCTGTTGGATATGGAAGGGAGGTAAGGGTTGACACTTGGTCCAGCAGTTAAGGATGGGGTAAAGAATCAGGAAGGTAAAGCACTATAAGCTGATAGGGAGGGTGGCCTCCATGGTGACACCCCTAGAGAAGAGGTCACTGGCCAGAAGGAATCTCACAATGTATTGGAATGGGGGTTACTTGGAGGTGGTGGGACATGGTGAGAGAAGATGACATCCCTAGAGTAAAAGTCACTGGCCAGAAGGAATCTCACAATACATTCAAATGAGGGATACTTGGAAGAGGGATCACAACTACTTCTAACATAGGGCAAGTATTAGTATAATGCTCTGTACACAATGCAACAGACAGTGTGCAACACAAGTATGTGCCCGATCCCATAGAGACGGGGCATTCCGTGAGGGGAACAACATTCTGGAAAATGTTAAAGTAAAGAATGTCGGGCTGACCATGTGTGGTGCTCACATGTTGCAGAATGTGCTGGCAGGGATGAGCATGGTGTGGAATTGGGTGAACAGCCACTGCCTAGCGGGCGAAGGGCAGGCGGAGGGACAGGGGAACTGGTGTTAAGCCTCGGTGGACTCACAGCCGGTAAGGTCGAAGAGGTGTAAGTATCGCCGGGTCTATGAACTCGCGCTGAGCTGACGTTCACGACAGAGGCTCGGGGGTTAAAAGAAAAACAACAAGCTTACCTTCGTTATGGCGCTGGAGCGGCGGAACACCTACCCCTCACGCTCGCGGCACCTGGTCAGGGTGCGGAGCAGCTGGTGAGGGTTCGTAACGGTGTCCGCCATTAAGAAGGTAGAAGCTTGATGACGTCGGAGTCGCGGCGGTAGTGGCGCGACCCTCGCGTCTGATGCGCATGCGCACCATAGGTCCACTAGCCCAGCACTGTGTACATTGCTGGATGGCTCGGAGTGGGGGCCATGTTGGAAGGGACGGGAAAGGAGAACGTGTAAAGTGTAGCACGGGGAGAGACCCCCAAGGTGGCGGGGGAATGGAGCAGGGGGGCAGGTGCCCGTATAGTAAATATAGTGGATATCAGTGTGAGCAGAGGGTAGGGCAGAAACGCCGGTTAGCGTGTCTCGCAAGGGCTGCATGAACACTCGCCCAGTGCAGACGTCTAGCCCTGTCACTGCAAACAGGTGGTCGAGTTTGGTTGCCTTCACGGCGGGGGTACTGGTGTAAAGGGTGAGAAGTCCCTTTAGTGTTATCAGCTCGGGCATAAGGCACTATTTGCATCGTGATTTTAAAAATGTGTATTTTGATGTTTTAACCCCCTTTTGTTATGCAGGTGTAGTTGTACTCTGCTATTTACTTGATTAGCGCTCTTAGCGCTTACCTTGGGCACTGCTATCGCCGTCTTCGCTCGCCAGCCGATCTAGGTGCTGGGGCGATTGACGGCCGCCATCTTGAGGTAGGCAGGTCAGCGCTCTAGTCGCTGGCTGCCTCCTGCCCTCCTCACTACCTATAAATGTGTATTCCCTACAGACGGCGCAGCGGGCTGGCGCAGCGGGCGCGCCGGAAGAGCGCCAAAGTCGAGCCAAAGTCCAGCCCGTCTGCGCCCGTCCGCGCTGGGCCCGTGCTGAGTGCCAAAACCCCTGGTTCAGCGACCAGATTGGTCTACTCGTCCTCATCCCTCTCTGTACTTCGGTCACCAGGCAGTGATTGCTGTGTTACTTATGACCCACTTTTATTCACCGATGTACCCTACCAATTATCTTGTTCACACTGCTCATTTCGGACACACATTGTCAACTCCAAAATTAAGGCCTTGACTACTCCGCCCCCTCCTATCACCACTTTTCACTTAGCACTTATCAATGCCCGTTCCATGTGCAAACACAGGCAAGAAATTGCAGACCTAATAACAGATGCCCACTTGGACGTCCTGTTTATTACGGAAACCTGGACGGATGGTGCCTCGGACCCTGACTTGGTTATAGCAGTCCCTATTGGGTTCACCATACATAGACAGGACAGAGTAGGCCAGCGGGGAGGTGGGGTAGCAATTATTGTCAGAGACTATCTCCCAATCAGGACCACACCGATACAATCCACATGTTGCGAAGCCCTACTATTTAGTATTAAGCTCACACCCCTCTTCAATTTTAAAGGCGTACTGGTATACCGCCCACCTGGAGCACGTGCCCCCTTTTTACTCAGCCTTGGGTCTATATTGGAATCCATAGCTCTTGAAGATCACTTTGCAGTGTTAGGCGACTTAAATTTCCACCTTGAATCAAGTAGTGACACAGACACTGCATGCCTCTTAGCGGACATGGAAACACTAGGTCTGTATCAACGTATTTCTGCCCCTACCCATGACGCTGGTCACACTCTTGACGGCATTTTTACTAATATTGAGACGCTACATATTGCAGATGTCCTCCCCCAGGCATGGACCGATCACCATGCCATTTTAAGTCATTTAGCTATCCCCGACGCCTCTAAGAGGAGGGCCGTTAACAATAGCCCCAAACAGGTGAGAGCATGGAAGGACATAAAGGTGGGGACATTGAACACATTCCTGGCTAGAACATCGCCATTGCTGTCAGATGACCCTACTGTCGCCATAAATCAGTTCAATAACTGGCTTAATCAGGCCACACTTGAGCTAGCGCCCGTAAAATCTATCTCCCAGAATCGAGCCTCCCCTAGTGCTCCTTGGTTCTCGGATGAACTCAAAAAACAGAAACAATTAAATAAACAAAGAGAAAGACTTTGGCGGAAGCGCTACGACCCAGAAAGCAAATCATTATACAAAGATTCACTTGCCCGGTACAAACAGATATCGCAGAGGCGAAAAGAGCCTATTATGCCGCACAAATTGAGACTGCCAAAAACTCGTGCAAAGAGTTATTCGAAATCACTAAACGCTTGTCGGGTGGCACGCACGACCTCACACCACTTCCCTCACAACATCTTTGCGACGCCTTATCTGATTTTTTCTTTAAGAAAGTTAACGACATCTATCAGGCTTTTTCCTCAAACACGGACTCTACCCCACTATCCTTGTCCTCCACCTCACGGGATAACACACTGACCCGCTTTGTCGATCTTACTATGGATCAGACAAGGAGCATCATTTCAAGGATCAAATCAGGTTCAGCACTGGACCCGTGTCCGCTCAAAGTTCTTATGCCAGTTATGGACACGTTGATACCGGTTATAACCCATGTTTGCAACACTATGTTTAGCTCCGGAATTTTCCCGGCTTCTCTGAAACATACGTTGGTCAAACCCCTCCTAAAGAAAGTTAATTTGAATAAAGATGACCTGAAAAACTATCGTCCGATAGCCAGTCTTCCTTTCCTGGCTAAGGTAATAGAAAAAGCCATGAATCAGCAACTGTCGGAATTTGTGGAGCAGCACCAGTTGCTCGACAACACCCAGTTCGGATTCCTCAAATGTCATGGCACGGAAACTGCCCTCCTAAAGGCTGTGGATGACATCAGAGCCATACGAGACCAGGGGGGGACAGCACTCCTGGTACTGCTGGATCATTCGGCGGCCTTCGACACGGTCGACCACAAGATCTTAGTTGACCGAGTCGAACGACTGGGGGTCCAGAAAACTGCTCTGGACCTGCTTGTATCGTTCCTGGCCAATAGATCACAGGCAGAATCTCTAGGACCTTACCAATCATCTAAGGTGTCTCTGCCGTGTGGGGTCCCTCAAGGCTCATCCCTGAGTCCGACACTATTTTTTTTTAAATTTTTATTTTTGGTGCAAAACAGAAGAACAATAGTTACTTACCTGTAATCTGTGGTTCTCCAGTATTGGTGTCTTTCATAGATTCACATGCCTGAATCATTCCCCGTCGTCGGAGTGGGAGCCCACGGTACATAAAAAAGTAGTAAAATATACCCTTAGTACATAAGAAATAACAATATACCCAACCAGGAAGTAAAGTAGCCCCAGCTACAGTAAATAAAACTTCCACATTAGAACCTGTCCAGGTCATTATGTATGGACCAAACTGCAGCCAATCAGGCCACAGCTCCCACCAGAATGCTCTCCCCAGAGACCCAGGCTCTCAGATTTTTGTAGCACCGGAGTAAAGTATAGAGAAACAGCCTGAGTGAGCCTCTGAGGGGAGGTGGGTGGGTGCATGTGAATCTATGAAAGACACCAATACTGGAGAACCACAGATTACAGGTAAGTAACTATTGTTCTTCTCCAGTATTAGGGGTGTCTTTCATAGATTCACATGCCTGAATCAGAGTAGTGAGCAGTAATAGCAATAACATATACATAGCTCTTGGACGCCAAGGCACATAGCAGTAATGCAAGAAAAACACAATGCAAAGCAATAACACAATAGGCGTCAAAGAGCAAGAGGAGGTGGGAGAGAAATAGCAGAGGCTCACCTTATTGGAAAAGATTACGCAGGACTGCTCTTCCCACCGAGGCATCGGTATCGCTCGAAGCTTCCAGACAGTAATGCCTCGTGAATGTGTGCCTGCTGGACCAAGTTGCAGCTCTGCAGATATGCAGGAGAGGCACACCAGCAAACAAAGCAGTCGAGGAAGCAACTGCTCTCGTAGAATGTGCTCTGGGTAAGGCCTGTAAGGGTTTACCTGCCTGTTGATGGCAGAGCCCTATCGCTGAAGAGACCCATCTAGCGATAGTTTGTTTTGTCACTGCACTGCCCTGACGTGGTTTGCCATGCGCAACAAATAATTGATCAGTCTTCCTGATGGCAGCTGTCCTGGAGAGATAGAATTTGAGACACCGCTTGATATCCAGCGAGTGTAGAGTTCGTTCCGCTGGTGACTGCGGATTTGGAAAAAACGTTTTAAGGATGACTGGCTCATTCAGGTGGAAATCCGATGGTACCTTGGGTATGTACTTCGGGTTGGTGCGCAGTATCACCGAATCATTTGTGAATTGCAAGAAAGGTGGTTTAGATGTAAACGCCTGTATGTCACTGACCCTTCTGGCAGATGTCAAAGCCAGTAGTAAAGCAACTTTCCAGGTGATGAATTTTAGATCAGCTTTATGAATTGGCTCAAAAGGATGGCGCATGAGTTGAGCTAATACAATATTCAAGTGCCAGGATGGAGGTGGCCTACGGACTGGCGGAAACATGCGGAATAAACCTTTAAAGAATTGCTGGATAATTCTTGCGGAATATAGAGAAGTTTTACCGTCCTGTCGGTATCTGGATATTGCCGCTAAAAACACTTTGAGTGTAGAGTGCGCCAAGCCCGATTTAGCAAGATGTAAAAAGAAGGGCAAAATCTTGTCTGGTTCAGCATGGATAGGATGTAAACCCATAGTCTTGCACCAAGCACAAAAACGCTTCCATTAAAGCTTGTAAGTTCTATTCGTAGAAGGTGCCCTAGCATTGTTCAGGACTTCCTGACAGTCCTGAGGAATGTTCAAATGTGCGAACTCATGGTGTTGAGGAGCCAAGCTGACAATTTTAGAGAATGAGGGTCTGGATGATATATTTTGCCGTCCTGAATTGTCAGAAGATCCGGAATTTGAGGCAGCTGAACTGGTTCGCACTCTGAGAGGAGAAGAAGCTGTGTGAACCAGTATTGTCTGGGCCACCGTGGAGCAATTAGAATCAGACGACACGGTTGTCTCCTCATTTTCTTGATGACTTTGGGAATTAGAGGAATCGGAGGGAAGGCGTAGGCAAAGATTTGTTCCCAGTTCATAGAGAGAGCGTCCCCACAAGACTCCTTGTGAGGAATCCAGCTCGCGAAATGGATGCATTTCTTGTTGTGGTAGGTCGCGAATAGATCTAGCTCGGGGCGACCCCATCTCTGAAAAATTTGATCCAGTGCCGGCTGATGCAGTTCCCACTCGTGAGTGCTGCATTTGGATCTGCTTAGGGAATCTGCTAGTACATTGGCTACTCCCGGGACATGAACTGCTGTCAGGTTGATGTTGTGTGCCAGGGCCCAATTCCAGATTTCTTGAGCTTGCTGAGACAAACGGGCTGATCTTGTGCCCCCCTGTTTGTTCAGGTAATGCATGCTCGTCGTGTTGTCTGTTCGGATCAACACGGACGAGTTTGACAGAGTCGCTTGAAATGATTTGAGGGCGAGGAAAATGGCCCTCAACTCCAATAAATTGATGTGCCATGTCTTTTGTTGTGTGTTCCATTTGCCACTGATTGTCATCCCTTGAAGGTGAGCGCCCCAACCTTCCAGCGAGGCATCCGTGGTTATGATGAAACTGGGGACTTCTGCTAGAAAGGCGCAGCCTACTTGCAGGTTGCGTGCTTGAGTCCACCACCGAATTGCGTGTTTCATTCGAGGTGTTAAGACGATGACATCTTCGAAGGAACCGGATATTTGCACCCATTGGTGGCCGAGTTCTTCTTGTAGTGGTCTCATCCTCAGACGACAGTTCGGAGATAGGAGGATGCATGATGACAACATCCCTAGGAAAGACTTGAATCTTCGAACTGAAACGCACTTTTTTCTGAGGAGTGCCCTCGCCAGTTCCTGGATCTTTGCTTGTCTTTCGTTTGAAATGAAGACTTGAGCTTTTTTGGAATCCAGAGTTGCTCCCAGGAAAGACGTCCTCTGAGACGGTGTTAGGTCCGATTTTTTGAAGTTTATTGAAAAACCCAACTTTTGAAATAGGGACAGGCATGTTTGGATATGACTGCTTGCGGTGGCATAGGAATTGGCCTTGATAAGGCAGTCGTCCAGATAAGGGTAAATCTGGACACCCCGCAACCGTAAGTGGGCCGCCACCGGTGCCAACATCTTCGTGAATACCCTCGGGGCTGAACGTAGCCCGAAGGGAAGGACCTTGAACTGAAAGTCCCTGCCAGCCACTCTGAATCTTAGGAACTTCCTGTGCCTGGGGAAGATGGGTACGTGGAAGTAAGCATCCTGAAGGTCCAGGGTTGGCATATGGTCGCCTTCCGTCAGAAACTGGAGGATCTCTTGGAGTGACAACATTCTGAAAGTCAACTGCTTGATAAATTTGTTGAGGGCACGCAAATCGAGGATGGGGCGCCACTCCCCCGATTTTTTGCGTATCAAGAAAAAACGAGAGTAAAACCCTTTTCCTCTCTGATGTTGAGGTACTTTCTCGATTGCCCCTTTCCGAATCATTGCATTGATTTGGACGAACAGCTCTTTGAGATGTGCTGGGGGTGGTCCTTTTGGGGGTGAATTTGGAGGGGTTTTTACAAATTCCAATATGTGACCTTTTGAGATACATCCAAGACCCATCTGTCTGTTGTAATATTGGACCATTGAGAGTAATGCAGGGATATTCTTCCTCCAATTCGTGGCTGGCGTAGGCAAAGTGGCGGCAGGACGCTTTTTTCACTTCTTGTTGGCGTTGTCTCTACCCCGATAGGTAGTTTTACCTCGGGATTGTGTAAAATTACTCCGTCTTTGGCCATAAGGTTGCTGTTTGTAAGGCTGGTACCTTTGGTTGCTTTGGTTGTTCGAATATGGGCGTTGCTGGTAATAACCTCCTCTGCTGGAGAAGTTACCTCTTCCTCTTGCACCACGAAAGGAAGAGTTACGGTACTACAGAGTACCTAATGAACGTGCCGTTTCTGTATCCTTCTTAATGGACTGTAAGGCTTCGTCCACATGTGTGCCAAAAAGGAATACGCCGTCATAAGCCATATTTAAAACTTTGGCCTGTACTTCTTGTCGAAAGGACGTAGATTTTAACCATCCCTCTCTTCTGAGCACTGCAGCTCCTGCCAATTGTCTAAAACCTGTGGCCGCTACGTCCACTGCTGCGTCGATAATTTCAGACGAAGCACATTCGCCTTCTTGTAGAATCTTGGTGGCCTCAGAGCGGTCTGGCTCAGGCAATTTCTGGATGTATGGGGATATGTCAGACCACATTTGTCTGTCATATCTACCGAGAATTGCTAACGAATTAGCAGCTCTAACAGTGGTGGCCGCGATAGTGGATACCTTTTTACCAATGGTATCGAGGCGTCTGCCGTCTCTGTCCGTTGGAATGGAGATCTGAGTTGAGGGGTTCCTAGCCCTCTTTTGTGCTGCTTGCGCAATGACTGAGTCCGTCTTTGCTTGGCCGATGAGACAAGCAGGTGAAGAGGCTGGCGCCCTATATTTCTTGTCGACTCTCGGCAATACCGCGGGAGAAGAATTTGGCGTGGCCATTATCTTAAGTCCCTCCTTCCAGATAAAGTCTATAATGGGAATAGACCAACTTTGCTTCTGAGATAAAGTCTTAAAATCATAAAGAAAGCACTCATCTTGCTTTGCTTCCATAGAAACTAGAAATCTCTTAGTGGCCTTGTCCATAATTCTATGGAAGTTCGCTATATCCACCGGCGGTGACTCAGCCTTTGGTTGTTCCTCTGGGGATGGCGTCTCAGCCTGATAGTCTTCATACTCCGACGAGTCCGACCTATTCAATTCCCCTTCTTCATGGGTGTCTTCATCAGAATCGTCAACATCCTGTTGGTGGGGAGATAATGGCGTGGCAGGTCGGGTAGTCTGTGCCTCTTCCGACCTACTAGCCCTTGGACCTCTACTCACTTGAGGTTGTGGGGAGGTAATATGTGAATCGCCCGACTCCGAAGGCGGGAATCGGCGATAATAATCGCTCAGCATATATTGCAGATTCTCGTAAAGTTCCATTGGCATCTGCATTCCTGGCGTAGAAGTGTTCACCAATGTAGGTGCCTGAATTTGCTGTTCCTCTTCCTCTTGATCCTTAACCTGTATCAATAGGTCAGAAGGACTTTCAGCCGCTTGGAACATGTCATCACCAGATTCTGCTTCAGAATCCAATAGCCTGTCCGGCATTTGGAGTGGCGACAATGGCGTGGATTGAGATGACCTCTTTTGCAATAAAGCCGCAGTTGTGGCTGGAGATGGAAGAGGTATGGCAGTGCTCTTTGCTGACCATACTTGCAGGTCTGTACAAGACGACAATTTTGGTGTAGGTGGATTGTCTGGCAAATCCGAGCTCTGTGTCGTCGCCTTGGATGTTGAAGACGATGGCTCTCTCGATTTCAGAGGTGGTGTTACCTTCATCGACGTGTTGGATCTCGCCGTCGACGAGGGAACCGTCGACGGAGCAGTTTTCATCGTCGACGGGGCCGTCGACGGGGCCGTCGACGAGACAATCTTCACCTTCGTCGACGACGCTCTCGTCGACGCGTCCGTCGACGGGGTCTTTTTCGTCGTCGATGGGTCCGTCGACGATATCTTCGTCGACGATGGTGTCGACGACAGCAAGGTCTTCTTCGTCGACGGAGCAGCCGTCGACGACGACGAGGATTTTTTCGTCGACTGTTTCAGTGTCGTCGATGTCTGATTGTCGACGAGAGGTGTGATAACCTTCGTCGACGAGATGGGACGAATCTGAACATGAACAAAAGTTGGAGAGGAGGCTGAGGACATCACCATGGTCGATTTTGGTGAGGAGAAAGTCAATGTAGAAGTCATGGCAGATGCAGCCTGACTGGAAATCGGCAACATTGCTGGTGCCTTAGTCACAGGTCTCACAGGAGACACCAAAGACTCCGTTCTTTTTGAGCTTGGAAGCTTAACAGACTTCTCAGAGGATTTCTGAGCTTTCGAAGTAGAAGGCTCCCCAGTCTGTGAGGCGATCTGGTGTTTAGCCACCTTAGCTTTCGGAGTAGGCACAGCACTCTCAGCTCTCCTTTTCTTAGACCCCTTAGTAGACTCTGAGGCGAAACTTCCTACCTCAGAAAGTGGCTCATCCTTGTTCTTTATCCTCTGCAGCCACAGCAGCAGGTGACCCTCTCTGTCCCTGAGGGTTTTAGGAGAGAATTTTCGACAGATGCTACACTCCTTAACCTGATGGTCAGGGTACAAACAGTAGATGCAGCGAGTGTGTGGATCTTCCTTAAACAGTCTCGCTTTTCCACACGAGTCACAGGCCCTGAAAAGGGACTTAGAAGTAGACATTTTAGAAGAAATAAACTCGATCCAAGAGAAGAAATGAGCAGAGCTCAGAAGGACTCCCTATCACACGACGTGCGGTAAAAAATCTGAGAGCCTGGGTCTCTGGGGAGAGCATTCTGGTGGGAGCTGTGGCCTGATTGGCTGCAGTTTGGTCCATACATAATGACCTGGACAGGTTCTAATGTGGAAGTTTTATTTACTGTAGCTGGGGCTACTTTACTTCCTGGTTGGGTATATTGTTATTTCTTATGTACTAAGGGTATATTTTACTACTTTTTTATGTACCGTGGGCTCCCACTCCGACGACGGGGAATGATTCAGGCATGTGAATCTATGAAAGACACCCCTAATACTGGAGAAATAGCATTGTCATCATCATCAGCCATATATTCATATACATTCGTAGGGTCTCTTGTGAATACAAAATAAACGTAAAATGATAGAAGGTGTGACAGCTCCTTGATGTCCTGTCGTGAGTCCGGCCTTCCTGGTGACATGATGAAGAGGAATATACATGTATCGTAAAAATACATTTTGCATTTTATGTTTTTTGTTTGTGTTTTGCCTTTAAGAAACTAAAACAGTAAAAAGTGCACACATAGTTCGGCATGTACGTGAGGTAGCGTCTTCAATATCACGCATCACAGTCTATCTACAGAGGGACCAATCAGATGTTCCTATGCCCCCCGCCCCATGTCACCCCCCCATACCACCCTCTCTATGTAAGTCCAGCCCGCATCCGTGTATATCACCCAACAATCATCCACACACCCAATCAGTGGTCCTCGTCACTCTCAGATCCCTCGAGATCGTCCTCTTCCAGTGGTTCACATATGTCCCCTCTATAGGAGTTCCAGGGCTGCCAGACCCGTTCCATTTACGCGGGTTATCCCTCAGTTTATACACCGCCCTCTCAGTCAGCATGAGCATGTCCATGTTGCGGATCCATTGGGCCAGTGTGGGGAGATCAGCCGACCCCCACTTCTGTGCTATATCTCGTTTCGCTGTCACCAGCCCCACTGTAGTCCAAGTTCTTGCATAAAAGGAGAGGTCGGTCGGCCCCCAGATATTCAGCAGGCACAGTCGCGAGTCCAGAGTGAGTGAGGTGTGTAGTGCTTGGGCCATGGTGCGCAACACCCGCTGCCAGTAACTAACAATCAGTGGACATTCCCAAATCGTGTGTATGAACGAGCCCTCTGCCCCGCAACCTCTAAGACAGTAAGGATGATCAGCCCTGTGCAGTTTGTGTAATGTCGTGCGAGTGTAGTAAATCCTGTGTAGAATTTTTAACTGCACCAGGCAGAATTTGGAGGATATACCTGCTTCACGTGGGGACGCCATGGCTGCGTTCCACTCGGTTTCGTCTAGATCACCCACCTCCAACATCCATTTGTCTTTCAGTTTCCCCAGTGGATCAGGCATATTGTTAACCAATTTGCGGTACGTCATCGATGTCGCCCCTTCCTGAAAGTAGTCAGTGAGTAGACGGTCTTCCAGAGGGGAGGATTCGGGTGGGGATGTGTCAGGCGGGATCGCCGCTTGTAGTGCATGTCTGACCTGAATGTACCTGTAAAGCTCTGCGTCCCCCAAATCATATTGCTCCTGCAGAGTTGCAAAGGAAATTACTCCTTCCCTCGTCCACATGTCCCCCACTGTGGAGATGCCGATGTTGTCCCACTGCATGAAGCCCTTGGAGCGTCGCAGGTGGCCCAACGCCTTTGCGTCCCATAGAGGTGTGAGTTTTGTGATGGTCCCATCCCATTTCAATTTTGCCTGTGCCTTGTACCATAATCGAACTGTGTGTTTCATAGGCCCAGTAAGTTTTGCCGCCACACCACGGTGGTACAGTGGGGCCAGCAATTTGTTCGTACCCAGTTGTACCCTGTCTGCCTTGAACGCTGGGTCCTCTTGCGGGGCGTGTATCCACTGATTAAGGATTTTGAGCTGGGCCGCCCAGTAGTACAGCTGTATGTTGGGTAGCGCAATGCCCCCATCGTACCACCCTCTGTTCAATTTTGCGTGTGAGATTCGGGCTGGTTGGTTACCCCAGAGCAGGCCTGAGATCTGTGCCGTTATTTTCTGGAGGAAGCTATCCGGCACCAAATACGGAGCGTTTGAGGACGTACAGGAAGCGTGGCAAAGCCATAATTTTAAAGAGCGCTGCCCGTCCTAGTAGCGTTAAGGGGAGTTCTTTCCAATGTTGTACATCACTACGGAGACGGACTAAAGGGGGCTGCAAGTTCAGTCGAGCAAACTCTGCCTCGTCTCGGGTGATATGGATCCCCAGATATTTGAAGGACGTGTGCGCTAGTTCTAGCGGACAGGAGTCCGGGAGCGGCGGAAGTGGTCCCCGCAGCTCAAAAATTATGGACTTCGCCCAATTAATGGTGTAGCCCGAGACTCGCCCATGTGCAGTACAGAGAGCCAGGAGGTTAGGGAGGCTCTCTCCCAGGTCTGTAAGATAAATCAGCATATCGTCCGTGTAAAGGGACACTCTATCCTCCCATTGCGGGGTCCATTGAACCCCTTTCAGGAGTTGCGTGGTGCGAATCGTAACTGCCAATGGTTCCAAAACCAGAGCGAAAAGGAGGGGTGAAAGCGGGCACCCCTGTCGCGTGCCTCGGCCTAAGGATATAGTTCTGGAAATGTGGCCGTTGGCCACCACCTTGGCTATGGGGTCTTTGTATAGCATGCGTATCCAGGAGATAAACACCGGGCCAAAACCCATACGTGCGAGCACTGCAAAGAGGTAGTTCCACTCCACCATGTCGAACGCCATCTTGGCGTCCAGCGAAAGGATCGCGGCCGGTTCCCGTAGCAGCGGGATTCGCGCCACCACCCCATGCACCCTGCGGAGATTTAAAGCAGTACTGCGATGTGGCATGAAGCCGGATTGGTCCGGGTGGATCAATTGAGGTAAACACGGCAGGAGCCTGTTCGCCAACACCTTAGCAATAATTTTGGCCTCTGGGTTCAGCAGGGAAATGGGTCTATACGACGAGCATTCGTTGGGGGGTTTACCTGGTTTCGGTATTGCTACGATAGTGGCCATCCGTTGATCCGGTGGCAGCGTACCCTTCACTCTAGATTCTTCGTACATATTAAGTAGGGGCGTGCTCAGGGACCCAGTCATAATTTTAAACCAGTCAATGGGAATCCCATTGGGGCCCATAGCCCTACCCGGATGAAGGGCGCCGATAGCCAGCTGAATCTCTTCCACCGTCAGGGGCGCGTCTATGTCTTTTGACGCCTCTGCCGTCAATTCCGGCAGGGGAACGTGCTCAAGGGCAACCCGGACCTCACCCTCTCCCACCACTGTCTCTGGGGTATACACTTTAGTAAAATAATCCGCGAGGACTTCCACTATCTCGCCGGGCGGGTGTGGTCGGTGCCATGTGAGTCAGTAAGTTGCAGGATGTTCCTCCCTCCCCCCTGCCTCTTGTCCAACCATGCCAACAGTTTACTGGCTTTGTCTCCGATGTCGTAGACCCTATGTTGCGTTGCCGCAATGTCCGACACCGTGATCCTCCGCAGGTGATCGGTGAGGCGACGCTGATGGACTTGGAGATCATGGAGTGTGTCATCCGAAGGACCTGCCATATGGGCGGTGTTGGCCCTCTCGAGGCCCAATTCTAGGTCCAAGGCCTCTCGTCTGTGTGCCTTTTTATGATTCGCAATTACGGCTATAGCCTGACCCCTAAACACTGTCTTGTACGCTTCCCATAACGTAGAGGGGGAGTCTACCGAGGACCGGTTTTCCTCGAAGTAGAGCCGCGTAGCCTTCTTCAGGTCTTTATTTATCTGGGGAACTTTTAGATAACCAGGGAAGATCGGAAATAGCCTTTGTCGTTTCGTTCCTGCGGTGGTGATCGTCAAGGTGAGTGGTGAGTGATCTGAGACGCCCCGTGGATGTATATTTGTCTCGGCCACAGTAAGATGCCCATTAATCAAAGTGAAGAAATAATCTATCCTAGAGAGGCAGTTGTGTGTGGCCGAATAATACGTGTATTGCTGCTGGTTAGGGTGTAGTGTGCGCCATATGTCCACCAGCCCCTGTGCATCCAGAAATGTCTGGAGCCTGTTGGGCCCTTCTATGTGTGTGCGTGGGGGGAACCGGTCTAAGGTGGTCGTGAGTGCCATGTTAAAATCCCCACCTATGAGTTGGTCCCCATCCGGGAGGGTCAGCAAAAATTTACCAAGATCCGGCAGAGCCTCAGAGTGTAGTGCTGGTGGTATGTAAACAGAAACTACGTTTAAAAGTTTCCCCTCCCACTGGCCATGAACTGCCGCAAAGCGGCCATGAGCATCGGTTGCTGTAGACTTTACAATAAAATGGGACGATTTCTTCTGCAGGATGCCCGTGCCACGGGACCCCGAAGTGAACTCGGCGTGTACTATCATGTGATAGTCTCTCCTATCTAGGGCCTTCGTGGCCGCCCCCGTCAAGTGTGTCTCCTGTAGGAGAATGAGAGCAGGCCCCCGTCTTCTAATCTCCTGCAGCACCAGCCCCCGCTTAATCTTATCCCCCAGACCTCTAACGTTCCAGGACATGACAAGCAGTGGGTTCGGTGCGGTGTGACTATCCGTTCCAGCCATAAGAAAAACAGTGATCCGCCATGAAGCCCCTTCGCCGTTGGCGAGGTGGCAAGCTGAGGCAGGTGTAGGGCAGGTGTGACAGTATCCCACATTCCAATCTCTCAGTGCCCCGAATAGACCAGATGCTCTCAGTTACGTGAAACATGCCTAGAAACATACGTGTGCTTAGAACATGAACCTGCAGGACCAAAAAGTCCCGTAGTGCAAACTTACCCAACTCCTGTTCCCCCCCCCTCCCTGCCCCCCTGCTGCACGGACTCAAAACTGCCCGCCCCCCCAACTGAGCAGAGTGCATACCCCATCCCCCAAACAGTGTACTTGCGCGTTGGGGTGAGGGACTCTCCGCTGCCGGCAGTCTCTCATTCACACCCTCGGAGGCCCTTCACCCAGTGTCCAATGGCGGGAAGCGCTTACGCAGCATTAAAGTCTCATTTTCAAAAAGAATAAAAAAGTTTTCCAGATGGTCATTGTTCCTCGAACTCTTTCCTGCCACCTTCTGCTCCCAAAGAGTCACTGTTGTCCGGTCCCCCTCCCGAAGCCTGGGAGTCCTGGCGTCGGCCTCCAGTTCGATCTTTCTTGGGACGATTTGTCCGTCTGTGGTTCTGACCCGGTCTCCAGCCCTCGAGCCACTCCTGTATGTTTTCAGGGTTGTCGAAGAACCATGTTTTGTTCTCCGCCACCACCCGTAGTCTCGCAGGAAAGAGCATTGAATATGGCAGTTCTCTGGACCTCAGTTCTTTTTTCACCTCAAAGAACGTTCGCCGCCGACGGGCGACTTCCGCTGTGTAGTCGGGGAAGATGGCAACGGTAGCGTTTTGGATCTTGAGAGGAGGGAAGGTTCTGGCTGCCTGCAAGACAGCGTCCCGGTCACGGAAATTAAACAAACGTGCCACGATGGGTCGTGGGGCAGCCCCCGGTTTTGGTTGACCTCCCGGGACTCGATGGGCCCTTTCCACTGAAAAAAAGTTGGACAGTCCCTTTGGCTTTAGTTCATCCGTGATCAGGCTCTCTACAAATAGATCCATAGCCTTCACGCCTTCTGATTCCGGCACCCCTATAATGCGGATGTTGTTTCGCCTAGAACGCCCCTCTTGCTCATCCAGTTTCTCCCGGAGCATTCTATTGTCCTGCGCCATCTTCCCCATTTCCCGTTGAAGTTCTGAAACGTCCTCTACAAGGGATTTTGTGACCACCTCCATGTTCTTAACTTTCTCCGACATTTTATGAAGGTCCGCTCTGAGTAGGGTGACATCCGTGGAGATTGCGCCAACGGTCGTTTGCAGTTGGGCCAGTGCGAGCATGACGTCGTCTAGTGTCGCTTTCTTTCCTCCTGGAGAGTCGGCTGTCTTCCCACCTTGCTCTTTCCCCGCTGCGGAGACGGTGGGTTTGTCGGAGGTAAATCGGTCAATGCGGGTCTGTGTGACGCCGCCCTTGGGGCCTTTCCCCGCCATACCGCTAAACGTCGCGCTCCTCGTGCCCCTACGCTCCAGGATGTGAGGAGCGGTGTGGACACCCTGTCCAGACCGATTCGGCAAAGATCAGGTCTCAGCGGCGTACTCTGGGAGGCGAGAAGCGTCGACTATCGCCAGGCGCGTAGCGACTTCTCCGATCAAGAAAATGGCGGACGCCCACTTCGTTGCCGTCTCCTTGACTCTCGGTGCTGCTGGTGACGACCGCAGAATCGGTCGGGGCGCCAGAGACCGTGCCGTTAATTACCACTCCCCTGGTCCGCGTGGATCGCTGCATCCGACCTTCCAGTGCGTACTCAGTCTGTCGGCTCCTCCGCCTCACGGGCACTTCCGGTCTAGATCCCCCGGTCAGCAGGCACTTCCTGCCGGGCCGACAGCCAGGGGAGGTCCCGGCTCAGGAGGTTGGGGCAGGCCGATCCGAGGCTTCGATGTATCTCGGGCGGCTGACGTCGGATCTTGTCGCCGCTTGTCGCTGCTCACTCCACCCGGTCCTGGGTTCTGGTACCTGCCTGTAGGGCTTGTAGAAGTGACGGATTTTATGTCGGATCGACGAAGAGGCTGCTTCAGCCGCGGAGCTTGTCCCTTATGCTGCCGCCATGATCGGCTGCTAGCCACGCCCCTCGAGTCCGACACTATTTAATATCTACGTGTCGGACCTTGCTAGTGTCATCAAAGCATTTGGGATGAGCCTGACCTCCTACGCCGATGACACCTAATTGGTACTGGCTATCAAAGGGGACGGTGAGGAAGTGGCCAATCGATTCACGAGAGGAATGATGGCAATAGGTGACTGGATGGCCACAAATTGTCTGAAACTCAATTCAGAAAAAACTGAAGTGGTCATCTTCGGTCACCTCTCCCGGGGCTGGTCACCTGTCTGGTGGCCACCATCTTTCGGTCCCCCGCCTAGTCCAGCCAGCAAAGTGAGAAATCTAGGCGTCATTTTTGATGTTGGCCTCAACTTTATGGCACATGCGAACAAAACTGCGGCCACAGCTCATATGAAATTGAGAATGATTAGGAAAATACTACCTTTCCTACCGAACACGGCCGGGAAAACACTGGTCAGCTCACTAGTCCTGTCCTCCTTGGACTATTGTAACGCTCTATTCTTAAATGCTCAAGTCCGAGTGACAAATAAGATGCAGTCAATCCAAAATGCAGCCGCACGAATGCTGGCTGGGATCCCCAAGTTCGCACCAGTCACAAACATCATTAGGGATCTCCATTGGCTCCCGATACGCAGCCGTATCAAATTTAAATCGCTGTGTATTGTTTACAAGTCACTCAATAATCAAGGTCCCCACTTTCTCAAACAGAATCTTCTCCATCATGTTCCAACTCGATCTCTTCGTTCCTCTCATCAGAACTTCTTGGCTGTGCCTCGCACTAGAACAGTCACATGGGGCGACAGGCGTTTCCTGGTTGCCGCCCCTAAACTCTGGAACACCCTTCCTGCACATATCCGAGCAAGTCCCTCCCTGTTCATATTCCGCAAACAGCTAAAGACGTGGTTATTTGACCAATAGCCTTGTATATCTTCTTTACCCCAGTTGCTGATCTATGCCCTTAATTAGCGCCGAGACGCCCACGGGTATTCGCCGCGCTCTTTAAATGTCAATAAATAAATAAATAAATAAATAAATAAATAAATAAATAGAAAGGAAGCCTAAGTGAGGCAGAACTTGTAGGTTTCACATGAAAAGCAGGGCTGTGTGCCTTTGCATCACCGGGTATGATTCAAAAGATGCATAGGAAAGCCCTCTGGTGGGCCGAAGGTGAAGGCTCATGGGGCAGGTCGCAAGAGTCGACCAGTTTTTGAGAGGGGTATGAGGTAGGGTCTGAATGGTTCTCATGCAGTAGATGGTGATGGGGGAAGATGAGCCTCTGTTGATGAATTGGTTGTATCGGGAGGAGAATCACAGTCAGTGTCTGATAAATGGCGGTCAGTGACTAAGTATGGTTGTCAGGTGACCCAAACGCGCTGGCCAAGGATGATTTTCTAGGGGAGGGGGAGGGGAGGGATGAGGGGGGTACGCACCGGGCATGCAAACGGGAAGGAGTGGTAAGGTACGGGGTCTTATCTTGAGACGGTCGCCCAGGGAATGGCGTCATTTAGCCCTATTGTGTCTAGCTGGAGGCGGTGTACTCATCTTTGTTCAAGTCTAAATAAGGCATGTTTGCTCATGCCTGGTTGGGACTCAAGCACTAGCCATTGGATGCTGTCAGCAGAGTGGTTGTGTAGTTTGTAATGTTCATACAATCTCGTATGGGTCTTAGAGCACCGTATGTTGCTTTTGTGCTCCGTTATTCTTAGCTTCACCTGTCTCATGGTCATCCCTACATACGATTTGCCACAGGGGCAGATGAGAAGGTAGATACACTTAGAGCTGTTGCAATTAGTATGTCTATTCAATTTCCACAGGAAGGACTCTGTTAGCTGGATCTCTTTGCACGGCTTGGTCTGGGGACAGACCACACAGCCTCCACAGGGGTAGTGTCCAACAACAGGTGGAAGGTCCCACAGTGTACGTTGTCCAGCACCGGGTTGTTTCTTAGGACGTGTGTGAATCAAGGAGTCTTTTAGGTTAGCCGTACGTTTAAAGGCGAACCTTGGCTTAGGTAAAACAGTGCCTCCTGAGTTGAGAATATCCCAGTGTTTATTCACTGTCTTTTTTTATGTAGTTAGAGTTTCGGGTGAAACTAGTGACGCACGTTATTAGGTCGTCACGTTCTTTCTGATGTACTTCAAGGAGGGCCTCCCTATGATTGTTAAGGGCTCTCTTACTGGAGTCACGCACTAGTTTGGTGGGGTACCCCCTGTGAGAAGTTGGCCCGATATGCAACGTTCGCTATTCTAGCGACCGCTATGTATCGTTCCAACGACCCTTATGGTGTTTGGTTGTAAGTCAACCTATAGACCAGCTATCCTAGTAGCGTGGATACGAGCAGTCTAAGGCTAAAGACTCGAGAGGGCGCGTTAAGCCAGCTGTTTACCACACATGTACCCCTTGAACACCCAGTGAAAGGACACCACACAAGTGTTATGAAAATAAACAGTATATTTATTAAGAATCACAACAGCCCTGTACTCTTTATGAGGACAGGGTACTAAGCACAAACCAAATCTCTTTAGCAAATACTTCAAGTGCACAATTAAAACAAGTGTCCGAGGACACGGAAAGATTAAGGTCTCGGGCGGACCCGATAAGGCAAGTCGGAAGCGAGGGACTCAGGAGTAAGGAGGCTATGCAGGCACCAAAATGCCGAGTTACCTAGCCACGAGGGCTGCGGCTGCACAAGTCTTACAGGCGTCGGGGTCTTCGCTGACGAGCCAGGAGCCGGAAGAAAAGAGTTGCTGGCCAGCGACCAGTGATGAATAGTTCGTAGAGATCCAAGCCTGGATCGGAGATTGATGAAACCTGAAAGCAGAGGGGACCAAGTTCGTACTACTAGCCAGTAGTCAGAGGGTACCAGGAAGGCACCGGTTGGCCGTCACCTCGACCAGGTGAGTGGGCGACGCTAGGCTCTGCAGTCTCACGGACCAGGAGGCGTTGTCGGCGACCACGGTGGAGGTGCGAGCTGTCCCACGAAGGATGATGCTGTCGGCGTCGCTGGGCCCAGGATGGGGCAACAAGCCTTGGCAGATCTCAGGGCCACGTGGTGGGCCTAAGATGGCGTCTTGAGTGGACCAGGAGGGTCCGGGGTGCTTCTCGCAAAGATGGAAGCAAGGGCCAGTCTGGAGCAACCAGACCCGCAGTGTTGGTTGTCGGATGTCGTCGGAGAAGGGCACAAGCCAGCGGCTAGTGACCAGACAACGTGCTGAGCAGCGAGCAGAAGGGCCCCACGCAGATCGTGGAGATACTGGGAGACTGCACTTCGGAGCTGGAGCGGCTCAGGGTCGGGGCTTCTCGGACCCCAGAGCACTCACCAGAGAGTTACCTCGATGGTCGTGCTGGTTTTAAGAGCGTGCAGGTTCTGATGATGGCCGGTCCCTCGAGGTCTCGTCGCACCCACAGATCACAGCTGAGCTGATGACGTGGGTAGAGGTCAGAGGTGCCAGGGAAGCCGGTTCTCGTCGAGCTGGGCCGTCGGATTCCTTGAGGAAGGACTTACAGCAAACCGCAGAGTTCTTAGATGGTGCCCGCTGATGCAGGGTGACTACTCCTTAGTCACAAGGGAGAAATCTTGAGAAGAGTCTTGAGTGTCCTTTCGTAGAAAGTAGTTCTTGATTCAAAGATGATCTAATTTGGAAGGGTCCCCGCTCCGGCCTTTATCCTAAAGGAAGGGGTGGGTACATGACTAGGTCCTGCCCTAAGGGTGGGACCAGGAAGGGGGGTAGTTACACCCCTCTCCCCTGCCGGACTTTCCCCAGGCCAGGGCTGTCGCCCCTGGAACTGGTTCTAACCGGCAGATGCGTAGTGAGCACCGGGGTGCCACTCCGCAGTCACCTTCTCCCAAAAGCCCTACCTACCCAGAATACACAAACCCTGTCTGGGACGGTGCGAACACCGCCCTCGACAGGAAACCCTTTGTCCAAGCGCTCCTCGCTGGAAGGACTCCCAGCAGCAGGAGGTCAGACTCGTGTCTGTGGTGGCAGCATCCATTTTGTGGAGCTGAGGCTTTCGTTAACTTTAACCGGGGTTCACAGTTACGTACATGTCGTGTCCCTCTAGAAGGGCGGAATGCTAACCTCGTCGCCAGGGTTGGTGAGAGGGCAGCACCCCGATTCGTATGACACCTTACTCGACATGTCTTGATAACGCGACACCGAAGTTACCGATGTGGTACGCGTTATCATGGAACAGCCATTGGGTCTTTTCCCCGCAAGCTGCAACCGGCTCGGCTCGGGCCAGAACACAGTTCACACGAGCCCATGCACTCTGCCTCCAGGATTGTCAAGGCCTGCCATAGGAGTGACTGATAGGAACTCGGGTGTCCATTGTATGGTTAGATATAGAGCTACTATACCTAAAGCAAAGGGTGATTACACGACTTTGCCCCAGCTGTCATGCAGCCAGTTGTGTCAAATTTAGGAGGCCAGCCAGGGGTGGCATAATACATGCTTCAGCCCCTGGCGGCCCTGGGTACACCTATGCCCTGAGTTACAGGGTCTGATAAGGCGGCCCAGTACCAATTGGTAAATGCACCTAGGGTACATATCGTAATTTAGAAAGAGAACAGCCAGGCTGTGGGTCTGATTGGCAGGCCCACAGCCAGAGAAAGTCGTAAACCAGTGAAACAAAAGCAAAAAATCTGGGTGATCATAGGATTGCAGACCCTACTCTCCTACATGACCCCCCCCCAAACGTCGGAACAATTAGCTAACCTTGACCAGGTGAGTCTTCTTGTTCTAAGTGGAAATATCTGGAGAGCCCATCGGCATTGCCATGATCAGTACCAGGTCTATGTTCCACTGTAAAGTCCATCCCCTGTAGGGAAATGGACCACCTAAGCAGTTTGGGGTTTTCACCCTTCATCTGATTTAGCCACAAGAGGGGCTTATGGTCGGTATGAATCTTGAAGTGAGTGCCAAACAAGTATGGCCTCAGCTTCTTCAGGGCCCAAACCACAGCAAAGGCCTCCCTCTCAATAGCTGACCAATTCTTCTCTCTAGGGGTCAGCCTTCTGCTTATAAAAGCAATGGGCTGGTCTTGACCATCAAAATTCAGTTGAGAAAGAACAGCTCCCACACCCAACTCAGAAGCATCTGTTTGGACAATGAATGGTTTGGAGTAGTCCGGACTCTTGAGGATAGGCGCCGTGCACATGGCCTGCTTTAGGTCATCGAATGCTTTTTGACAGCTCGCTGTCCACTGAACCTTTTTTGGCATTTTCTTACTTGTCAGTTCATTTAATGGTGTCACGATGGAACCATAGTTCCTGACAAACTTCCTATAGTAACCAGTCAGGCCCAAGAAAGCTCGAACCTGAGTCTGGGTGGTTGGAGGAGCCCAGTCCTTGATTGACTGTATCTTGCTCTCCAGTGGCTGAACCTGGCCTCCACCTACAAGGTGGCCCAGGTATACAACCTGTGTCTGCCCTATCTGGCACTTGGTGGCCTTGATAGTGAGACCTGCTGCTTGCAGTGCCTCTAACGTCTTCCGCAGGTGGACCAGGTGATCCTCCCAGGTGGAGCTAAAGACAGCGATATCGTCAAGATACGCCGCACAGAAGTCATCCAGCCCAGTAAGGACTTGATTCACCAACCGTTGGAAGGTGGCAGGTGCATTTTTCAGACCAAAGGGCATTACCACGAACTGATAATGCCCACCAGGGGTTGAAAATGCGGTTTTAGGCTTGGCGTCCTCAGCTAACCTGATTTGCCAATACCCAGCTGTCAGGTCAAACGTACTCAAGTAGTTGGCTGAAGCCAATCTATCGATAAGCTCGTCTGCCCTTGGTATTGGGTGGGCGTCAGTCTTAGTGACTGCATTGAGACCCCTGTAGTCTACGCAAAACCTCATCTCTCTCTTACCACCCTGGGTGTGAGGTTTCGGCACTAGAACTACGGGACTAGCCCAAGGGCTATCCGAGGGTTCAATGACTCCCAGCTCCAACATTTTCTGCACTTCACTTTTGATGCAGTCTCTAACGTGATCAGGCTGCCTGTAGATTTTACTCTTGACGGGCAAGCTGTCACCAGTGTCAACCTCATGGGTGCACCAATCGGTCTGACTGGGTGTTAGAGAAAACAGATGTCGGAACGACTGAAGAACCTGTTTACAGTCGCTCTGTTGATGTTCGGAGAGGCTGCCACAAAAGACAACACCATCTACCGAGCCATCGTCAGGATTCTGAGTGAGCAGGTCGGGGAGAGGGTCACTCTCCTCTTCCTGTCCCTCATCTAGGGCCATGAGCAAACTCATGTCCTTCCTGTCGACATATGCTTTTAGCCTGTTGACATGAAGCACCCTGTGGGGGCTCCGGGGAGTTCCCAGGTCGACCAGGTAGGTGACCTCTCCCTTTTTCTCCAGGATGGTGTGGGGCCCGGACCATTTGTCCTTGAGTGCTGCTGGGGCCACTGGCTCCAACACCCACACCTTCTGTCCGGGCTGATAAACAGTCAAGACAGCCTTTTGGTCATGCCAAGCTTTTTGGAGTTCTTGGCTGGCCTTAAGGTTTTCAGATGCCTTTTCCATGTATTCAGCCATCCGCGAGCGGAGGCCAAGCACATAGTCCACTATGTTGGCTGCAGGCTTTTTGAGAGGTCTCTCCCATCCTTCCTTCACCAACCACAGGGGTCCTCTTACAGGATGCCCGTACAAAAGTTCAAAAGGGGTGTAGCCAACCCCCTTCTGTGGGACTTCTCTGTAGGCGAACAAGAGGCAGGGGATCAGGACGTCCCATCTACGCCGAAGCTTTTCCGGTAGTCCATGAATCATCCCTTTCAGGGTCCTGTTGAATCTCTCAACAAGCCCATTGCATTGTGGATGATAGGGTGTAGTGAACTTGTAGTTGACACCACATTCCTTCCACATAGCAGTTAAGTAGCTCGACATAAAGTTTGCACCTCTGTCGGAGACGACCTCCTTAGGGAAGCCCACTCTGGAGAACACTCCAACTAGGGCTCTTGCCACAACAGGTGCTGTAGTGGTCCTAAGGGGAATAGCTTCAGGATACCTGGTGGCATGATCCACTACCACCAGTATAAACTTGTGCCCTGATGCTGTTGGTGGTTCCATGGGACCGACGATGTCGATCCCCACCCGTTCAAAGGGCACCCCCACCACAGGCATTGGTATAAGGGGGGCCTTTGTCGTGCCACCTGACTTACCACTGGCTTGGCAAGTGACACAGGAGCGGCAAAACTCCTTGGTATCTTCGTTCATGTGAGGCCAGTGAAAGTGTGAGACAAGCCTGTCCCACGTTTTCGTCTGGCCTAAGTGACCTGCTAAGGGAATCTCGTGGGCCAAGGTGAGTAGGAAACCACGCTGAGACAAGGGTACGACCAGCCTCCTGGTCATGCCAGGCTTGGGGTCTCTTGACTCAGTGTACAGGAGTCCATCTTCCCAGTATACCTTGTGGGTACCTGTGGCGTTCCCAGCAGCCTCAGCAGCAGCCTGCTGTCTGAGGGGTTCAAGAGAAGGGCAGTCTAACTGGTCCTTCCCCAGGTCCTCCCTTGAGGGTCCCCCTGAGCCCAAGAATTCAACTTGATCAAGTTCGAACTCCCTAGGCTCAGTTTCCCTCAATTCCTGTAGGTCAGCCTCCTCTGAGACTTGATCCACGACCTGGGGCAAGGGGGAAGGCGCAGCCTTAACCCTACTGCTCTTTTTCTTGGGAGGTGTCTGGTCCGTTGTTCCAGGATCCAGCACCTGTTCAGTGGGGCATTTCCTGACCTGTGACCTAGTCACAGCGAACACATGTGCTGGCAAACCTAACATTTCCATGTGAGTCCGGTGCTCCACTTCTGACCATTGTGACGACTCCAAATCATTGCCCAACAAACAATCCACTGGGAGGTCTGGACTAACTACAACCTTCTTTTGGCCAGTTACCCCTCCCCAGGAGAAAGCTACAATTGCCATACTGTGATTGGTAGTGACATTGCTTGCATTGGTCACCAGGAATTCTGTACCTGGCATGATCTGTCCAGGGTCCACAAAGTTAGGCGTCACCATGGTGACGCTGGCACAAGTGTCCCTATAGGCCTGAGCCATCTTTCCATTTATGAAAGGCGTCTGTCGGTATTTGCCCAAAGTATTGGGGCTTACGTCAGGGGACACGTCCACGTCCCCTGTACTGACAAGGACAGCCTGAGTGAGTGTGCCAACTAAGTTGTCACGCCCCTCAGAACCCAGGGTTAACCCTACTAAACCCTTGGGAGGCGCACTACCACTGCTGACTGTACTAGGAGGCACAGGTGCCTTAGGGGCTGCAGTGGCAGGAGTCTGCCCTCCTCCTTTCTTGGTGCACTCACTAAACCAGTGAGATTTACTTTTACAGTACTGGCACCATCTTTTGGATTGGCCTTCTTTCTTCTTTTGGGGAGCCTGACCCCCACCCTCTTTGGGTTGTTGGGGACCTGTCGAAGACTTCTGGTCATTTTGTTCCCCCTTAGAATCTTTACCCTTCTGGTCTGCTTTCTTCTGACCACCTTGATTCTGGCCCTGGTTCTGTTTAACTCTCGTACGAACCCATCTGTCTGCCTTCTTTCCCAATTCTTGGGGAGAGGTCAGATCCGAGTCGACAAGATGCTGATGCAACAACTGGTTCTGACAATTGTTTAAAATTTGTTCTCTCATCATCAAATTATACAATCCTTCGTAATCAGTAACCTTACTGCCCAGCAACCAGCCCTCAAAAGCCTTAGTGGCACAATCGACAAAATCAGACCAATCTTGAGACTGCGTTTTCTGGGTATCCCTGAACAGCACCCTGTACTGCTCAGTGGTTAGGCCGAACCCTTCAACGAGTGTATTTTTCAAGATTTGGTAATTGTTAGCATCCTCCACCCTTGTGGTGAGGAGCTTGTCTCTTCCTTTTCCTTCAAAGGAGAGCCACAAGATAGCTGCCCACTGACTCTGGGGAACACCCTGCACAGTGCAGGCCCTCTCCAAAGCAGTAATCCATTTGTGGATGTCGTCCCCTTGTTTAAAGGGGGGCACTATCTTCCCAAGGTGTTTCGTATCGAAACTCTTTTCCCTATTACTAGGTACATTGCTGCCACCAGTGGGGACTACCCCACTTAACTGTTGCTCTCTAGCGAAGGCAAGCCTTTCTTTGGCCAGGGCAAGTTCTTCCCTTTCGATCCTCAGATTAGCTGCCCTTTCCTTAGCTTCGTACACTCTCCTCTGAGGGGACGTCATCCCTCTTTGAGAAGAGTTGTGAGAGCCATTGGTTTGAAGGGATCTGCCAGAGCCTCTTGACAGAGATCTGGCTCGTCCATTCCCAATGTTAAGCGGACCTGACAGTAGCGCCGGGGGTCCCCCAGTACCACTATCATGTTTGCTTAAGTTGGACCGTGTTAGTCTGACGACTTCTACCTGTCCCTTATCTGCCTCGTCCCCAGAGAGATCCTCATCCTCATCCTCCTCATCATCTTCGTTCTCAGTTGCGAGGTGGATGAGGTCAGGATCGTCTCGGGTTCCCTCGAGGGGAGGCATGTCTCCTTCTGGATTAGAAGAGCTACGAAGTTTCTCAGCTCTTCTGGCATCATAAGTCTCCAAGAGACCAATCAGAAAGGACGTTGTGGGGTTAGACCCCTGCTGAATCTTCCTGGAGTGACACAGCCGTCTCAACTCCTTGAAGCTCAGCACAGTATACCCTGAAGGGATGACCTGTGGAGGGTCCACTGACACAAGGGGAGACTCAGAGTTTCCTCCTTTGTCCGGCATACTGTTTCTAGTGTGGTGTAAGTGATGCACCTACCTACACTATGTGTTTACCTACTGTTCCCTTGCTAAGAGTTGTAGCCAAGGTGTGCTAAGCCTTGAGGAGCTACAACAGCTGGTTCAGTAGAACTCAGAGTATTCTAAGCTTTTAGTTATATGTACTAACAGTACTTGTGCGATCTTTCAACAAGATATTCTTAGGATACGTGTGGTAAAACAACAGCAAGCTCAAATCCCAACCGCTGCTCCCCAATGTGAGAAGTTGGCCCGATATGCAACGTTCGCTATTCTAGCGACCGCTATGTATCGTTCCAACGACCCTTATGGTGTTTGGTTGTAAGTCAACCTATAGACCAGCTATCCTAGTAGCGTGGATACGAGCAGTCTAAGGCTAAAGACTCGAGAGGGCGCGTTAAGCCAGCTTTTTACCACACATGTACCCCTTGAACACCCAGTGAAAGGACACCACACAAGTGTTATGAAAATAAACAGTATATTTATTAAGAATCACAACAGCCCTGTACTCTTTATGAGGACAGGGTACTAAGCACAAACCAAATCTCTTTAGCAAATACTTCAAGTGCACAATTAAAACAAGTGTCCGAGGACACGGAAAGATTAAGGTCTCGGGCGGACCCGATAAGGCAAGTCGGAAGCGAGGGACTCAGGAGTAAGGAGGCTATGCAGGCACCGAAATGCCGAGTTACCTAGCCACGAGGGCTGCGGCTGCACAAGTCTTACAGGCGTCGGGGTCTTCGCTGACGAGCCAGGAGCCGGAAGAAAAGAGTTGCTGGCCGGCGACCAGTGATGAATAGTTCGTAGAGATCCAAGCCTGGATCGGAGATTGATGAAACCTGAAAGCAGAGGGGACCAAGTTCGTACTACTAGCCAGTAGTCAGAGGGTACCAGGAAGGCACCGGTTGGCCGTCACCTCGACCAGGTGAGTGGGCGACGCTAGGCTCTGCAGTCTCACGGACCAGGAGGCGTTGTCGGCGACCACGGTGGAGGTGCGAGCTGTCCCACGAAGGATGATGCTGTCGGCGTCGCTGGGCCCAGGATGGGGCAACAAGCCTTGGCAGATCTCAGGGCCACGTGGTGGGCCTAAGATGGCGTCTTGAGTGGACCAGGAGGGTCCGGGGTGCTTCTCGCAAAGATGGAAGCAAGGGCCAGTCTGGAGCAACCAGACCCGCAGTGTTGGTTGTCGGATGTCGTCGGAGAAGGGCACAAGCCAGCGGCTAGTGACCAGACAACGTGCTGAGCAGCGAGCAGAAGGGCCCCACGCAGATCGTGGAGATACTGGGAGACTGCACTTCGGAGCTGGAGCGGCTCAGGGTCGGGGCTTCTCGGACCCCAGAGCACTCACCAGAGAGTTACCTCGATGGTCGTGCTGGTTTAAAGAGCGTGCAGGTTCTGATGATGGCCGGTCCCTCGAGGTCTCGTCGCACCCACAGATCACAGCTGAGCTGATGACGTGGGTAGAGGTCAGAGGTGCCAGGGAAGCCGGTTCTCGTCGAGCTGGGCCGTCGGATTCCTTGAGGAAGGACTTACAGCAAACCGCAGAGTTCTTAGATGGTGCCCGCTGATGCAGGGTGACTACTCCTTAGTCACAAGGGAGAAATCTTGAGAAGAGTCTTGAGTGTCCTTTCGTAGAAAGTAGTTCTTGATTCAAAGATGATCTAATTTGGAAGGGTCCCCGCTCCGGCCTTTATCCTAAAGGAAGGGGTGGGTACATGACTAGGTCCTGCCCTAAGGGTGGGACCAGGAAGGGGGGTAGTTACACCCCTCTCCCCTGCCGGACTTTCCCCAGGCCAGGGCTGTCGCCCCTGGAACTGGTTCTAACCGGCAGATGCGTAGTGAGCACCGGGGTGCCACTCCGCAGTCACCTTCTCCCAAAAGCCCTACCTACCCAGAATACACAAACCCTGTCTGGGACGGTGCGAACACCGCCCTCGACAGGAAACCCTTTGTCCAAGCGCTCCTCGCTGGAAGGACTCCCAGCAGCAGGAGGTCAGACTCGTGTCTGTGGTGGCAGCATCCATTTTGTGGAGCTGAGGCTTTCGTTAACTTTAACCGGGGTTCACAGTTACGTACATGTCGTGTCCCTCTAGAAGGGCGGAATGCTAACCTCGTCGCCAGGGTTGGTGAGAGGGCAGCACCCCGATTCGTATGACACCTTACTCGACATGTCTTGATAACGCGACACCGAAGTTACCGATGTGGTACGCGTTATCATGGAACAGCCATTGGGTCTTTTCCCCGCAAGCTGTAACCGGCTCGGCTCGGGCCAGAACACAGTTCACACGAGCCCATGCACTCTGCCTCCAGGATTGTCAAGGCCTGCCATAGGAGTGACTGATAGGAACTCGGGTGTCCATTGTATGGTTAGATATAGAGCTACTATACCTAAAGCAAAGGGTGATTACACGACTTTGCCCCAGCTGTCATGCAGCCAGTTGTGTCAAATTTAGGAGGCCAGCCAGGGGTGGCATAATACATGCTTCAGCCCCTGGCGGCCCTGGGTACACCTATGCCCTGAGTTACAGGGTCTGATAAGGCGGCCCAGTACCAATTGGTAAATGCACCTAGGGTACATATCGTAATTTAGAAAGAGAACAGCCAGGCTGTGGGTCTGATTGGCAGGCCCACAGCCAGAGAAAGTCGTAAACCAGTGAAACAAAAGCAAAAAATCTGGGTGATCATAGGATTGCAGACCCTACTCTCCTACACCCCCTGTCAAGTAGTTTATGTTGTAAGGTTTTTGCTTCTTGCCTATAGACATCCTTTGACGAGCAATTTCTACGGACCCTCAAGAATTGGCCAAAGGGAAGATTTTCGCGTAGTGCTCTCGGGTGGTGACTGTTAAACTGCAGGAGGCTGTTTCTGTCTGTCTCCTTGCGGAACAGAGTGGTGCTCAGACCAGCTGGTCCTAGCCGTATCATGAGATCAAGGAAGGGGAGGGCTGTCTCTGACATAGTACCTGTAAATTTCAAATAGGGATTCTGTTGGTTAATCCAGGTACAGAACTGGTTGCAGCTCTCTCGGTCCCCCCTCCAGAATATCAAAATGTCGTCGATATAGCGACGCCATAATGTAAGATGTTGTCTGAAGGGGTTCGAGTCGGGATAGATAATCTGGTTCTCAAAGGCCGCCATGTAGATGCAGGCAATACTGGGAGCAAAAGTCGAACCCATAGAGGTACCCCTAATTTGGTGGTACATCTATGAGCCATACTGGAAGTAGTTTTCCGTCAGGGCGATACTAGCGCAGGCCATGATAAAGGATATTGGGGTAGGCGAGGACCATTCCTGCTGCCTGAGGACAGATTCTACGGCTTCTAGTGTGGCTGCTTGGGGAATGTTAGTGTATAACGCTTCCACGTCAAGCGTTAATAATAGGTCCACCTCTTCTCTACCTTCAATCGACTCTATGAGGCGCAGGACATCTCTTGTGTCTTGGAGAAAGGAGGGTATTTCCTTTACAAGAGGTTGAAGGAATACGTCACAGAACTTTGATAATGGCTCAAGTAATGAGCCAATAGCCAAGACAATGGGTCTCCCTGGCACTGGGCTGGTCTCTTTATGAATTTTAGGCAGTGTATAGAAATAGGGGACAACTGGGTCCGTTGTCAGAAGGAACTCTGCCTCATGTTTGGGGATCCAGCCATTAGTCTCGCCTTCAATGATGAGACTAGAGATGTCTGTGATTAGTCTGTTGGTTGGATCTGCTGGGAGGGGTCTGTAGTGGGTAGTGTTAGCTAGTTGGCGCTTACACTCTGTGTCATAATCAATGGCATCTTGTAGACAGTTGCTCCCCCTTTATCAGCTTGTTTGATGACGATGGAAGTGTCATTACCCAGGGATAGAATTGCTTGTCTTTCGGCTCTGCTCAAGTTGTTGAAACTGTTGGAATTTGGCATGGTCTCCAAGGACTTAAGTACAGCCTTCTCAAATGTTAACACCTCTGGGGGAACCATCCCATCGGTGGGGGTAAATGTAGACGGATTGCGTAGCCCTGTATCAGTCTTATCGGTGGATGGCTGCTGCTGGAAGTAGGCTCTGAGGCGAACTTTGCGAAAGAGTTGTTTGATCTCGCACATTTCTGTGAAGCTGTCCGGGGTGGGGGTAGGGACAAAACCTAAGCCCTTTGAGAATCTCCATTTCAATGGGAGTAGGTGTTCTTTTGGAGAGGTTTACTACTAAACTCTTCTCCCTCTCGCTGCACTCCTGGTCTCCATCTGGGCGGATATCGATGGCTGGTCTTGCCACTGTACCCCTCTTGAGCCGCTCTGCTTGCGCCCTTTTCCTCTGCCCCAACCTCTGTCGTGAAAAGGGTTCTGGGGGAAGAATTGTGGGGGTCCCTGCAGATAGAAAGGATATTGCCAAGGGGGCAGCATTTGTGGCGGTCCATGGAACATAGGTCCTTGATGGAAGCCTCGGTTCCAGTTGGGACGGCGTTGGTAACGGTTGTTGTTAGGGGTATTACCTGTACTGGAATCACTACCCGAGGACCCCCTGCGACTGTCCGTACCAGAGTTCTCATCAGAGGAGTAGCTGTTTTTTTTATTAGTGTATCCCTCCTTAAGGTAGGGATAGACTTTCTCCTTGTCAAACCTTGCTACGTCTTTTTCAAGTTTAGACAGTTTCTGTTTGAGGAGAAATTCCTGATTGTCTGCGATTTCCTGATTGATTTCAGCGAGTTTGGCTGAGAAGGCCGTTTTAGAGTTTTTATTATTATTAACGGCTGCCTTCATTGTTGTCTCTATAGCTGTGATCTTATCTAACAGAGCGTCTGCCAGTCTTTTAGCTGTTTTTACTATCAAGAAAAGTAGATCTTTAGTACATTTCCAGGAAACCTGGCACCAGTCTCCTTTGAACTGATTGTCCTCAAGGAAAATCCTGGGGAAAAGGTTGACTATGAGTCCCTGGGGGGCGATGTTAACTCTCAGGTACTCGGTCATCATTAGTCCATGTATGGTAATTCTCAACCATTCCTTTTTCAGGGTGGTGAGTATCGTCTAGTCGTCATTAGTAGAGCCAGTAGCGGCTGCTTCTGTTGTTCCTAGGAGTGAGGGTGTGGATCTCAAGGCTTCGGCTATAGCTTTCTCATCGAAACTAATACCCGGGACGTCCTCCATGGTGGGACAGTCGACCAGGGGATAGAATCGGTCGGAATAGTGGGTAGGGTAGGGGGGAGAGAAAGGAAATATATTGTGTACACTCGCATGCAACAAAGTAATTTGAGGTACCCAGTGGGCCTCACAGCTAAATACAGCTGGAGGTAACCTAAGTGGTTCCGTGGGACAAACCCACGCTGAGATTTTAACAACAAGGGAACAGAGGAGGACGATATTTAAAGGGGTCCAGTGTACATGTCCTAAAGTCGAGCTAGCAGCAGAGTACAAAGTTCCCCAGAGATGGTGTGAATGCGTGGAGATAAGGGTGGGTATGGTCAATACCGTGACTGGAAGGATTCCCTAGTCGGAACTTGGAGAGCCTCATACACCCAGAGTATTAGGTGTGAAACACACCCTTACTAAAAAAAAAAAAAAAAAAAAATTTAGGGAAATGTTCGCCATTGGAGATCATTGCCACTCTCCTTGCTCGGACGGGCGACCCTGTTTAAAATGATGCAACTTCCAGGGTTTCTCTATGCTCTACAAAATACACCGTCCTACTTTAGGGCCATAAAGACGGAAGCCCCCAGGAATATCCGTATTGAAACGGACACAAGAGTAGTATGACCCGGGAATAGCATTACCTGATATCTGGAAATATTACTGGCCTTCGCAACTAGCAGTCATTAATCAATAGGTGCATTGGCCTTAAGATGAGCCTGCGCATCAAATGGACAGATATGTCCTACGCCCAGGAGGATATGTGCATCCACTGTATACCAACCCTAAGAGCCTGCACCTCACAGGACCGACGGAGCACACAGTTAAATTCTGCCATTCGTGATTAGAATGCTGGGTTGGAATGACAAGGTTACACAAGCCACACCACCATGGGACACTGAGAAGCTAGGTACGCTAAGCAATTGCCCAGGCTTTGACAGATGGGCTCTTATAGGAATCTCAAGAGTGGGAGCCCTGTGGTCGAGTGGGAGGTAGTTTCATTCACCAGCCTGGAGCAGGAATATGGTCTGGCAACAACTGAGATATTTCGATACCTGCAAATAAGACATGCTCTCTTGGAGATCCGTAAGAGAAAGAAAAATGTTCAGTTCTTGGTGTAAAATAATAGGTTTATTGTTCCTTTGTTAATGCCAACACGTGTTTCATCGCAGGGAACCTACTGCGAATCTTCAGGGCTTCGTAAGAAAGTATGTCAAATTGTGTCAGAATGGTGCGCAACGTCCGTGTCAGGACGAAATTCTTGTTAGTAGAAGCGTGTAGAAAAAAGGAATGTAGCACGCTGCCCGCGTGTTCACGGAATCTTGTTCGGTTTTGATGTGTATCTATAGCCGTCATCGGAAAACGGCACCGGGAAACACAAGAGGGAGTACAATACTAAGAAGGTGTACCCGCCTTCATGATATGCATGTCCTTTACCAAGAGACCTTGCTTGTTATCGTCAACTCCTCCCGGCTATAGATACACATCAAAACCGAACAAGATTCCGTGAACACGCGGGCAGCGTGCTACATTCCTTTTTTCTACACGTTCTACACTCGTGTTTTCCCTGCGATGAAACACGTGTTGGCATTAACAAAGGAACAATAAACCTATTATTTTACACCAAGAACTGAACATTTTTCTTTCTCTTACGGAACTCTTGTACCTGAACCTGGAGTAACTGATCCTTTTAAAGTCACTCTGAAAGTGTGGATGTGTACTCACTGATCATCTTTCGCCACAAATGTCACTACTGTAAAGTGTTACACAATTGTGTAGTGCAGGGGCATTGCTGTTCTATTGTTTGTGTGGATCCCCTGGGTCCAACTTTGGGTGGTCTTGTGAGATTACCGCTCGCCCTTTTGCCTACACCCATCACTTGATAGTGCTCTCTACCGTGCGGACACACTGGTGTGCGCCCAATTTCCCTGGTTAAAATTGAAAATCTCCTTGTTGTTTACATGCTCTCTTGGAGGTTACTCCCAGAGGCATTCCCATTCCAGGACAGACTTCTAACGGACCATATGAACTTCAGGGCAAACTTCCTAACTTACCAAAAATGAATCAATAACTTCCCTGATCTCCCCCTACATCTCCGAGAACAATGGCACACAGATTGAGGGGAAACAGAAGACGAGGATTGGCCAGAAGCCCTAGCCTCTCCTAAGGAGGCAGCCATTTTGGCAAGGTTTAAACTGATTCTTCACACAAGATACTTCATAGATCCTGCCTCTCGTGCAGTACTTTGGTTAAGATGGGCAGAGGCTTGAATTATGGCTGTCGTAGGATGTATCGGAGGGAGGGTCCTTTTTATTACTTACTATGGGAATGATCAGAGGTGAGAGGTTTCTGGGAAGCTATAATACAAAGGAGGTGTGTGGAGTGGAATTGTCACCCACGCCTAAGTGAAATCTTCTAAACATATGGAAAAGTACTGATCTGAGCTGCAAAGAACAATCATGATTAACCTTGGGGATAAATATAGATAAGTGTAATATAGCCCGCTTGTGGGGAGCACCCACCACACCAACTCTTAGAGACTGGGAAAAAGACATGGATTGGAGCATCATGGCAGAGAAAGTTGTCTACGAAAACAGGAGTTGCCCCAGGAAGTAGGAACAGGTCAGCGGAGAATGGAATGTTTATCGGGGAAGTCCGTGCATGGCCACCTCCGCAATGCCGGGTGATGCCACAAGTCTGGCATATGTTTTAGATGACCGCAACAATGGGGCCGGATAGGGTGTCTGACCTGACAATGGAAATATAAACCTGTACGTATATTGTGTTGGTGCCCTCGGCCGCTCTGGTGCATTTGGTGCTGAATACTTTGTTGTATTACCAGCCCTACTATATCAGTCCTACTTTATCAGTCCTAGCCCTAGTCCTACTATATCAGTCCGCAAAGCGGGGAGCCCTACTATATCAGTCCGCAAAGCGGTTAAGCATGGGTTTGGCTGTAAGTAATCTGCAGCTAGATAGAGCCTCTACCAGATCATGCATTACCGAAGGTAAGTAACTTGTTCATCTAATAGAGACTTCTAGCTGGAGATTCCCACCTTTGAATCAGATACCCAAGCCACACAATTCCGGGGGTGGTTTGCAGACTCACATCATAGACCAAGAAGTCTTGCAGGACTGAATGGGCAAACTGTCTGTCCCTGCGCACTTGACTATCAAGGCGGTAATGTTTTGTGAACGTGTTCAAGGAAGCCAAAGTCGCTCCCTGACCGATATCTTAGACTGGGACACCACGAGCCAAGGCCATAGTTGCAGCCTTTTCCCTGGTGGAATGGGCCCTTAATCCCTCAGGGGGCTGCTTCTTCATCGAGGTATAGCAGATTTTGATGCAGAGAACGACCCAGTGAGAGATGGTTCTTTCCTGCACTGCCCTTCCCTTCTTTGCTCCCGCATACCCCAAAAGAGTTGGTCATCGACCAAAACACTTGTGTGGTCAAGGTAGAATGACATTGCACTTTTTGGGTCCAGACGGTAGAGACGCTCCTCCTCCATAGAGGGATGTGGGGGAGCAAAGAACGTGGGCAAAGTGATGGACTGACCCAGAAGGAAAAGGGTTACAACCTTTGGCAAAAAAAATGCCCTGGTGCGAAGCACCACCTTGTCCGGAAAGGACATAAGATAAGAAGGCGAGCTAGATAACGCCTGCAACTCACTCACCCTCGGGCCAATGTAATCGCCACAAAGAAGGCTGTTGTGATGGTCAACAGCGAGAGGGGTCAATTGTGCAAAGGCTCAAAGGGAGTACACATCAGGGAGGTGAGGACCAAATTAAGGTCCCACTGAGGCATAATAAAGGGTGTGGGTGGACATACGTGAGCCAGCCCCTTTAGAAATCTATTTACAATAGGAGACTTGAAGCATGAGGGCTGGTCTGGCAGCCGCAAAGAAGAAGACAGAGCAGAAAAGTAACCCTTGAGAGTTCCCAAGGCAGAGCCCTGCTGGGCAAGGGTAAGAATAAATAAAAGGACAGTAGAAAGAGGAGCAGAAAGAGGGTCAATGGACCTTTTTTGTACACTATAATTTCACATTTCTGCCAATGGCAGGCATATATCGTCTTAGTGGAGGGCCGCCTGGCAGCCAGGATAACATTAAAGACTTCAGGCGGAAGGTCAACAGCTATCAACTGTTGCTGCTCAATCTCCATGCATGGGGGCGCAGAGTTGACAGGTTAGGGTGGAGAATCCTCCACTGTTGCTGCGACAGAAGATCCTGCCGAAAGGGCAGACTTATTGGAGATTGATGCTCCTCCTCAGAAGCTCTGAATACCAGACTCTCCTTGCCCAGTTTGGAGCCACAAGAATGACTTGGGCCTGGTCGCTCCTGATCACCACTAATGAACACCATAAGAAAAGACCTAGCACGAGTCAATAGCTTACATTTGTCAATTGTCGGCAGGGGGAACTTCTTAAAAATGAACACACTTCCCAGGGTATTGTATCTATTTCGGGCCATCCCCTTGACTATTGAGGATAACATCATTAAGGCTCTCGAATCTCAGATGTACAAATTTGTTTGGCAGTACAGCAAAGTTAGGAGATCCCTGAAATACCTATCCCTGCCACAGCATAGAGGTGGCCTAGCAATTCCCAATATGTTGCTCTACTTCTTACTGCAACAAATGGCACCACTCTCTAACAGCACTCCATCCACTGGGAATGCAGAGGGCATAGAAATACCCTCTATCTATGAGCTATCAATCGGGATGAAAGTCAACGGTCTCTTGCTGAGACAATTAGAGCCAAGCTATTTAAAAAAAGTAAAATTCAAAGTTATCTTTAGCGCTTGAAATGTTTGGTCGAAAGTTTCGAAATATATGTTAATTCCTAGGTTTAACCAATACACTCCTTTGTGGCATTTCTTATTGCTCCCTATGCAGGCCAACAATGACATCGCTAAAAAATGGGAAGGCATGGGTATTATTACAGCTTGGGACTTTCTGGGCGATGATATGTATGTCACTTTTTCGAATTTACAGAGAAAGTTCACTTTATCTAATGGAGATTATTTTAAATTCATCCAAGTTAATACAATCCTAAATTCAAAATCATCTAGTATTAAATTGGAAAGGATCCCAATCATAGAAATTATATGTAAAAGTACTGCCAGAATTGGCATAATTTACGGGATGCTTCTGGAAAATATGCAGGATGACCTGGAGCATAATGAAGTACTATGAGCCGGTAAACTGACTTAGTCAAATGTAGATATTGACATGAGCCTATTATTAACATCACGCCTGCTTCTATCGTATAGCCCTGTGGTTCCCAAACTGTGCGCCGCGGCGCCCTGGTGCGCCGTTAGTAGCAGCCAAGGGCGCCGCGCACAGTGTGGGAAGATACCATCAGGCCGTGTGCTAAGGAAGCTCAGTGAGAATGTGGGCTCGTAAAAAAGTGTACATCTTTTAACACCCTACCTTTCAGCCTGAAGGCTGCAAGTGAAGCTTATTCTAGTCACAGCAAAAAAACAGCGTGGAGTTATAAATGCTTCCTTCATAATACGGGAACATGGTTTGGCCCGGGAGTGCAGTGCCACCATACACGCGTACGTGCTTTCACGCAGCTTCAGCATTCACAGCTATTATTGACTAGCGTTATTGCTGCCCACAGGGCCGGTCCTAGGCATGTGCGGTATGGGCAGCTGCCCAGGGCCTCGCGCTCAGGGGGCCCACTGCCGGCCCCGCAGAGTAGCAGTAAGGCACTTAGAGGGGCCTCACATCTTCCCTTTCGCCCGGGGCCTCAGAAGGTCTCAGAAGGCCTAGGACCGGCTCTGGCTGCCCATGTTCTGCCGAGCCTCTGGGGACCCTCTTCACTACACTAAGGTAAGAGGGCTGACACTGCTTTCTCGTTGACTATTTATTTTGGCATGTCGATTTTGAAAGGGACAACAATAAACAGTTACTGTTTAACAATGTGCAGTGGCCCGCAGTCTCGTTGGACAACAGGACAGCATTCTTAATGAGCACGGCAGCTCGCAGAACAAATGATGCAAACAGGTGCATATGTATGTACTTTCTGGTGCAGTAAAGCTTTCCGAGGAACGAGAGTTATGTGGGGGACTCGTGACATTTCCAATAAAGAGATAGATTTAAAAAACTGATACAGATACAACTTGACTGGGCCACATGTGTTTTATCTGGGAAGAGGAGTGCGGCAGAGGGATGAGACATGCAGGAAACTAAAAGTGACACCAAGACTTTCAGTCTGTGAAAAGTAGGGCAAGCAGCAGGTGGAAGAAGAAATACACTGGGTAAAACAAAGTGTGAAAGAATCGAAGGGGGAAGAGAAGCAAAGCAGGAGAAGAAACGAAACGGATGAGGGAATCAATAGAACATGCTTTTTTTAGCAGGCTTTTTCATAATTGAATGTTTCACAAAGCATCATTAACTGACCATAAAACAGATATAGCAGAGGTTGCAACAATGCAAGCTTCCTTTATGCATAGGACAGGCACACATATAGCTGCTCTTTGGCTCTTTCTTAGCTGTTAATAGTGCATTCTTGTGCTTGTATTTTGTCTTTTTTACATTCCTTCATCCCAATTAATTTTAGGGAGAAAACTGGAAGTACTCCCGACGTCGGCCTTACAACCCCCCCGCCCCACCGGTAAAAAAATGGTGGGGAGCCACGGCCAACTACCAATTAGGTCAAGGGAGCCACAGGTCAAAAAAGTTTGGGAACCACTGGTATAGCCTAAAAGCCCAGCTGTATAAGACCATCTATAATTTGCATTAGACTCCGGCAAAGCCTCATGCATGGGGAAAAAGGATAAATGATGAGTGTCCAAGATGCGGTATAGGCCCAGCTACTCTAATACATGTTTTATGAATGTGATAAACTAACATTGTTTAAGACAATGATATTAGAATTTTGGGAGGAGGTGTTTGGTCATAAAGTAGCAGACTCTCCCACCTTATATATGCTGGGCTATGATAGTACACTTGAATTAAGTTTGGAGGAGGAATCAATTCTTTTTATTGGTACGGCATTGTACAGAATAATACTTGCAGCTCGCTGCAAAGACCTAGACCCACTGAGCTTTCAAATATGGCTTACTCGTTTTTTGGGGGTATTTAATCAGAAAAAAAAAATTTATGCCACCTGGGGAAGACAATCTAGAATGCGGGGCAGTAAGATCTGGTCCCCTATAACAGCCTGGAGCACGGCGTTAAGATCAATATAAGACCTCTTTTAATGTATTCTTCTCTGTATCACTGTATTGCTTGATATTCTAGATATAAATGAATTGTATAACATATTCTAGCTACCCTGTATAAGTTTATGAAATTTTCAGTTTCTTTCAAATATCTGTTTTTGATGTACATATCTCTTCACTTTCTAGTCATGGTCTTTCTTATGGATTTTTGTACTATCTGGAGTTGTTTATCAAAATAAAAATATTAAAAAAAGAGAGTTCCCAAGGCGGAGCCCTGCTGGGCAAGGGTTAGAATGAATAAAAGGACAGTAGAAAGAGGAGCAGAAAGAGGGTCAATGGACCTTTTTTGTACAATAGAATACACACTTCTGCCAATGGCGCCTTGAGACCTCTTCTGGTGATAAGTGCGCTATATAAAAGCTTTTGACATTTGACATACCGTCTTAGTGGAGGGCTGCCTGGCCGCCAGGATAACATTAGAGACTTCAGACGGAAGGTCAACAGCTATCAATCTCCATGCATGGAAGCGCAGAGTTGACAGGTTCGGGTGGAGAACCCTCCACTGTTGCTGCGACAGAAGATCCTGCCGAAAGGGCAGCCTTATTGGAGGATTGATGCTCCTGCTCAGAAGCTCTGGATACCAAACTCTCCTTGCCCAGTTTGGAGCCACAAGAATGACTTGGGCCTGGTTGTTACTGATCTTCTTCAGAACCCAGGGTAGAAGGAGTATGGGCGGAAAAGCGTACAACAGGCCTAAACTCCACACTAGACGAAAAGCGTTGCCAAGCAATAGCCGCCTTGGAAACTCCAGCGCGCAGTACTGCTGACACTGTGCGTTATTTTTGGAGGCGAACAAATCTAACCTAGGTTCTCCCCACTACTGAAAGAGTCCTTGCTCCACCTCCGACTGGAGATGCCATTCGTTATCCACTAGGCATCGACGGCTGAGTTTGTCTGCCCTGGCGTTCAGATAACCTGCCAGGTGTTGAACCACCAGGGTTATGCACTACTGTTCCAGCCAAGTCCAAAGACGCAGAGCCTCTCAACAATGGGTCCATGACCCCACCCAGCCTCCTTGTTGCAGTACCATAGAGTGGTGGTGTTGTCCGTGAACACCTGCACTAGCTTCCCCTTGACAGAGGGAAGAAATGCATTCAATGCCAACCAAATTGCTCGGAGTTCCAATAAATTTATGTGGGGCTCCGACTCCGCCAGAGACCAGTGTCCCCTAATCTCCACCTCTCCCAGGTGGCCGCCCCATCCCAGAAGTGATGCATCTGTGACAACTGTGAGATCTGGAATGGGAAGGGAGAGGAGTCTACCGTTGACCCAATCATGGTTTGTTACCCACCACTGCAGATCTTTTGCAGTTGCTTTCAAGATCTGAACCATGTCGGTGAAATTTCCCCGAAGCTGTGCACATTTGAACTTTAAGTTCCACTGCACTGCCCGCATACGCCATCTTGCATGGCTTACCAACAGGATGCAGGAGACCATGAGTCCCAACGGCCTTAGAATCAGTCCACCGAAATCCAGGATATAGGCTAAAATATCAGAATCATAGCCTGGTCTTGCTGCTCGGGAGGATAAGCCAGAGACTGCACTTTGTCCAGAACAGCTACGATGAAAGGGATCGTCCAAGGAGTCAGGTGTGACTTCGGCACGTTTACCACGTTAATAGAGAACCCCAGCGAATGCAGGAGGTTCGCCATAGTTTGAAAGTGAGAGACGACTGCATAGGACGAGGACGCCTTCAACAGCCAGTCATTGAGTTAGGGGAATACCAACACCCATAACCTGTGCAGATGTGCTGCGACCACCGCCGTCACCTCATCAGTAGTGGGAATAACAGGAACTGCCTACTTCTGAAACTGGCACCCTTTCTATAGCTCCCTTAACTAAAAGAGCCGTAACTTCCTCTAGGAGCAACTTTAAATAACTCTCCCTCAGCCATTCTTGACTTGGCAGAATAGAAGGATGAAAAGAAAGGGAAGGTAGAGAATAGGACTCCTGGACATACTGCAAGACCCACTTTTCCAATGTTCTGGATCTCAAGTGGGGGAGATCATGATGAATTCTCCCACCAACTGGAGTAGTGCGGTCCTGCAGAATCAGCATAGGAGAGCTTAGAGTCTGCGGCTGCTGGGGGCAGTGTGAAAGACGACTTCTGGCCTCCATTTCGAGATTGGAATGCACCGCTTCCACGTCCATACACTGTGCTGGACAGTGGCTGGGATAGGGCTGACACGGCTATAACCCCTTACGTTGCCACAAAAGGGGCGAAAGGAAGACTGGCCATGAGGAGCGGAGGAAAGGCCCAAGAATCTGGCCGTAGCACAAGTGTCCTTGAACCTGACCGGGGCCAAGTCTACCTTTCCCCCAAAAGGGCGGGTTCCATCAAAGGGCATGTCCATCAAATTGGCTGGGACATCGCCCGAGAAGTCAGTTGTACGAAGTCGGGCATGGCGTCTCATGGCCACCATCGATGAAATCGATCTGCCCACCGAATCGGTCGTATCTAACCCACACCGTATGGCGAATTTTGCTGCATCCCTCCCGTCCTTGACAGCTTGGGAGCACCCAGTCTCTCCTCCGGGACTTGTGGCAGCACTTGCGCAACCAAATGGAATGGGAGAAATGGCCCAATAAGCATGCAGTATTCACCAACACCAATGCCAGGCTGGAGGAAGAAAACATCTCCCCAAGTGAATCCAACCTTCTGGATTCCCTATCGGAGGGGCGGAAGAGAATGCACCTTTGGACGTAGAGGCCTGCACCACCAAACTCTTTTTGGATGGGTGTTGGCTGAGGAACTTTGGGTTGCCCGGAGGTGGGCGAAGGCAGTGTACACACGTCCTATTCACAGAAACCCCTGTGCTAGGTTTGGACCACGTTCCTAGAAGGACTTCCGTAAGTGCCTCGTTAAAGGGCAATAGTGGTTCAGAAGTGGAAGCCTCAGGTTGAAGCGCCTCAGTCAGGAGATTAGTCCTGACCTGCACCGAGGGCAGCTCCAGTCCGAGGACCTCAGCTGCCTCCTTTACCACCATGGCTTAGGACGCCCCCTCCTCCGTAGCCAACATAGGTGGTGAGAGCATGCCAGTATCTGTGGAAGTATCCAGACCATTGGCTTCCCCAAGTTCCCTATACCAGTCCAAATTCTCCTCAGAGACATCCTGGTTGACAAGAGGGTCCCCAGACCCTTCCCATTCCTCTCCTGAGCCTAACACGTCTTCAAAGTGCTCATGCAACTACATAGAACCTCTGGGTTCTGTCAACGTTGGAATCAGCATCGATCAACGCCGTTCAAGCTCTGTGTCGCCAGGGATGAGGATGGGGCTTGCGCCACCAATGTGCATCGACGACGTCACATGCACAGACTTCGGGTTCGACGCTGGGGAAGGTTGCGTTGGCACATTCGGCATAAAACTGGATCGGGATCCCTGAGGCCCCACCGGCATCGTAGACGGAGCTGATGGCATCAAATCCAATGGGGCCCTTTCCGACCCCACAGGGCTCAAAGGCTCGCCAGCGGGGTCGTTCCGCTCAAATACACGGCACATAGCCTCAGAAAACTCTTTTATTTGAGCGGAAGTCGCTCAGACTCCCGAAAAGGGGGGGGGGGTGAAGTTGACTCTGGCTCCGGCTCGGCAGAACCATGCCTAGATCATCGATCGGTCCTCCTAACCTCTCTGGATGACGGAAGCCAGTTGAGGCGAAGACCAAGTCCGCTTGGACTTCTTCTTCTTCTTGTGCCTCTTCCCCGAGTGTCCCGAGGACCTCAAATTGGAGGAAGAGGACTTAGGGATCCAGGAGCAGTCCACAACCTCTTCCTCTTCGAACAGGAACCGTGACCACCTTGAAGTCTTGATTGACGGGGTCGACTACCAGGCGGCAAGTAACCTTATCGCGTGCTCCCTCAAGGTCATCGGAGCCATTGCATGACAGTCCGTACACAGCTTTGTATCGTCGTCACGCTCGAGACACCATGCGGTGGGGTTGGTAACCGGCATCATGCAGGAACATGTCCTGCATGGTTTGAAACCTGTCTTCCTCTAAGACATCCCTTGCACACAAAGTCGGGTTGCAAGAATGTCGACAAAAGTCGAGAAAAAGCCTGCCAAAAAGCAGCAGAGGGGTAGTCTCCCCGATCAACGCTTAAATGGTGCGGAAAGGAAAGAACTGACATCCGCATACCTGGGTGGCACCTACATAGGTACCACGTCATAACCAATGCTGCAGATGACATCACATGGAGCCAAATGGAGCCACCCGACGCCACGTGCAAGGGGTATTGCCCAGCAAAAGTTTTCAGATCCAGCCTGCCGCCTGGGAAATTCAAAGGTAAGGAATCTGCAGCTGGAAGTCTCTATCAGACAGTGTAATACGTTGTATAAAAATCACAAAGTAAACGTTTATTCTAGAACCTACTCTGTAAGACAAATCTAGCTATTGGTAAAATGGGGAGTCCCAAAGTATCAATGAACACCAACAATTTTTCTCAACATTACCAAAGCAATAGAGTGGCAACAGAGAGGCACTTGTGAAATATGCCACATCACATAATACATTTGTCACCCTAAACATATTGCTATTCATGGTCCATATTTAGACCAGTTTCCTCTGCATTTAGTTTCATAATCCACATTGCCTCACAACGTCTAAGTTTCAATTCACAGTTGACCCCCAAGGTTCACCTGCAACATGATCATTACCAATTAATTAAAAAAACAAATGTTTATCCTGAACGCTGCATTCCATTGCATGTACTAGCATTGGATATTTCACATCACCCTGTTTCAGAGCCCTAAAATGTTCACCAATCCTCTCCCATACCGGTTGTATTGTACTCTCTATATAAATCTATATTGCATTTACATACAAGTATGTAAACCAAAGACTTATGGATGGCCACCATTGTGGTCATACCCAAAGAGGGTAAGCCCAGAGACGAATATGGGTCCTACAGGACCATTTCCCTGCTAAATTCGGAAGTTAAAATCCTGGCCACCATATTGGCTACACGTCTCCTGGGGGTGATTGAGGGCCTGGTCCACGAGGATCAATCGGGGTTTATGCCAGGCAGATCCATTTGCTTAAACCTTAGACGAACCCATAACTGGCTCATGAAGGTACGAAACTGGACCAGCCTGCAGGTGTCCCTATTGTTAGACGCAGAGAAAGCGTTTGACGCAGTCGACTGGCTGTTCCTTGATGACACTCTGGCCACATTTGGGTTTGGGCCGAATTTAGTAGCTGGGTCGCGCTTCTCTACAACCAGCTGATGACTACGGTGCGAGTTAACGGACGGTGCTCGCTCCCCTTTTCTATTTGAGAGGGGAACGAGTCAGGGATGCGCCCTTTCCCCCCTTCTATTTACGCTTACCTTCGAACCTTTGGCATGCGCGATATGGGTACACCCCTCCATCCGTGGTTTCCATATTGCACCCGCAGACACTACAGAGGAAAAGATTTCTCTTTAAGTCGACAACATCCTGATGTATATCTCACGCCCGGCAATCACCATCCTGGAACTATTTGAATTGATTATCGAATACGGTAGTTACTTGGGTTATAAAATAAACTGGAACAAGTCCACATTTTTCTGCCTGACCACTGCACAAATAGACTGGAACTGCCGGGAGACCTTCGAGGAGTACAGAGTGGTTTTAAATATTTAGGTATCTTCATTACTCCCAACCCCGAGGTTTGTAGGAAGAAAAACGTAGGAACAGTCCTCACTAATTTTAAATTAGACGCAGAACGGTGGAGAGACCTCTCCCTTACCATAATAGGTTGTGCGGCCATTTTTAAAATGATCACCCTGCCTCGACTTCTCTATGCCCTACAAAACTCGTACCACCCCTTCACCATGTCATCTTTACAGAGACAGAGATTGACGGTATACTCCGAACACTACTGTGGCAAGGTGGCCACCCGAGAATCGCACTTAAAACACTGCAACATAATTCATGCAACAGAGTCATCGCCCTCCCGGACATTGAGGCCTATTACTGGGCATCTCATTTGATACCCATAAATGAATGGATACACAAACAGAGCCAACACCCCCACATACTGGTTTGAAAGGAAAGTTGTGCTGTCCCATACATATCTACACTACCTATATGGAGGTAAGGGGAGCTCCCGCTTTGAGGAAACAGAAATTTTATGTGGTCAGTGTGCCCCCCCACTCGCACCCTATCCACGTACCTATGCTCCATGTATGTCCATGTTATCATGTAATTCCCTTCCCATGCCTGTCATAATAATGCCCCTGCATTTCCGTCTAATGTTAGCATGTCAGTTATAAGGCCTTCCATGAATGAAACGTTAATTCTGCACTGAGGCCTACGTTGCCAATGCATTTACATGGTATACGTTTTAATATCGAGAAGCACACGTTTTTGTGGCCCAGCCGAGCCAGGCCCTGAATTCAGGCTCCGAGCCTCTTCTGACTCTGAAAAACTGCAGTTTAGGTATGCATCCCTGACCTCTCCCTCACTCCCTGCCCTGCCGAGAGGTGCCCGGCCTGGCCTGCCTGCCAAGACGGTATTTTGCCTACAGTTATCTGCTCAGCCTCCTCAAAAACACTTTCCAGTCTAGTGAAATAGGTAAACATTTTCCGCCTGCAGAGCATAGGGCCTAGCCTTCCTGTCTCCATGCAAGTGATTTACTGAACCCGTTGCCATAGTAGGCCCATGGCCCCGCGCAATGCACGAAGAAATATATGCACACACTAGCATTTAGTGATGAACAGCCTTTACTCGAGAGACCTTTACTTCAGACAATACATCCTCCAAACACAAGATATCAGATATGCCAAAGGTGCAGGTCGTTCTGACATCCCAGACTCCAGACTCCTCTACTAGTGCTAAAGTCAGCCCCCCAGCTCTCCCCAGTTACACGTCAATTTCACGTCATGATCAGTTGCACATGTAGGGTAAAGGTTTCTGCTGACCCTGCAGACCTCCTCTATGCATCCACCCACCTATGACACGCCTATGACTCATCAAGTGAACACCCACGTGTACGCCTCCCTACACGCCTTCTTTTACGCCCATGTGTTCCTATCTCTCTCTTTTCACTTGCTCCGCCTGAAGTGTTCCGCCTACTGTATTCATTGCAATTGTATGGTTTTACTATATATAATGTGTGATGTTAATAAAACGTTAGATATCCCTTCCTGAACCTTAGTGGTGATGGAACCCGATTCTCAATGACTCGAGTCATTTGAATTAAAGCCCTTTTGACTCGGATACCACGGACTCTGCCTCTCATTTTTATGAGCTATCCTTATTCTTTATTAATGTATAGAAACTATGTCCGGGTAATTTTATTTACCACAGCTTGCTGCCAGCGACCCAGGTGACCCTGCGGCATGGATGAGGGCGACTAGGACCATGGGATGGTCAGAACGGGTGACGAAAGCCGCCCCACTCTGGGAGGGGACCCTCTTCAGGGAATTAAACAAGCTCACTGGGTTCGGGCCTGGGATTTCCTTGGGATTTCCACAATAGGCATTATAGTTGAGAAAGGAGATTTCATAACTTGGGCCAAACTTCAACAAGAATACAATATGAGTGACTCACAATTCCTTAAATACGCACAGCTGTGTCACGCATGGCTAGCGGAAAATGTTTTGTGTGACCAACTTCCGGAATATGTGCCCTTAGAGGGCAGACTCCTGCAAGAGGAGCTCGCCCACAAGGCTGTCTCACTCACATACAAAACCATCAACAACAATATTCCCGACGGGCTGTTGAAACTTCGGTCGCGATGGCAGAGTGAAGAGGTGGTCATGGAAGACATAAACTGGGAGGTGGCGTTAATGCACCCCAGGGAGGTGGCCATAAAGTGAGACTCTGACTCATTCAGTTGAAGATACTACATTGGTCTAATTACGACAGAGACAGATTACATAGAATGGGGAGCGCGGAGTCTCCACTCTGCTTGGCCTGTGTAGCGACCAGTGGAAGTTTCTTTCACACTATCTGGACATGTCCTGAAATTCAATCATTTTGGGGACAAGTCCTGGGACTACTAGTTACTATCCTGGGGGTGACGTTACCGGCAGACCCCATGTTTGTGATACTAGGGATATTGTGTGAGGTTGACATTACCAGAGCGCAGCTGACCTGTGCTTCCCTGGGGCTGGTGGTCGCGAATAGAGACATTGCCAGGAAATAGGGAGTGGCAGACAAGCTGACTATTCTGGAATGGACGCGAGGCATTGACGTGTACATGATAGCCAAGCAGACCACATATTGTAGCAGATGGTGCCCTAAGAAATTCCACAGAGTCTGGGAACCCTGGCGACAACACTTTGGACTCGACATGGGGGAGATACGCAACAGTCTGCGACATACTCTACACAAGGACCCCCGACTAGGGGGCCCGACAATGTGGTACATTCCAGATCACTGGAGAAGCCCAGACACCACTGTTTCCAGTCTCCAGGTGTATAAATGCAAACATAGTGTAACGACATGTGTAGGAAATATGGTATATGTGAATTCCGGGGTAAGAGAGAGAGAGAGAGACGACCTGGTGTGGGTGGGAAAATGTATGCAATGATTTGTAATCATGCTTTTGTGGAGATCTTATGCAAACTTGTACTGCGCTGTTTGTTTAGTTTTAAAATTTAAAATAAATGTTAAAAAAAGTATGTAAGCCAAAAATTTCGCACCACAATTTATGTTTGTGTTGATCACAGTCAGTCAGTCCTCGGCCATTATACACATGCTACAGTGCCCACATCTGTAAAATCCTCTAGGTAGGGGAGTCAACTATGAGCTCTGTCTGATCTAGGGTTACTAGGACTAATAATACTCTTAGGAGTTATCCCTTTCCAAAATGCAGTGCTTGTTTGTGACAATATAAACTGTTGTAGTATTTTATCAGTGGTAAGTAAATGCCAATGTTTCTGTAAACTTTTCCACAATCTATTAGCATCAAAGTTGGAACTCGTAATTATTCTGACTTTCAGCTTGATCAGTCTTATTATTATTAGTACTTAAAATAAAGTTGCGATCCAGTCGCTTAACCTCAGTACTAGCTGAACTAATTATGTTTTCATCATAACTTTTCATTACAAATCTTTGCTCTATATTCCATAAGGATTTCAGAAATTCACTATCCTCACAACAATTTCTCCTAGATCTGACCATTTCACCATATGGTACCGAATGTATTTGAGATTTCAGATGCCAGCTGGTGGCATGTAATAAAGTATTACACAATGTTTTTTCATATACAGTCTGCTGTGAATCTTATTATCCTTAATATACAGTTCTACATCCAAAAAAACCCAATATGTTCACAACTATTCTGAAATGTAAAAGCCCTATTATAATCATTCTTATTAAGATACACAAAAAAGTAATCAGTTCAGTTTCATCACTGTCCATATCATAAAATAGTCATCCAGGAATCGTCCCCAATAATAAATCTGATAAATCCAATATTTGTATCATTTAATATATTCTTTTTGTTGATAAACACATTTTTATTGATTTCACAAACAGCACCATCGAATATTTAATATTTATTTTTTATTTTATTTTGGAGATTTATAGAGCGCATGGCTGCCCGAAAGCGTCCCAGCGCATATGTTCGTATGATGATACATAAGGGTAACATTTGATTTCATGTAGTATATTTGGGTTCTCACATAACAATTATTCGAAATTCACGTTTATAAACAAAAAATATTTTTGTGTATATATTATAGAGCGCATGGCTGCCCGAAAGCGTCCCAGCGCATATGTTCGTATGATGATACATAAGGGTAACATTTGATTTCATCTAGTATATTTGGGTTCTCACATAACAATTATTCGAAATTCACGTTTATAAACAAAAAATGTTTTTGTGTATATATTTACATTGTTAGATTTGTGGATTGATTATTTGGTATTTGAGGAAATACTTGTGTCCTGTTTGTCTTTATTCCTGATGAAATCAGACGCATAACACCACACCATGGCTTTAACTGGGATGAAAAAAATGGGGATGTGTCTAAAAGGGGCGGGGTCTATGTGACTAAAGGTGTGGCTTAAACATATAAATTCCTTTCTGTGATTCCCATAGTGTGACACCCAACCCATATTTTGGTTCTTCTCTGAGCTTTCTGGTATTGCATCCAGATATATAACACAACAACTGACATACCCCTAAAATCAGCCAGGAGTATTGGATTTATCAATGGTTGCTGGCTATTTAAGAGAAATGAGTAACAACAATTAGTTTTTTTAAAATAATTAATATTGAAAATGTTTCAATTCTAAAATTGGGAGACTAAATTAATTAGTACTTAGGCCTGGGGCAGATTAGTGGTCTTTAGAGTATCCTAATCTGTCCCGTTAAGTTCACCCTGTTAGACATGCACGCTCTTTTTCTCTCCACATCTTGTACATCTGCATATCTTACACCTCATCTCTTTTCTTCTTGAGCACCCATTTTTCACTCTCCTGAATGCACTTACTCGCATCTTATCCACTTCACTAGCCCCCAAACACACAACTCACTTGTACGCACTGCATTTTATTTTACTTTCCCCTTGTCAAGATTTTGACAGCTGTGTACCTTCTTCACACACATTTGCATGGAATCACAATTGCAACTGGAATACATGACCACTGCTCTGTGTGCTTCGCAGAGAGGCACTGTGAGAAACTCGCGCCACCTTCCGTCTCAACTTCAGAGCAGACAATTGTGGCCCATTAAAACATCTGGAGGTGAATCAATTAAAAGTCTGCATTACACTCGTTACACAAGTGTATATGTTATACAACAAAATACAAAAACATTGAAATAACTAACACTCTAAGGAATGCAATATTAAGTAACACATGTAAAATATAAACTAGAACTAATACGCTGACATACAGTTCCTTAACAATGCTCTAATTCACTGTTCAGAAATAAAGCTGTGTTTTTGCTAGTAAATTTAAGGACATGAAATTAGGGACCCATTATTTCAATGTCAGTCAGTCAGTCAATAGGCTTTATTTCGATAAAACATATCTTTAAACGCATTACATAGCACAACAAGTTAAAAACCAGAACATATAGGAGTCGTGGCCAGCAACATGGCGCTGTAAGCCGCATCTGCTAGGAGCTCCGTACAGCCGACATCGATCCGACGATAATACAGCACCCAACGGCCGCTAAACGCTCTAAAAGAGTGGCGGAAGGTGCTCAGACCCCAAGAGATTGCCCGATACGGCCCTGGGGGACGAATTGGTCCGAAAAACAGGCGAAACGTCCAGCGGCGTGCAAAGCCGGAGCCGGACCCAAGATGGCGGCGCCCAATATGTCCTAATCCGGCGTTGTGAACCGGAGCGCCCGGGACCCAGTGGGGGTAAGGAAGGGACCACCGAGATAGTGCGGCAGCCAAAGGATCTGAGTGAAGGAGCCCCGGAGACTTCAGGACCACACTGCGGGAAGGCGCGAGGCAAGTACGCTAACGGCCGCACAGCAGTGACGTGAGCACCATCCCCCCAGCGCCCGGCATCGGAGAGGGACGCCTGCTGGGTCGGAGACGCTGAGTGGGGAGGAGCGCAGGCAGAAGGCAGCCTGCAAATGGGAAACTAAGAAAGACGCTGGGGGTCCCTAGTGGGACAGAGTAACGGGAGGAAGGCAGCGATCCTTGGAGCTGCTCCCCCCCCACCGCAAAGTGCCAGCAAGATACATAGGGGAACAGGACACAGGGGGATGCCTGAACGCGCCGGCGGAGGCCGCGACGGTAGGACCGCAGACCCGAAAACAGGTCGCCCGCTTCTCCGGTGAGTGAGGGGAAGGATTGGAGTTTGGGGCCATCTCCCTGGAAAAGATTGCAGGAGTCGCGCCGCCGCACGTGCATGGGGTAGGCCCATGGGGACTGGAACGGTGCACTGCACATGGAATGAAAGTAGCCGGCCTGCAACAACCCTGGCCTGAGGGAGAGCGGCACCCATGGCGATACGGGCTCGGAGGCAAGGGTCAGACGGGGCAGCATCCTTTCCCTCATTGATTGGTAGAGCCCTACGGACGGGACGGATGCAGCGTATTGTATGCTCAGGACGCAGAAAGAAGCCTGGGCCTGTGGAAAGCACCCACTCTGGGGGTAGTGCTAGCCGCCCGGGGATACGCAGAAAAGAAGAGAGGGGCGAACTGTTGGACAGTGTAAGGAGATCCAGTGGGGGCGACGCGGTGGAGGGCCAAAGACGTGATCGGACCGTCGAAAAGAATATAGACCCTGCACTCTCTCCCCACAGATGCGGGACCGTACAGGAAAGGGGAAGAAGGACGCGGCCGCTAAGGCCCAGAAGTAAGGCACCATTGACAAATTTGCAACTGCGCAGACCTTCAACGCTAGGGAAGGAGTTGGAGCCAGCTCAGACACGGCCCTCCTGATGGGGGTGATCCAGGCGTCCAGGGAAGACATTCAAGCCTCGCGGGCAGCCCTGGAGGTGAAAATTGGTGAAGTGGGAGTTGAGGCTAATTAACTGCGGCAGGACTTCTGGAACCTCACGGAAAGAGTTACCACGGCCCAAACAAGGATCGGCGAAGCAGAAGACGTTATCCATGCCCGGCAGAAGGATGTTAAAGACCTGATGGCTTCTCATAAGCAACTCCAAGGGAAAGTTGATGATGCGGAAAATAGGGCAAGACGCAATAACCTCCACTTTGTGGGATTTAGGGAAGGAATCGAAGGATCTAATGTGGCGGAGTTTCTGCGCACATGGCTGGTTGAAACCTTGCCCCAAGCGTCATTCTCCAACTGCTTTATCATTGAAAGAGCACACACTCATGGCTAAACCATTGGCGGGAGGTAGGTCGCGACCGATAATAGCGAGATTCCTCAACTTCGCCGACAGGGATGCGATATTGCGAGATGCCAGGAAGAAGGGAGAGATACGAATCGAGAACTCTCAGATAATGATCTTTCCGGACTACAGTCAGGAGGTGCAGAGGATGAGACGATCCTTTGATACGGTGAAAGCCAAGCTTAGAGACTTGAAGATACAGTATATGCTCCTCTTCCCGGCTAAACGAAAAGTAATATACAAGGACAAGATGCACTCACCCGGAGGACGCATGGCAGTGGTTGGGGGAACGTCCACATACGGGAAGGCGAGAGGAGGATGGGAGGAACACGGAGTCGGAAGGCCTGCCGAATGGTAACCTATGGGAGATGGTGAAACCACAACGCAGACGCAGAATGAGGGGGCGAGGACATCGCAAACGACACCTTACCCATCGCAGCAGAACACCCAGGCTGGCTCCAGATTCCGGGCCCTGGAGTCCGAGAGGCGCACGGAGGGAGAGGACGACGCGGGAAAAGCTACGTCAGGGAGTGAGGAGGATGAAGAACAATCACTTCATCAGGATACGAACAGCACCCCGGGGCAGGGCGAAGGCATAGACCATATCGCCTGAGCGAGAAGGCGACTGGGTGGAAGAGATATCGGCTGGACTAATCGGAGACACGTAAGTGGCTTACACACCTCCTAAATGTTATTTTTCTATTTTAGAACTTGGTTATTTTTATACCTAATCGCTTTTGTTATAAGAACTGTCAAATAGAACTTTGGGTACAGTGGGATATTATCCTTACTGACTGCGTTTTGCTCTTCAAGTTGGGGTAGGCCAGGGGAGGGGAAGAGATAGGGGAGGGCGACAGACCTTTTCCTGCCGATAAGTCCTGCCACAGAAGGGGGTAGATGGTGGGACCGAAGGGGGAGGAAGGTAGGGAGGGGGGAGCGAGGTACAGTTGGGGATGTTTACGATGTTTCATGGGGGGTATAACAATGTTTTTTATCATGGCATATCAAGCACACACATGCGCAACACGGCAAATCCCACCTTGGACCGCAGGGACCCAGCAGTTTTCATTGCACGATTACGCCTATGGGTAGCCTTGAACGAGAGCCCGTACACAAAGGGGGATTTAAGGTGCTAGCACATGCAGGGGTTACTACAGGCTTACGTGGAGTGGCAATCTTGATTAAAAAAGACCCACCTATGAGAGTGGCGCAGACTTGGACGGATCCACGGGGCACATATGTCGGGGTACGCAGCAGGTGGGGAAGGCGGGAGTACACTTTTGTTTCGGCTATGCACCACCTAAACTGCAGACAGACACCTTGAAGGGAGTTTCAGACATCATCATTAATACTTCTGACACAACACAAATAATCGGGGGAGACTTTAACGACGTCATGAACCTTGAGATAGACAGGACAGGTGACCGCGACAGGCCGCAGATGGTGACTCCATTGGCCAAAACCATGAATGCGCTTGGTCTCCTTGATGTCTGGCAATGGCTTCACCCAGAAGCCAAGGCTTTCTCCTTCTTCTCTGGAGCACACAAAGTGTACTCCCGCCTGGACTATGCCTTTATGGCACGGCAGGCCTTGCAGGTATCGGACTCAGCGGAGTACTGTGCCCGGGGGGTGTCAGACCACTCGCCATTGCTTCTGACGATAGGATGGAGACCGAGGGAGGGGCCTAAGGTACTTGGACTGTCGGCATGAAACCTACAAAACCCAGACATCCTGAAAGGACTACGGGCAGAAGTGAAGGTATACTTGGCCGAAAACGAAGGCTCGGTGGACTCCAAGGTAGTCCTTTGGGAGGCTCTTAAAGTGGTACTGAGGGATAGGGCACAGTGTAGGCTGGCGGAAGATAGAAAAAAAAGTCCAGAATGAGATACGATACAGGGACTGGAAGCGAGCATACTGAAGGTGGAAAAAGAACACTTACGTACAAGGTATCCAGGGAACCTTAGACGCTTGGTAGAACTACAGACTCAATATAGACACTTAGTGACAGGGGAAGCAAGGTCGCAGGCACTGGCGACCCTACATAGGGTGTACGATGTAGGAGATAAATCTGGCAGGTTGTTGGCGTGGCTAAGCCGAAGAGAGAGAGATGATAGATGGGTGGAGAAGGTGCGAGATGGTCAAGGTGAATGGGCGCACACGGACAGCACGATAGCGGATGCATTTGCCGAGAGCTATAGCACCTTTGACCAAGCACGTGACCTGGGGTCGAGAGAGGAGGCACTGCAATATATGGCGCCTATTGATATCCCGACTCTAGAAGGGGCGGATCGCTTAGACCTAGAGCGAGACATAACCGAAGAGGAAGTGAGAATCGCAATGACTAAGCTTCGTGCTGGGAAGGCGCCTGGCCCGAATGGGTTCCCAGCGGAGCTCTTCAAGAAAATGGCGGACCTCCTGACGCGCCACTTGCTAGGCCTCTTTCGGGATGCTGAAGAGGAGGGACAATTCCCGCTGGACCTTAGAAAGGCCACAATTATCCCAATTCACAAACCGGGGAAGCCCGCTGAGGACTGTTCGTCCTACCGCCCGATCTCCCTCCTGAATGTGGAGGTGAAACTGTTTGCAACAATCCGAGCTCTCCGCCTTCGGCGGGTCATACCGGGACTGGTCCATCTTGACCAGACGGGGTTTATCCCGGAAAGGGCAACCAGGTATAACTTGCGGAGGACACACAATTGGCTTCGAGAGGTGAAAAACAGGGAGGAACCTCACTGGTTCCTGTTGCTAGATGCCGAGAAGGCATTTGATGCGGTCCACTGGCCTTTTATGGAGGGAGTACTGGAACGTATTGGATTTGGTCCTAAATATAGACGCAAAATCAAACTGCTATATACACACCCAAGTGCTAGGGTTAGAATCAATGGGACACTGTCGAAGGCCTTCCCAATACAAAGGGGTACGAGGCAGGGATGCTCCCTCTCCCCCCTGTTGTTCGCCTTCACTATTGAAGTGATGGCGTGCGCGGTCAGGCAGAACGTGGGAATTACGGGATTCCAGATAGTGTGGTAAATTAATTTTACCGAATCATTTTTCCATATAATTATCAATAAAAGACAGCTCATTCAAATGAGAGGCAAAGTCCGTGGAATCTGAGTCATACGGGCTTTAATGGAAAATCCTCGAGGATTTGGACATCATGTTCCATCACCTCTGAGGTTCAGGAAGGGACATTCAACGTTTTATTAGCATTACACATTATATATAGTAAAATGTTACAATTGAAACCAATACAGTAGGCGTAACAGGTGGAAAGAGAGAGATAAGAACAGATGTGCGTAACAGGAGGCGTGTAAAAGAGCGTACACATGGGCGTACACTGTACATGTCAGAGAAACGTCATAAGAAACGTCACATGTGGGTGGATGCATAGAGAAAGTTGCAGGATCAGCAGAAACCTATGACCTGCATGCGCGCGCAACTAGGCATGACGTGTAACTGGGGAGAACTGGGGGCTTTGACTTTAGCACTAGTGGAGGAGACTGGTGTCTGGAATGTCAGGGCAACCTGTACCTATAGCATATCGGGTATCTCATGTTTGGAGGATGTAGTGTCTGAAGTAAAAGGTCTCTCGGGCAGAGGTCGTTCAATACTGAATGCTAGTGCGTGCATACGTGTCTTGGTGCAACGTGCGGAGCCATGGGCCTATCATGGTAACGGGTTCAGTAAATCACTTGCAAGGAGGACAGGAAGGCCGGGCCCTTTGCTCTGCAGCCGGGAAGATGTTTACCTATTACACTAGACTGGAATGTGTTTTCGAGGAGGCTGAGCAGATAACTGTAGGCAAAACATGAATTTGGAAGGCAGTCCAGGCCGAGCCGGGCACCGCTTCGCTAGCAGGAAGTAAGGCAGGGGTCAGGGATGCGTACAGCTTTCGGAGACAGGAGAGATGAGGCAAAGAGGCCTCGTTTAAGGGCCTAGCTCGACTGGGCCAGGAAACATGGAGAAAAAGTGTGCGAGATTCAGAAGTGTACCATGTAAAGACGTTGGCACCATATGCCTAGAAGCCTAATTAACGGGATTTCTTTGCATGACTGGATAGCTGACATGTTAAGGATGGACGCAAATGTATTTGCGTCTTTCTAGCATGTACAGAACAGACGTTACACGACATACAAGGAACATGGGTGCATGGATAGGGTGCGAGTGGGGGACACATTAGCTACCTGAAAATTTCTATTACCTCATTCCCTCCTTGGACCCTACTACACCCTTTAGGATATATCTATATTCATAAGACCATCTATCTGTTCGTAAAGCATCATTTGTTCTTCTTTCTTTATTCGGGAACGGGAACGTGTACTTGGACGGGGTATACAAGCTGTGGCGCACAAGCCGCAAATCGCTGGCCCACATTGCAGACAGAGACAACAACTGAATACTATGACCAATATTATTCCTAGGAATGATAACAATTTCCATCCCCAGGCGGATATTACACTCCAGAGCCAACCGGACCAAGTCCAGGTGTCTGGATTCTGGTGCATCTGATGAGCTATGGTATGGAGCCTCGCTATCGCCTTATACACGGATGGCGCGTTATTAGGAATAAACATGCGACAACTGGATCCGATGACTCTACAAGCCCCGCCCCTATCTGCCAGGATGACGTCAAGGACAAGGCGATTTTGAAGAACAACAAGTCTCATAGCAGACTGTTCCTCGGTCAGGTTACCTAAAGCAAAAGTAGTCTCGTTCACTACTGCTTCTAAAGTTCTAGTCAATCTTCGAATTATCTTACTATTTTGGACAGGACCTATAAACCAAAAATATCCTTTAATGTAATCTTTGTACTGATCCCATTTTGATTCAGAATATTCGATAACGGGAGGAAGGTCTCTCTTATGTGTCACATGTACAAGGTTTGAATTTCTGTGATAATCAGGCGGGGCTAGGAAAACAGGTGGCAATAGGAACGCAATATAGCACGTCCCATCCCAATCCAATGGCAGACGTACGTAGGCTGTCTGACCACATATAAAATAAGAATGGCGGGAAGCTTTGAAAGTAGACTTTCCTTTATCACTGAATTCGACAACAGTATTACAATCACTGTGTCCTAGATGTACTGAACCATTCTTTCTGACGCATAATTCACCTTTCACTGGCAAAACTGTAATAAACGGCAAGTCCGAATTAGTCTCAGACTGCACATTCAGGATCATGAGGTTAAGTGTAAAATTACCTAATCCATACACTTCATTTTCTAGATCGGTCCCTGTCCTTTGGGAAAGACCTTCTTGGTCTGGGAAACATATTTTATTCATGACTGTATTCAGGTTCCCCCATATCCAATTGCCTTGGGAAACCGTGGACTTACTATCTAGGGAGGACATTAAAGTAAACCATGCACCACACGAACCATTATGTGTGAACGGATAAGGAAAGAGGGGCAGAGCTCCCTTGTACTTCTGGTAGGGAGGGAGTCGGCCACATACCCAGCAATTAGTGGCATTGCTGGTCTGGTGAGAATGGTGTAACATACGGATGAATGTATTGTTGCACATGGCTAAACGATAGGACAATTCATGGGGAGGCAGGTCACTAAAAGTGTGCTCTACAGTATCATTAGAAGAAGCATGTACATGTGAATCAAGAGGGAAGAAAACGTGTAACATTAGACTAATGCATATAATCGTAAGACTCAGAAGAAACATAGAAATTAAGGCGATGATGCATCTGCTGTGCAAAACTTTACAGTACTTTTTTCTTTTCTCATCACGCCTATCTCTCTGACTACTTGGGTCTATCTTATACATGTCAGAAACCTGTCTAACCGCTTCACCCAAGGGGGACTTAAACAATTAAACGCTGTCTGACTTACTAGACCTTAACTTTGTACGGTACTCCTCTTGGGGAGTTTTCTCTAGCAGGGGGAGTTTAGAGTCAGAAAGTGGGCAGCCCTTAATCGGGATTTCTGGACACAGTCCGTGAACTTTTTTAACGTGGCTCGAGTGCAGCCAGCCTTTTCTTCCTTCCAGCTTGACTGCAGTTCTCGTGGACATCAACACCAATTTTGGCTGCTTCCATCTGGGTTCCAGCGGACTTTTCCTATCGAAGTTTCTCACGAAGACATGGTCACCCGGAACGACGTCATGCGGTTTTACTTGGGTGTTGTCCGGAAAGGCAGCCGCGACCTGTGAACGACAAGATTGTAGTGCAGACATCAAGGAAGCCAAGTAAGCTGTCAACATAGTGCTTTCAACATCAGTAATGCGTCTTGGCATAGGCGTACCCCACATGTTCGGGGGACGACCAAAAATAACTTCGTATGGAGACAATCCTGTCCTAGAATGGGCTACCATTCGCATGTAAAAGAGTGCAACTGACAAGGCAACTATCCAATCTACACCTTTCTCGGCACATATTTTGGCTAGGCGTGTTTTCAGGGTCTGATTGTGTCTCTCTACGAGACCTGCGGCTCCGGGATGTCGGACGCAGTGGAACTTCCACTGGTAACCTAACAGGAGTGATACCTGTTTCATAAGCTCGGACGAGAATGGCTGTCCATTATCAGAGTACACGACACGGGGCAAACCATATCGTGGGAAGAACTCACGTACCAGCTGTTTGGCAGTGGTTGCAGCAGTGTAATCGGGGACTGGATATGCTTCTGTCCATCGGGAAAGAGCACATACAACTACGAGGACATATTTGAATCCTCGGCATCTGTCCATCTGGATATAATCCATCTGGAGGACTTCAAAAGGATGGTCAGGAGGATGAAATCCACCCTGTTCCACGGGGACACCTTTTCCTGGATTAAACTGACAACAGATCATGCAAGTACGCACTTTCTGTTTCGCTGCTGCTCATAAATGTTTGTTGAACCAGAGATTCTGTAAACTGTCTAACATGGTTTTCTCTCCTAAGTGTGCTGGACTATGTGCTGTATTAATGATGATTTGAACCATAGAGTCGGGGAGGAACAATGTGGCTCTTCCCTTCGTCATCCATCCCTGATCTGTTTGGATCCCTCCTTGTTCAGTCCATTTCTTGATTTCGTCTGGGGCTGCATGTGTCTGTATGTCGAGTACATCTAGAGTGGGATCCTTAACTGTCAGGCAATGTGTCAGTGAAGTTACTTCAGTCTTTGTCATATCAGTCGGTATGTCTGTCTGAGCTGTGAGTTTGGCTGTTCGATCTGCCAGGTCGTTACCCTGGGAAATAGTGTCAGTGACTTTAGTATGTGCTTTGCACTTCATAATGGCTATGGCTGTAGGCAAGTGTATTGCTTCTAACAGGGCTCGAATGAGGGGACCATGCTGGATCTTGGTACTGTGAGAAGTTAAAAAAACTCTCTCTTCCCAAAGGACACCGAAGTCGTGAACGACTCCGAATGCATACTGTGAATCTGTGTATATGTTAACTTTCTTGTTCTTGGCTAGTATACAGGCTTGGGTCAGAGCAATGAGCTCTGCAGCTTGAGCAGACAGTGTGTCAATACGGTGTGTTTCTATGACTTCAGTTTCAGTGGTCACTGCGTATGCGGCCACTAACTCTCCTGTGCTTGTTCTCATACATGAACCATCCACGTAAAGTGTCAGGTCTGGGTCGGTCAATGCAATATCTGTCAAGTCTTGTCGGGGCTTTGTCACTGTATTAATGACTTCTACACAGTCATGTGGTGCTGGATCTGTTGTACTCGAGGGTAACAATGTGGCAGGGTTGAGTATGTTGCAGCGTCTGATTTCTATGTGTGGCTGGAACAGTGTCAGTTCATAACCTGTCAGTCGTGTTATGGTCAAGTGTTGAGTCTGGGTACGGTTCAGAAGAACTTCCACGGAATGTGGAACCTGTACTGTCAAGAGATGTCCTAACACTATTGAATCGCTTTGTCTGATAGCTAGAGCTGTTGCTGCAACTGATTTCAAGCACGCAGGCAGAGCCTGGGCTACTGGATCCAATGTACTAGAAAAATAAGCACAAGGCTTATGGTGTCCTGCTTGATCTTGTGTGAGAACAGATAATGCAGTGCCATCGCGTTCTGTGACAAAAAGTGTAAAAGGTTTGCTGTAACATGGTGTCGCTAGAACTGGTGCTTGACATAAAGCTTTCTTCAAGTCATTAAAAGCTTGTGTATGTTCCTGAGTCCAAGGGAGGACAGTCGAAGTCGCTGCCTCCTGTGTTGTCAACTGTATGAGTGGCTTGGCTAGAAAAGCATACTGGGGAATCCATTGTCTGCAGTACGAAGTGAGGCCAATAAAGACCCGTACTTCCTTTTGTGTCTTGGGTTGTGGCAGATGTGCAATTAACTGGATACGATCTGGTGTCAACTGTCTACCCCTCTTGGACAGCAAGTGTCCAAGGTATACCACTTGCTGGGCACAGAATTGGAGCTTCGAAGGGGACACTTTGTGCCCCTTTTCGGCCAGAAAATACAAGACTGTCAGTGACGCGCGCTCGCAGTCACGTTCGGTCCGTGCTGTGATCAAGAGATCATCAACATATTGCAGTAGAGCAGTGTCAATAGGCATGTGAATACTGTCCAGTTGTCTTTTCAATGCTTGGCTGTAAATACTAGGACTTTCCATGAACCCTTGAGGTGCACGTGCAAATTTAAAGCTTCGGCCATTTAAACAGAATCCGAAAAGGTATTGGCTATCGGGATGAATGGGGACGCTAAAGAAGGCGTTCTTAAGATCGATTACAGTAAAGAACGTAGCTTCGGAATCAATGGCAGTCAATAGTGACGAAATGTCTGGGACCACTGGGTACTGTGGTACTATGCATTTATTGAGTTCTCGAAGATCGATCACCAGTCGATAGACTGGAGGTGCATTCGGGTCAGTTCGTTTAAGAACCGGAATGATTGGAGAATTACATACATTGGAGTCAGTTTCTACACCTACTCCTTGGGCAATGAGTTCGTTAATAATTTTCAGTAAGGCTGTTACAGCCTCGGGGGGCAATTTGTATTGTCGGATTCGGGGCAGTACAACACCTTGCTTGAGTGTGACACGATAGGGAGTAATGTGCATACAACCTACATCAGTTGGACCTTGCGCCCATAAATGCTGTGGAACATTATTCAATCTTGCATCAAAATCTCTCAACACATAATGACCCTTAAAGTCACGTAAGAATAATCTCACTCCTTCCGGAGAACAACATATAACAGCTCCTATAGATTTCAGCGTTTTAAAACCAAGCAAGTTTTCGGGACATGATTTCGTAAGTAACAGATCTGTAGTACGGGACAATGGACCAACTGCAAGGGGAACTGGCTTTGATACTTCGTTAACAATAGCTTTCCTGAAAATCCAAGGGAAACATTCTGTGAGCCTGAGAGGGGTGCCCCTGGAACCTCGTCATGACTAATGGTAGTTCTGCTCACCCCTGTGTCAATCAAAAATTTTCTGTCTTTCCCTAATACCTGACTATGTACATAGGGACCATCTTGATCTACAGGAACCTCGATAAGGGGCAAGCCAAACTCCCTCTCTAGGCTGTTTCATGTGTACTGCTGATAATCGGGGTAATCGGACTGTGCATACTGGTACATTTGCTGTGTGACATGTTGTGTTGCAGCAATGGGTTGGGGTACAGCTACTGTCTGTTGCTGTGCATTCTGTGGAGGTTGCGGGTTCTGTGGAATATTCTGTGGAATATTCTGTGGAACGTGTTCTGGTCTAGGCGGACGTGGTTTTTCTTTCGTTTTGCCTGTAGCAATATTGTGTCTGAGAACGGCACATTCATTTATAAAGTGACCTGGCTGTTTGCAGTAATTGCAATTCCCCTTAACAGGAGCTGCAGAATGACTAGTCTGTGTGTTCTGCGTGTTACCCCTCTTCTGACCATCTGCTGGAACAGACTGGGCAACTAGTACTTTCATTTTCGTGTCTTTCATACGTCTCTGTTCATGATCGTGTTCCTCTCTAATTCTGTTCTGGTGGTACTGTAACATCTGTAACATTTGGGAAGGCGTATTAGCTTGCCATGTGCTTTCGACTTTCAATACTCTGTTTTTAACCTGTGGTAAGGAATTCTCGACTAATTTGGTCACAAAAAGATGTGGATATGATTCGCTACTTGTTTTCAGGCCACTATTAATAATGAAACATTTCTCAAATCTGGAATAAAAATCACTAGTGTCTTCGTCTTGTTTCTGTTTGCAGGCTGAGATTGCATCCCAGTCTTCCTTTTTAACTGTCAATAATCTAGGCAAGACCTGTACTAATAATCCTGGTAATGCTTTAGTTTTGTCCCCAAGACCTAAACCTGGGGTACGTCCCTTTTCCTCGTCTTCTAATTCAGTCCAGATAATCTTTTTATCTCCCACCTCCCATTCTTTTTCTTTCAGTTTTTTGTAAATCCCTGCTGGCAACAATACTTTTAACATTTTAAGAATGTCGGAATACGTGTAATCTCCCATAAGTAACATGTCTTTTAATTCACGGTGGAACCCTGCAGGATCTTTATCGTGACAAGGTACTATTTTCTTCATTTCCAATAATTCCATTTTGGTCAAAGGAGTGTATACGAATACGCGTTTAAGCGTACCCCCTGTAGTCTGGACGGGATGAACTTCTCGTAAGGGATTCTGTCGGTCTAGATGATATGGCTGTCTTACTGGGGGTGGAACAGAAACAAAATGTGGAGTCAGGAAAGTTCTGTATTTGTGACGTTGTTCTAGAATAGTATTAATTAAATCGGTACCTAGGCCTCTCCATCTTCTCAGGAGTAAGTCTTGCAATATATTATACAATGGACCTGGATCGGATTGTTGATTTTCATATAGTGTAATGAGATGTTGGATCATGTATATACCAGCTAGTCGCTGTTCTTCTGGAGTAAGGCTCAAAAACGTTTGCGCTACTGAATCATCTTTATATATACTGTCATTTCCAGCCCATTGAACTGCTGACCGGGCTAGTTCCTGATCGCGCATGATATTAAGTTCATGATAACCTATTCTTTCTTTCAGTATTTTATCAGTATCTTGAAATACATGTTCAAGAGAACATTGCTCTGGTATGGGGGAAAGGAAACATTTCTTGTTTTCTAGACGAATGGGTCTGTCAAAAGGTCTATCAAAAGAATACTGTTTAGGGAGTTTCACTCTACCTACGTACGCTATTTTATCCTGATCTTCTACTGGATTCTCTATTTCTTCCTCCTCTGAGGATTCATTCTTGTCTGACTCGGCTTCCTTTTCAGCCTTCTGTCTGTCATGCATTGTTACTATTTCTTTACGGATCTTTCTGGACATGGCATCTATACAATTCTGTTTATCATGTTTACAATCTGCAATATTCTGACTCCATTTTGTCAGTACATCCATCTCTTCTTTGACAACACCTGGCCGGTCTTGTTCCCTTATCAAACAATTTATCATGAATCGTAATATTAAACCTTGTGTCTCAGCTTTCTGATATGCCATGGCCTCAGGAATACATTCTGGTCTCTCCCCCGTTCTAATAAAATGATATATTTTGTCTAGATGGTTTGTCATTTCTGGTAATAGCATCAAATAATCTGTAACACGTCGTAGACGTAACGAGGCTAACACCATGTCTCCTTCCTTGCCAGGTACTGGATCATATCTACAATCTGTAATATACTGTCTAAGATTTTCATATGTGATCGCTTTCGGTGTACGTTGCATTGCTAATTCTCTGATTGTCGTTCGTTTCACTTGTGGCGGGGTGCGGAGGTGGCCTCCTACGGCACCTCCTGAGGCAGAAGCGAGGGCATGGCCTGACGTCATGGCGGGTAGAAGAGGTATATGTAATGGGGGTGGACTCTGGGTTACAGCTGTCGCAAAAGGAATGAGAGGACCAATAGTAGGGGGACCAGTAGCAGTAGCAGCAGCAGTAGGGGAAGTGACAACAGGCGCAGGAAGCGAGTCTTGGAGACGTGGAGGGGTCGTGGCTTGAACAGATGGAACAGGCTGCTGTACATTATTAACGGGTGGTACGGGTACATTGGTATATGCTGGAGCCACGCCGTCTAAATAGGAAGAAAGGAAAATGTCTGCTGCGGTCTGTTTGTGACGGAGTTTAGTCGGAACCAATGGTGGTGGCAAGTTACGGGGTACTTCCGGGGTCGCCTGTGGCAGGCCCTCAGCAAGAACTGGATACATGCCTGTAATGAGTGCATTTCTTTGACGGTCGAATTGTTCTAATCTGACCTGTTCTCCTTCTTCTAGTAACTCTTTTTCTCTAGCTTTTTCGGATTCTTCTCTACTTTTCCCCGTTTTTCTGATTGCCTTTTCTGTTCTTCTATGCGATTCTTTACGCCACAATTCTATGGCATCTTTCTGGGATTGTCTGGCTTTCTTTTTCCACAATGCTTCTTCTACTCTCATGATGCATTCAGCATCCCATGTTCCTGAGACAGGCCATCTAAACTTTTCTTCCAGATCCTTGGTGTAATCCACCCATAAGTCTAAATACAGCACGGCATCTAAGCCATGCTTGTGATACATAAAATATCCTGGAGTGTCCCTAGGCGGGACAGGAACTGCTTCTTCGAGTATCCCTTTCCTAGTACCTATCTGACGTAATTTCGAGAACAGTGGCATGATTGGAGTGATTCAAACGTGAACACAATAAACACAGTAATAAATAATAAACAATCATTCACCCCACGACATTAAAAACACATTAAAACATTTCAGACTGAATTACCTAGTACACAGACAACACATATTCGGAAAATCTCGAGATAATACTGAATAACTAGATGCACTGCTAAAACAGTACAGACAATACCGGTCCCATAAAGAGACATGTCGGACCGTATTCACCTAAGTGAACACGTCAGGACCAGGTCTGTGTACCCAAACCTGTCTTGACCGGGCACAAATTAATGAACCCGTCTAGATGCGTTCCCAACAACGGTACTCACCGGGAAGCAAGAAACTGAAGGCCTCGGACTGGACTGGACTGCTACGACATCTGACTGCCACGCATCACGCTACCACGCATGCGCTTCGGAACAGGTGGGCCTCCGGACACCTCGGACCTTGCTCTCTCGACTAGGGCTCTGGTCGGGATCCTCCGCATTCCTCACCGCCTCGTCTGGACGTCGGACCGCAGTCTCTGTCTCCCCCGTGGGCCCGAGGGAAGATAGCAGGAAAACCCGCAAACGTGCACGGTTTCCGTCGCGGCTGTAGAAGGGGTCAAAGCCTGCGTGACTTCACCGGCGAGTGGGGAAGGGGGGGGGGGTCCCTGTTCGGGCGCCAAATTATGTGGTAAATTAATTTTACCGAATCATTTTTCCATATAATTATCAATAAAAGACAGCTCATTCAAATGAGAGGCAAAGTCCGTGGAATCTGAGTCATACGGGCTTTAATGGAAAATCCTCGAGGATTTGGACATCATGTTCCATCACCTCTAAGGTTCAGGAAGGGACATTCAACGTTTTATTAGCATTACACATTATATATAGTAAAATGTTACAATTGAAACCAATACAGTAGGCGTAACAGGTGGAAAGAGAGAGATAAGAACACATGTGCGTAACAGGAGGCGTGTAAAAGGGCGTACACATGGGCGTGCACTGTACATGTCAGAGAAACGTCATAAGAAACGTCACATGTGGGTGGATGCATAGAGAAAGTTGCAGGATCAGCAGAAACCTATGACCTGCATGCGCGCGCAACTAGGCATGACGTGTAACTGGGGAGAACTGGGGGCTTTGACTTTATCACTAGTGGAGGAGACTGGTGTCTGGAATGTCAGGGCAACCTGTACCTATAGCATATCTGGTATCTCATGTTTGGAGGATGTAGTGTCTGAAGTAAAAGGTCTCTCGGGCAGAGGCCGTTCAATACTGAATGCTAGTGCGTGCATACGTGTCTTGGTGCAACGTGCGGAGCCATGGGCCTACCATGGTAACGGGTTCAGTAAATCACTTGCAAGGAGGACGAGAAGGCCGGGCCCTTTGCTCTGCAACCGGGAAGATGTTTACCTATTTCACTAGACTGGAATGTGTTTTCGAGGAGGCTGAGCAGATAACTGTAGGCAAAACATGAATTTGGCAGGCAGTCCAGGCCGAGCCGGGCACCGCTTCGCTGGCAGGAAGTAAGGCAGGGGTCAGGGATGCGTACAGCTTTCGGAGACAGGAGAGATGAGGCAAAGAGGCCTCGTTTAAGGGCCTAGCTCGACTGGGCCAGGAAACATGGAGAAAACGTGTGCGAGATTCAGAAGTGTACCATGTAAAGACGTTGGCACCATATGCCTAGAAGCCTAATTAACGGGATTTCTTTGCATGACTGGATAGCTGACATGTTAAGGATGGACGCAAATGTATTTGCGTCTTTCTAGCATGTACAGAACAGACGTTACACGACATATAAGGAACATGGGTGCATGGATAGGGTGCGAGTGGGGGACACATTAGCTACCTGAAAATTTCTATTACCTCAATAGGGGCCGTGGGAGCTCAGGAGGAAAAGCTGTCCTTATATGCGGACGATGTCCTGATGTATATCACGCGGCCGGGGACCACGATCCCAGCACTGTTCACGGAATTGGACCGCTATGGCGCCAGGTCTGGCTACCAGATCAACTGTCATAAGTCGACTCTTTACGACCCTTGGGGTGGAGACAGCTGGCCCGCCCTGCCTGAGAGACTGCAGACAACTGGAGAGGGATTCATGTACTTAGGGATATTTATTACAACGAACGGAGACCTCTACTACGACCGTAACCTCGCTCGGGTTCAACGTAACTTCAAGACAGATGTTAGTAGGTGGCAGACGCTCCCCCTGACGATTCTTGGACGGGCAGCCATGTTTAAAATGATTTTGCACCAAGATTTCCATACGCCTTCCAGAACGAATATTTCCCCATAAAGAATACAATATTTCGAGACATACATGCAGACTTGCGGGCGTACCTCTGGCTGGGTAAGCATCCGAGGGTGGCGCTGGCGACCCTGCAGAGACACCAATACGATGGGGGTATTTCACTGCCAGACCTGGAGGCCTACTATTGGGCGGAACACCTGGTCCCCATAAACAAGTGTATACACGCACCGGCCACACACATTACTTACGCGCTGGAGAGGCACACTATGGGCATCCACACTTGTCTCTATTACATTTACGGGGGAAAGGGCAGGCTAAGCTGCTGCCGGCTACTAAAATCACACTAGGGGCATGGAAAAGGGCGAGGAAAGCCATTCAGTGGGACCCTAAACCAACGAAACAGATGCCTCTGTGGGACTGCGCATGGCTAAAAGAAATCAGCAAGTTAAAAGGGTTTCAGGGTTGGGACGCCATAGGCATCTCTACTTTAGGTGACGTAGTCAAAAAGGGGGCTCTGCAATCATTCCCGTCGCTACAAGCAGACTTTGGGCTCCATCGGTCCCAGTTTTTTAAGTACATGCAACTAAGACATGTGTGGAGAGCGGAGGGGGCACAGTTGGAAGCACTCCCTGAATACGCGCCCTTGGAGGGTCACTTGTTACAGGACAGGATCCCTGGCAAGGCAGTATCCTTCATGTATAAGACTATTATGAACAACAGACCTAATAGGTTGGTGGGGCTCCGAGCCACATGGGAACAGGAGGTGAGAGACATGGATGACGTGGACTGGGGTGTAGTGCTTATGTACCCCAGGGAGGTGGCGATTAAGTCACATCTCTGTTTGATCCAGTTCAAAATCCTGCACAGGGCATACTTTGATAGAGTACGACTATGGAAAATGGGGAGAATAGCAGACCCTTGTTGCACGTGATGTGGTCATGAAAGGGGTGATTTTTTACACAATCTCTGGTCATGCCCAAACATTCAAACATACTGGGGGGGGGGGTCCTTGCTGAACTGGGAGAGGTGCTAGGGGTAGACATACCGACAGACCCAAGTCTTGCACTTCTGGGAATGACTAACGATGTGGATGTACCCAGGCCGCAGCTGATTTTTCTGGTGCTAGCCCTGGTGGTGGCCAAGAGGGACATAGCCAGGAAATGGGGGGCACCAGACATACCGACACTAGAGTAATGGAGGAGGGGAATGGACCTCTACATGGCGGCCGAAAGGGTTACACACAAAGCACGAGGGTGCCCGAAGAAATTCCGAAGAGTGTGGGGTAAATGACGAATCTATCATGGAATAGATGGAGGTCTCTAAAGGGACACGAACACTCTGCTGCACGATTGACATAAAAGGGGTGAATATAGGGGCCACATGCCCCCTGCAGCCAACAACTCTGGGAACTATATGGATGGAACACTTGATGGGGGACATTGAGGTCCTAGACCAAGAGGGAGGCGGGCGGGATAAGGGGTGGGGGGAAGTGGAGTTGTTGCTTGATGCTGACATGTCTGTTGTATATAACGTTTCTTTGCTGTAAAACAATAAAAAAAATTAAAAACCAAACAAACCAGAACATACAAAATGCATCTGCAAATTAGAAAAATAGTGCACATGACGTCAGTAAAATACTTAAGAAGGCCTAGCTAGACGGACCATAATTAAACAATTTCATTAAGCCTTTTAGATCTGATCGACCAAGCCCATCTTAAAAATTTTGACAAACCACACACGAACAAAGGCCGGGTGTCAGACATCAAAATTCGCAGTGCGACTATGTGGTGTCTGGTGCCCAACTCTTTACACAATGGTTTTAGCCACCTAGATCTTGGCGATTTAGAGGCAGGCATTCAAATAGGAAGTGGGCAACAGACTCGACCCTAGACGTGCAAAATAGGCAAAAAGGTGAGGTTTGGGCCGGGATTTTCCAGCGTGCAGTCAATTCACCCACTGGGAGCATGCTACTCTAAACTTAAAATACAAAGCCCTATCTATAGATTTTAAAATTATGTCAAGGTAAGGTTCTTGGAAGGCCACGTCCTTGATCCTAAGGAACTCAATGGTTGCTCTACATTATTTGGGGTCGGTGCTACTCTTATCCGATACCCAGCTCCGATAGATATTTTCAAGGACAGATTTAGGGGGGCAGATCTAGTAAGCCAAGCTTCCCCGAGCCCTAGCTCCCCAAGCAGGAATTTAACATCCCTAAGCCACCCAATTTTGGACCAGCCAGGCATCGACAGTACTTCCAACAAACCTTCCGCATAACTGGTAAGTTCGGGAACACGCCACAAGCGGGCCCAGAGTAGTAAGGGACGAAGCTTTGCCTGGTCTTTAATTGAGCGGCATCCCATATCGAGTAGCAGGGGTAACGTCGGGGTACTCTGAGGGAGAGCCATCAGGTTCTTCAAGAATTTATTCTCGGAACAAGATAGCTGATCAATATTATGGGTTCCCCAGAGTTGCTTTTTTTGTTGTTTTTGTTTTTTTACTCCTCATCTCACCGTGTCAAGTCTTTGTGGAACATGTACAGCCTTACTATCTCTCTATGGGCCACCAGGCTGACCACACTTTAACTCGGGTCACCAGACCTCCTCCCCTTTAGTACCGGGGACATGGTGTCATCATTGGAGTGTCCGGATCAATCTTAAGTTCCTTCCCCCCCTTATTAGAGGGTGCCAGATGTTAGACGGCTTCTCCTCTGCCCTCTCATATTCCAACCGGGCCATATTGAATGATGCATTTAGCCAGTCCTCGCTACTCGGGGGGAGGCGATCCTTCCACCTCCTACAAATTTCCCTCCTTGCTAGTAGGATCAAGTAGAGAAGGAGCCCTCTATCTTTCAAAGTAACTGTCTGATAGAACACCCCATCATCCCCAAATATGATCAAAGAGGAGTTTACATTAATCACAGTGCTGAAAAGACCTGACAATACCTGACCTATCTCTTTCCAATATTTCTCCAGATCTTTACAATCTACAAACATATGAATGTCATCCGCCATCACTTCATGGCACCTCGGACATTGTGGAGGAGGGACAGGGGCAAATTTCCCTATTTTTTAAAGGGTATAGTAGAGCCTATTAGTTACAAAGAAATGGTTCTTTTTCAGGCAGGCAGGCTTAACATATTTATATAAGATCTTCAAAGATGTTTCAAACATGCCCTCTGCCTGTGATGCCAGTGGAGAATTGTTCCATACCCTCTCAGCCGGTGGTGTCTCCATATCGTCACCCTTTAAAAGCTTTTGGTACCATACCGAAATTTCCTTTACAATAGGTATGGATGATCGACTGAGTCTTTCTACTACCTCGCATCTCCCCCCGTTCCGCTATGTGCCAAGACACCAATTGATTCCCTACCTTCACCTTCAAATACTCCCATGGGTGTATCCCTTCACATCCATTAAATCTTTCCATTTCAAGATTCCGGCTCTTCTAATAGGCATTGCCAGGGCATCTTTCAGACAGTCCGGAGTACCGGGCGAATCCAAATTGGAGATGATTCCGAGTAGTACCCAATCCCAATACCTATCCTTACCCTGTACCAGATCTCTAGGGCTGTTTTTAAAATCTTCAGTCGCACCCTCTTGAAAAATCTTGGAGATCCAAATGTATACATAAATTCATCATTTCCCCCCTCCACTCTCACCATTCCTTGCAACAATCTGCCCCAAGGTGAATCATCAGGTCTAGTGAGTAACATACGTAGGCTCTTAAACTGAAATGCCACTGCGTAGAGGCTAATACCGAGAGGGCTAGCCCACCTTTTAGTAGCCTCCTTCTAAGTTTATTCCAGGTCAGGCGGACCCCTTTGTCCCCCCACACAAAGCTCCCAATTTTGCCCAGTATCTTTTTTAGATCTTTCTTCGGAAATGATAGGGGGATAGTTGAAAATAAATATGAAAGCTGGGGGAGAAGAACCATTTTTACCAAATTCACTTTCCCATAAATAGTTAAGGGGAGGTTCTTCCATCTTTTAAACAAGCAATCTATTTCTTTAGTTGTTCTATCTAAATTTATCTTAGGGATCCGATCCAGTTCACGCACAACATAAGTCCCCAGGTATCTAAACTCCAAACTCTCTGTCCCTACCCAGTGATCTATGTTCCAGCACATAACCTCGGTCTAGATCTATTTACCTTATAACCCGATAGTGCCCCGAACTCTGCTGTTAATTCCTCAATCCTGGGGATAGCTATAGCTGGGTCTCTCATATACAGGATCAGATCGTCTGCATATAGGGCTAACTTAGAACTATACTGTCCGGACTGGAAAGGTGTTAAGATAGTATCAAGCCTAATTGTCTGGGCCAGTGGTTCAATGTATAGGTTGAACAATAACGGGGAGATGGGGCATCCCTGTCTGGTTCCCTGCTTAATGTTAATGATCCATTTAAAAGGATCCTGGCAGAGGCACCCTTGTAGCAGTTCTTTAGAGTGTAAATAAATACTTGCCCAAAACCCATTATTTTCAGGACTTCCCACAGATATTTCCAACAGACTTTATCGAATGCCTTGGCCGCGTCCAAAGCTACCACGGCCAAGGGTTCTGATTTTTCCACCGCTACGTCGATATTCCCCAACAACAGGTGTGTTTGGTCTTCAATGTGTCTACCCGCCACAAAACCCTAATGGTCCTCATGGATCAATTTAGTTATTAATTTGGCCAATCTCCCTGCCAAAATACCCACAAAGATTTTATAGTCTGCATTTAGCAGGGAGATTGGTCTGTATGAGTCTGCTTTTTGGGGGTCCTTCCCGGGATTCAAAATCAGCACAATTATAGCTTCCCTCCAGGAGTTTGGGATCCTACCTGTAGATGAATAGATGGAGTTAAAGATAATTTCTAGAAAGGGACATAGCTCATCTATTAGGTGTTTATATACCTCACTAGGCAGTGCATCAGTACCAGAAGCTTTTTTTTAATTTTTTAAATTTTTTAATCTGTGCTACTATCTCTTCTTTTGTTATGGGGGCATCGAGGCTATCTCTTCCCTCCTCGGTTAATTTTGGCAGATTCTTATTACTTAGCCATGTACATAGGGCTTCAGTGGGCGGATTTACATCTTCTCTATACAGATCAGTGAATAAGGAGAGGAGACAGCTTTGCATATCCTCTATTTTCCTTGATGTTTCCCCATTGCTGTTAATTATTAACTCCTTGATATCATTCCTAGCCCGATCAGTTCTAGACTTCCATGCTAATAGAGCTCTTGCCTTTTCACCGTATTCGAAATTATCCATCCTACTTGTGTCCCATTGAGCATTACATTTAGCATCTAGATGCCCTCTATATGATTGTTTCGCCACCTCTAGCTCCTGCTCAATCTGGTGAAGTCTTTCATGCTCCCTACTGGACACATTAATCCTATCTTGCTCCAACTGCCCTATTCTGTTCTCAATTTTCTTTAATTCTCCTGCCTCTATTCTGTTCTTAGTACAACTGATTGCATGAAGCTTTCCTCTTAGCCCAGCCTTATAAGCATCCCAGATATAGTCTATGGTGGTAGACCCCATGTTTAATAAGACAAATTCTGTGGTAAAGGCCCGGATAGATTGTATTGTCTCCAGAATGGAAAGAATAGCCCTCTTTAACGTCCATCTGGACTGTGTCTGTGTGACACTATTCACGTATACCAACTGCAGGGGAGCATGATCTGAAAGGAGGCTGGGCTTCACTTCTATTTTCTTGATTTCCTTAATTGAGTGTCTATCCGTGAAAATATAGTCAATCCTAGAGGCATGTTTTGACTTCTTACTATAAAAAGTATACCCCTGAACTGGACCCTGTTTGGATCTCCATACATCTTCCAAGTCCAGATCTTGCATCATATTCCGCAATGCACGTCGTATCTTTGGTGCACCTACATATTTACTCACATTACTCCTATCTTTGATGGGGTCTAATAGTACATTGAAATCCCCTCCCAGGATATAGGGTGGTGTCTCTAACATCAATATAGATATTATCCTTCTTAGCAAAGAGGAAGTGTAGTCGAATTTTTCTAAAGAATTTTCCGATTTCGACTTGAGTGAGAAAAGGGTCTCCAGAGTTTGTGGCCGCAAAGCCTAGTCCCCTATTCAACACTTTCTCTTCCAGGTCAGTTAATGTCCGAGTGCTCAGATTGATCACGAGGCTGTCTCTGTTGTTGGCCCTGTCTGTTCTTGGGGGACCTTCCTCCCGCTCCTCAGATCCATTGTAGGAGGTGGTAGATTCTAATGTACCTAACCTTGTTGTTGTGTCCGCCTCCTCCCTTATCCTTTGCTAAGAAGGATAATGATGACCCTGATCATAATGCTATTGACAACAACACTGGACTCAAAAGACCCTCGACTTTTAATCCATCTGCGACGGGTCTTCCAGCTAAGGTCTTGACCTTTGAAGAAGCCGTCGAACACGACATTAAGAGACTCTATCAAGAGAACCATAAACCATTTGTCAACTTTCCCAAAAAAAAACAGGATGCCCCAGGAGCCTCACCAGTGATGACTCCCTAACCATAAAACCAGCTGACAAGGGTGGCGCAATAGTTCTAATGGACACCAGCAGTTACCGTGAGGAATGCCTGAGACAACTAAATGATATCAGATCCTATCAACCACTCACAGTGGACCCTACGGAGAGGCTCTCTAAGACCATGGGCCATATCGTAGAAGAGGCATTGTCTGAAGGCTGGGTGACAACTAATGAAGCACAATATTTATGTGCTGGACATGCTACCATACCGTACTTTTATGTGCTCCCTAAAGTGCACAAAGTACAACGACCACCACCAGGACGCCCTATAATATCGGGGATAGGCTCTCTCTTAGAACCGCTTTCCACCTTCGTGGATTTTTTCTTAAGACCCATGGTAAGAGAGATGCCTACGTTCCTGCAGGACACCAAAGAAGTCCTTAGGATTTTGCCCGAAATCGAATTTGACATGGACTCTGAATTGCTAGTGTTGTTCGATGTAGAGTCTCTTTATACATCCATTCCGCAAAAGGAGACTTTAGATGTCATAGAAAACCTCCTGTTAGCAAGAGAACTGAATTCCATCACCCCAGTCTCTCTGATCATGAGTCTTGCCAGCCTGGCGATGAAAGAAAATTTCTTTCAATTCGAGGACACCCTATTCTTGCAAACATCTGGGACCAGTATGGGGAGTGTTTTTGCCCCCAGCCTGGCTAACCTTTAGTAACGATTGGATTTTCGGACCAGATAGGATCAGCTCACCAGAGCCCCACTAACCCAGCCGAAACGTAACCATCTCCCTCCTTAGGACCTATTTACAACAGGTATCTATATTTCCTACCCAAGGATGGGGAATTAGCAATATACATGCTTGGATCTTTTACAATACCTCACTTATACACTATAGTCTCGCGGCCACACGGACCCAGACTAATCTACACTAGGGCAGTTCTGATTACTTACCATTACACACTGACCACAACCAGTGCTCTCATTAGATCCACACCAGTATCCCCCCTGGTGCTCTCTTATTTCTCACAAGCCACAATCCTGTGGGTATAGACATCAGTATCCCCCATAATGCTCTCATTAACGCCGTCTTACAACGACGATCACTTTCCCATGAATACCATTAGCTCTCTCTCTCTCTCTGTTGGGAAGTTTCTCTCACTATCCACTAAAGGTACAATACTACAATATTATGGATCACACAAGAATGGCCGAATTACACGGTGTACAACTTATTCTCTATTTCAAGGGCTCCTCTCTCCCTAATTATTCAGTTACCATTTACCTGATCGGGGGTAGCATCCGTTCATATAATAGTACCTGACTAGAAGACAAGGTTACCGTTACTGTATAAGAATGAAGTATGTCCACACACTGATTCACTAAGAACTGGGGTATCTTTATTAATCAATAACATCAAATATAATATAATACTACCTATACCTACATATAGCCTGAAAAGGATAGTGAAAGGTTAGAATGTGTGCACGCTAATAAGAAAGGGTCGACGTCACCTTATTAATATGAAGTCTGGACTCGGCAGTCATCTGGGTTCCCTTCTCGTCTGTGCCTTGGCTCGTCTTAGGGTCACACCTCTGCAGTCACGGATACACGTCTGCACCGCTATGCTCTGTCTCCTCTGCTTCCCTCCAAGTCACTGGAACCTTCCTCTAGTCAGCTGCTTTCTCTCTAGCTGTTCTGCTTTACTCCTCTCCCCTCTCAAGCACGAACTATCTTCACTTTTCAGCTTCGATCTTATAACTCAGTTTTTACCACTCTGGTATTCATTCCCTCAACTAACTGCTTCACTTTGTATGCTCTGATCTTAATGTCAAAGCTCGCCAGCTGTTCCAATTAAAGTAACTTCAATCTTTCTAAGAGAGTATCAGCTTTTCGGTCTTCCTCGGACTTCAAAATGGCGTCTGTCTGCCTTGGAATAATTAATTGCATTGATGCTAACAACTAGCTGGCGCCTACCAACTGACTGACTCACTGCCTCATGCTCTCGCTAATATGGAAGCTTGTCCCTTCATGGAAAGTTACGGCCAGTAACCTGCCGCCCACCAAATTCTTGTACCTCCCCGTACCAAGGACACGTTCTCAGCCGGCTGGCCTGATGTTATGTCTTCAGCATGGAGAAAAATACAGTCTTTCGATAAGGGCCAGCCTGAGCCGGTTCTCTCTAAGCGAACAACACCTCGTAACTAAAACATTACATTTGACCTAGAAGCATCTCAAGCTGCCGGGGCAGAAAGAAAGATGGAGTCTCTCTCGTTTGAGGCCTACAAGGCCCGAAGTCAGCATAACTCCATGAAAAGTATACTAATACTCTTACAAAAGGACGGATTATCACTAATACTAATGAATCTATCCCTCAACATAGATTTATAAGCCCTGATCTAAGGAAAAGGGTACGGGATTGTGTTAACACGCCTTGTAAATAGGCTCTAATTACGGTTCTAATCCTTCTATTAGAATGATAGTAGACTAAAATCACTTCCACTCATCTTCCCTCAAGAAAGGGCCGAAAAAGCCGGTAAGAACATTTCACCCTTGAATTAAGGCTACTAATCATTCGCTAAATGGAACTAACATCCGTAGAGGAATAATATGAAACAAAATTAACTGATCTATTTCTTGTACCACATCTACAGAACTGTAGTAGGTAAGGAATGCACTGAATAAAGCAGCAAATAGCTATTAAAATGCTAATAGTAATCATGATACCCCCTAATATCTGTCGTAAAGAATGCAAGTCAGGTAACCAGTAGAAGAGCCAGTCAAACCAGCCCTGGTCAATGTGTTTTCTAACCTCTTCAGTCAAGTCATGAAGTTTGTCAATATGAGCCTGAATGGATCTGGTATGATCCGATAAGTTGAAGCAACAAAGGCCCTCAAAGTCAGAACAGTCATGTCCATGTTTGAGCAAAAGATAATCAATGGCAGCCCGGTTCTGCAGAATAGCTCTGCGTTCACCCTGGGCGTCTAATAACATGTCAGATAAAATGGTAGAAGTATGATTGATGGACTTAACCATCCAGCAGGCCATTTTTCCAATGGATTTTGCGTTACAAAACTGCTAAGGCTGGAACACCAGTAATTGAAAAAGCTAGACTAAGATATTCAGATTTAGAATATAAATGTAGTGTAGAGTCACAATCATCATGTAACATCACAGCATCGCGAACAACAGGGGAATGTATATTAGGATGTGAAGAAAACATTAATAAGCTCAGTCTAGTGATGGCACAAGGTCCTCCAGAAATATTTGCGGGAATGTAGGGCCAGGAAGTATTACCACAAGAGAAAAGCCATCCAGAAGGTAAAAGCATTGTACGGTAATGACTAGGGGTAACTACTAAACTCTTACAGGTCATATTATTTCTAACAGAAGTACATGATTTCGGGGCTCTTTGGGAACACAAAGTTCGTTCATGAGCTGAAAAAGAAATTGCTGCTTTCAACTTTAAACGCACACATTCAGTAATTGCATTGGGATCGCAGGTAAGAAAGAAACATAAATCACCCTGGGTGATAGTATATGTAGTTATTTGGGAATGAATCGGGGGTGTTGAATCTGAGAGTACAGTACACAAAGGACAATACTCATGGGTGGTGAAATCTCCAAGGATAGCGTTGGGACGGGCATTTGATAAATTAAAGATATGGGCTAGAGTCTCCAACGAAGCAGGGACAGCAACCAAACAGGTCGCTAATATGTCAGTCACTGAACGCATTGGTGTCAAACAGAAATGAGGAGAGTTAGTAACTCTTCTAGCTAAAGTAGTCCAAAAGTTAGATGATGAATCCCACGCAGCAAAGGAACGCGGTACTCGGGTTATCGAATCAACCAAAGTCTGTGGGTTCCCTACTCTCCCGACGCAGCAGACCAAAAGGAGTCCAACGCCGGCACATCCTGCAGCAACAGTCCAGAGAATGATCTGAAAGAAAATCAAATACAGGCATTATTCATTCTTGTAAGTAACATTTGTCAGCTGGAACAGCTTCCCAGCTATCTTTCCCTGGTCTCATGACAAGAATTGTGTTATCATGACCGGTTGCAATAACTTCAGCTTGTTCAGGGGGATTTTTAGGCGATTGCACCCACACTCTCGCTCCTGGATTATCTGTGGAGCCAAAACCTTTTTGTCCTCGTACAGTTAGCAAAGTTGGGGCAGTGCCTTTCTGAATCTCAGTATTTAACAGGGTAGGAGAGTTAAGGGATTTTTATCCACTGCCGTGGATGGAAGGGTACTCCCGGTCCCCTAAATAGCTAATTACATAACCATACGAAGGAGTACCACCAAAGGTAAGGCTCGACAGCCAGTATTGGTGGGATGAGTCACTAATGTGGAAGAAGAAGTCCTCCTTTGTTTTTAAGGAACCCCTCACTCACCGACCTGGTCGGTGACATGCTTCATCATCGGGGCCACCTTGGCAGCCGAGTGCCGCCAAGGTGTGCTACAACACCTGAATGCAGTGGAGCAGGTATGTGAGTGATGAATGTGCAAAAATGAAAAAATAAATCAGTGGGTTAAAAATCGTCCTGGTATAACTTGTCAAATAATTTATTTTAAAGCTACTGGACAATATTAAAAACAGTGGTGATACAATAAAGGATTTAATAGGACCTAATGTATCTGTGCTATGTGTCGGGTCTACATGTTTCAAACCATATGAGAGTTATCGGTTTTTCATCAGGACCAAAATACGTTGTAAAAGGAGTTGGGTGGTCAGGGTACACTAACACCCTGCCATACCTGCAACCCTTTCGGACTCCAAAAAATAGCAATTTGCTAAATGGGTAAAAAATGTGTCGTAACCCAGAAGTGGTTACGCACAAGAAAACAAACAAAACCTGAAAAAGAGAGAAAATTATCACTCATAAAGGTTTATTTTACGTGCCTGTTACGTAGTGAAGTGACGTTGTCCGTTCTCAATGTGACTCATTCCACATTCAGTAATGCGCGTAAACCATGGTGCGGTGTATCGGCATAGTAATCTGAATTACAGGTATTGGAACCAAATGTTCCACAGTAAACATACCTATCAATATAGGGGGTGAAAGTGCACATGAATGCATAATATTTATTTTCATTCTTCTCTTCTCACAGCCTCAGTTGTGCGTGCCTAAGTCAAAATTCTCGATTATTGGTGTCAGGTATTACCGACGTGGAAAAATTGTCATCTTGATCCAAAACCACATAAAACATATAACAAAACACCACAATACAAACATAATGTCGGAAAAGACAAACAGCACTTACATCTCAATGGAGAAATGTTTGCTGCACGGGGATTTGAGGGGAAGTTTACAGAGTTTGAAACATATTCTGTGGAGAGAGGATAAAGGCACATAAGAAGTTATCTCGTACCAATATTCTCTATTTGGTGGAGGGGCCCGACCCGGGCCTGAGGTATTGTATTCAGGGCAGATTCTACTTACAGTTCCTCTGGTCGGTAATCGGCTGAAAACCTACTTCTTTCCCTCCGTGTACCCGTAATGGAAGTGAGACTGGCGCCGCAATTTAAGGCAGCCGCCATTGTGGGCGTGGAGGGCGTTGACAACCTGGTAACGCGTGATGACGTCACGTGTGTACACGAACGTCATCAGCGCGCCCGGTAGTCAAGGGAGCTAGGGTAAATACAAATGGAAGGAGGCGGTATTGGGTTTGATTTAAGTGCTGACAGAGTTCCTATGAAAGGACGGAGGCCCAGGGGATATTGTCATTCAGACCATTTTTGTTTGTAGATAGCCTGTACACCCATCTTTGTTCTTTTTCGTATAGCCGTTTTTGAATGTTCGGACCCTGAGATATTTGTTCGATGACGGTCCAGAACATGTCATTTGGAGTGTGGCCTACTTCCAAGAAATGGTCCGTCAGGCGGGTTGCATTTTTCTTGCAGCGTATTGTACTGCGATGTTCACAGATTCTTTGTTTCACTTTTCGGGTTGTCATTCCGATATATCTTTTTCTGCAAGTGCATTCAATTAGGTAAATTACATTCTCACTGTTGCAGTTCGTGTGAGCAATTTGTTTCCAAGTTTTTCCGGCCTCTAGGTCTAGTGTCTTTGTGTTCCTAGTAAGGTGGCATACACTGCAATCTCCGCAGCGAAAGTGTCCAGTTACATTAGGTAGACCCCAAGCTCTGGTGATTGATGGTGTGGTTTGAGCCGGCTTTTGTTTAGGTCTGGTGTTCACTAGGCTGTCTTTTAAGCTCTGAGCTTTTTTAAAGGAAAAAAGTGGCTTTTCCCAATGTAGATTGCCAGTGTTGATGATGTTCCAATGCCTGTTGATACTCCTGGTTACTTGGTTAGAAATTGGGTTGTATGTTGTCACACACGTCAATGGTATGTCTGTGTCAGTTCTGGTTTTCTCTTCAAGTAGTACTTCTCGGGGTTGGTTCCTGGCCCTCTTTTGGCACTTGCTTATTATTTTCTTAGGATATCCCCGATCATCCAGTTTTTCAGATAGTTCAATCGCTTGTTTTTTGTAATCAGAAAGTTTACTACAATTCCTGCGCAGTCTTAGAAATTGTCCGTAGGGTAAGTTCTCCCTAAGAGGACGGGGGTGGAAACTTTCAAACCTTAAAAGATTATTTTTCGCGGTTGGCTTGTAATGGGTCTTAGTCTCCAGATGGTCACATTCCTTGGTGATCACAACATCAAGAAAGACAATTTCTCTTTTGTCAAAACAGCTCGTGAACTTGAGATTTCTGTCACATGTGTTTATCCATGCGACGAATTGTTCCAGAAGTCCAATCGGTCCTTGCCAAATAGCAAGGACGTCATCAATGTATCGCTTCCAGAAGGTCAGGTGTTCAAGGTATGGATTCACATTGTTCAGAATGAATCTGTTCTCAAAATCATACACATATATACCAGCTATACTGGGGGCAAAAACACTGCCCATCGAGGTCCCCCCGGTTTGTAAGTAAAGTGTTCCTTCAAACTCAAAATAATTGCGTTTGAGGGCCAGGGTAGCACATTCCAAGATGAAGGCCTTTGGGGTGTGATAGGGCCAGTCAGCATTTTCTAAGGTGTTTCCCAGTACTCGGATAGTGTCATCTTGGGGTATACTTGTGTATAGGCTTTCAATGTCAAAGCTCAATAACACAGTGTTCTCATCAACCTTGAGATTTTGTAGTAGATTCAACAGGCTCTTCGTATCTTGCAAGTAAGTAGTTGACTTCTGTACGATAGTTTTTAGAAAATAGTCACAAAATCTAGAGAGAGGCTCTAGTAAGGAGCCGATGCCGGAGACTATGGGACGTCCCGGAGGGGGGAGTCTCCCCTTATGCATCTTAGGTAAGATGTAAAAATATGGGGTCTTGCCCTCCGTGGTGCACAAGTAATCTGCTTCTTGTTTAGATATTGCACCATTAGATTCCGCTATTTCCACCAATTGACATATTTCAGCCTTCAGATCACTTGTTGGATCAGTGTTCAAGACTCGGTAGTGATTCCTATCACTCAAAAGTCGGACACATTCTTCACGATAGGCGGTAGTGTCCATAATTACTAGCCCTCCGCCTTTGTCAGCAGGTTTTATGGTTGTTGTCTCACATGTACGTAGTTCTTTCAGCGCCAATCTTTCTGCATTACTGAGGTTCTGAAAATGGGTGGTTGTTTGCATCTTTTCAACATCGTTGTAGACCGCCTGTTCAAAGGTCATAAGCTCCACTGGTGTTGTGTGTGGAGGTGGCATAAAGGTTGATTTTACCCTTAGTCCGGTTTCATTCTCTACTTCACACTCTCTAGGTTGACCTTGTTTCTCAAAGATAGCTTTTAATCTTAGTTTTCTGAAAAAACTGGCCAGCTCACAGTGTAACTGGAATTTGTCGAGTCGTGCTGTGGGGACATATCCAAGTCCTTTGTTAAGAACATTTTCTTCAGTGGTTGTCAAAGGTCTTGATGACAGATTCGTTACTAGGGTTTCGCACTGCTTGTGCCCGCTTTGCTCTTTGTCCGGTTGCTCACTGGGTCGTCTTCTTCCCAGTGTACCTGGTTCGGTTGCCTGTTTTTTCCTCTTCCCCTTCTGCCCCTGTAAAAAAAAGGAGGGCGATACTGAAGGGGAGGGGGCTGGAAATTTGGTTGGAAGGGAGGTTGCCAACCGTACATCTGAAAATTTGTAGTCTGATTGAAAGGATCCTGAAACATGGGGGGTTGAAAACCGGGCCAGAAATTTCCTTGGCCTCTTCTCCCTCCTCTACCCCTTTGTTTAGTAGCGCTGTTGTTAGATCCGTTACTGCTACCTGATGAGACAATTGATGCGTCAGAATCAGGTGTTGGTTTATCTGGAGGTTTAAAGTCGGGATCCGAATAGGGGTAGGTCTTGACAAAGGAGAACCTTTTTAGATCCTTTTGAAACTTTGTGACTTTTTGCTGGGTCAGGTTGTCTTTATATTCGGTAATTTCCTTGTTGATTTCATCCAGCCTTCTTTTGTACCCAGTTATGGTTGCCTTTATATGTGCCTCTGTTTTTTGAATGTCAATTTGAATGGATTCTGATAGTCTTAGAGCTGTTTTCACTATTAAAACAATCCAATCATGCGTGCAGTGCCACGCTATCAGCGCCCAGTCCTTTCGAAACTGTGCATCGTTTAGAAAAATTCGCGGGGCATTTGTAACCAGAAGACCTTTGGGTGCCATATTGTTGGTGACATATTCTTTTAGGATAGTGCCATGCAGTATTGTTCTTATGCGTTCTCTCTTCATTTCTGTCAGTTTCTCCCAATCGCCAGTTTGTGAAATTGTTTGGGAGATGCTTGCATCCGCAAAACCAGAGATCTCACCGAAGATTGCATCTATCTCCTCAGTGGAGTATGTAAGACCTTGATTCTCTCCCATGGTTGAAAATTTTTTTTTACTTTACCAAGAACAAAATGTGTGTATAGGTGTGATGTGAAAAAGGCGGGTTTTGGATCAAAGAAGGACAGATACTCTCGCAGCTGTGCGCTGCCAAGATCAGTATTTAACAGGGTAGGAGAGTTAAGGGATTTTTATCCACTGCCGTGGATGGAAGGGTACTCCCGGTCCCCTAAATAGCTAATTACATAACCATACGAAGGAGTACCACCAAAGGTAAGGCTCGACAGCCAGTATTGGTGGGATGAGTCACTAATGTGGAAGAAGAAGTCCTCCTTTGTTTTTAAGGAACCCCTCACTCACCGACCTGGTCGGTGACATGCTTCATCATCGGGGCCACCTTGGCAGCCGAGTGCCGCCAAGGTGTGCTACAACACCTGAATGCAGTGGAGCAGGTATGTGAGTGATGAATGTGCAAAAATGAAAAAATAAATCAGTGGGTTAAAAATCGTCCTGGTATAACTTGTCAAATAATTTATTTTAAAGCTACTGGACAATATTATTAAAAACAGTGGTGATACAATAAAGGATTTAATAGGACCTAATGTATCTGTGCTATGTGTCGGGTCTACATGTTTCAAACCATATGAGAGTTATCGGTTTTTCATCAGGACCAAAATACGTTGTAAAAGGAGTTGGGTGGTCAGGGTACACTAACACCCTGCCATACCTGCAACCCTTTCGGACTCCAAAAAATAGCAATTTGCTAAATGGGTAAAAAATGTGTCGTAACCCAGAAGTGGTTACGCACAAGAAAACAAACAAAACCTGAAAAAGAGAGAAAATTATCACTCATAAAGGTTTATTTTACGTGCCTGTTACGTAGTGAAGTGACGTTGTCCGTTCTCTATGTGACTCATTCCACATTCAGTAATGCGCGTAAACCATGGTGCGGTGTATCGGCATAGTAATCTGAATTACAGGTATTGGAACCAAATGTTCCACAGTAAACATACCTATCAATATAGGGGGTGAAAGTGCACATGAATGCATAATATTTATTTTCATTCTTCTCTTCTCACAGCCTCAGTTGTGCGTGCCTAAGTCAAAATTCTCGATTATTGGTGTCAGGTATTACCGACGTGGAAAAATTGTCATCTTGATCCAAAACCACATAAAACATATAACAAAACACCACAATACAAACATAATGTCGGAAAAGACAAACAGCACTTACATCTCAATGGAGAAATGTTTGCTGCACGGGGATTTGAGGGGAAGTTTACAGAGTTTGAAACATATTCTGTGGAGAGAGGATAAAGGCACATAAGAAGTTATCTCGTACCAATATTCTCTATTTGGTGGAGGGGCCCGACCCGGGCCTGAGGTATTGTATTCAGGGCAGATTCTACTTACAGTTCCTCTGGTCGGTAATCGGCTGAAAACCTACTTCTTTCCCTCCGTGTACCCGTAATGGAAGTGAGACTGGCGCCGCAATTTAAGGCAGCCGCCATTGTGGGCGTGGAGGGCGTTGACAACCTGGTAACGCGTGATGACGTCACGTGTGTACACGAACGTCATCAGCGCGCCCGGTAGTCAAGGGAGCTAGGGTAAATACAAATGGAAGGAGGCGGTATTGGGTTTGATTTAAGTGCTGACAGAGTTCCTATGAAAGGACGGAGGCCCAGGGGATATTGTCATTCAGACCATTTTTGTTTGTAGATTGCCTGTACACCCATCTTTGTTCTTTTTCGTATAGCCGTTTTTGAATGTTCGGACCCTGAGATATTTGTTCGATGACGGTCCAGAACATGTCATTTGGAGTGTGGCCTACTTCCAAGAAATGGTCCGTCAGGCGGGTTGCATTTTTCTTGCAGCGTATTGTACTGCGATGTTCACAGATTCTTTGTTTCACTTTTCGGGTTGTCATTCCGATATATCTTTTTCTGCAAGTGCATTCAATTAGGTAAATTACATTCTCACTGTTGCAGTTCGTGTGAGCAATTTGTTTCCAAGTTTTTCCGGCCTCTAGGTCTAGGGTCTTTGTGTTCCTAGTAAGGTGGCATACACTGCAATCTCCGCAGCGAAAGTGTCCAGTTACATTAGGTAGACCCCAAGCTCTGGTGATTGATGGTGTGGTTTGAGCCGGCTTTTGTTTAGGTCTGGTGTTCACTAGGCTGTCTTTTAAGCTCTGAGCTTTTTTAAAGGAAAAAAGTGGCTTTTCCCAATGTAGATTGCCAGTGTTGATGATGTTCCAATGCCTGTTGATACTCCTGGTTACTTGGTTAGAAATTGGGTTGTATGTTGTCACACACGTCAATGGTATGTCTGTGTCAGTTCTGGTTTTCTCTTCAAGTAGTACTTCTCGGGGTTGGTTCCTGGCCCTCTTTTGGCACTTGCTTATTATTTTCTTAGGATATCCCCGATTATCCAGTTTTTCAGATAGTTCAATCGCTTGTTTTTTGTAATCAGAAAGTTTACTACAATTCCTGCGCAGTCTTAGAAATTGTCCGTAGGGTAAGTTCTCCCTAAGAGGACGGGGGTGGAAACTTTCAAACCATAAAAGATTATTTTTCGCGGTTGGCTTGTAATGGGTCTTAGTCTCCAGATGGTCACATTCCTTGGTGATCACAACATCAAGAAAGACAATTTCTCTTTTGTCAAAACAGCTCGTGAACTTGAGATTTCTGTCACATGTGTTTATCCATGCGACGAATTGTTCCAGAAGTCCAATCGGTCCTTGCCAAATAGCAAGGACGTCATCAATGTATCGCTTCCAGAAGGTCAGGTGTTCAAGGTATGGATTCACATTGTTCAGAATGAATCTGTTCTCAAAATCATACACATATATACCAGCTATACTGGGGGCAAAAACACTGCCCATCGAGTTCCCCCCGGTTTGTAAGTAAAGTGTTCCTTCAAACTCAAAATAATTGCGTTTGAGGGCCAGGGTAGCACATTCCAAGATGAAGGCCTTTGGGGTGTGATAGGGCCAGTCAGCATTTTCTAAGGTTTTTCCCAGTACTCGGATAGTGTCATCTTGGGGTATACTTGTGTATAGGCTTTCAATGTCAAAGCTCAATAACACAGTGTTCTCATCAACCTTGAGATTTTGTAGTAGATTCAACAGGCTCTTCGTATCTTGCAAGTAAGTAGTTGACTTCTGTACGATAGTTTTTAGAAAATAGTCACAAAATCTAGAGAGAGGCTCTAGTAAGGAGCCGATGCCGGAGACTATGGGACGTCCCGGAGGGGGGAGTCTCCCCTTATGCATCTTAGGTAAGATGTAAAAATATGGGGTCTTGCCCTCCGTGGTGCACAAGTAATCTGCTTCTTGTTTAGATATTGCACCATTAGATTCCGCTATTTCCACCAATTGACATATTTCAGCCTTCAGATCACTTGTTGGATCAGTGTTCAAGACTCGGTAGTGATTCCTATCACTCAAAAGTCGGACACATTCTTCACGATAGGCGGTAGTGTCCATAATTACTAGCCCTCCGCCTTTGTCAGCAGGTTTTATGGTTGTTGTCTCACATGTACGTAGTTCTTTCAGCGCCAATCTTTCTGCATTACTGAGGTTCTGAAAATGGGTGGTTGTTTGCATCTTTTCAACATCGTTGTAGACCGCCTGTTCAAAGGTCATAAGCTCCACTGGTGTTGTGTGTGGAGGTGGCATAAAGGTTGATTTTACCCTTAGTCCGGTTTCATTCTCTACTTCACACTCTCTAGGTTGACCTTGTTTCTCAAAGAAAGCTTTTAATCTTAGTTTTCTGAAAAAACTGGCCAGCTCACAGTGTAACTGGAATTTGTCGAGTCGTGCTGTGGGGACATATCCAAGTCCTTTGTTAAGAACATTTTCTTCAGTGGTTGTCAAAGGTCTTGATGACAGATTCGTTACTAGGGTTTCGCACTGCTTGTGCCCGCTTTGCTCTTTGTCCGGTTGCTCACTGGGTCGTCTTCTTCCCAGTGTACCTGGTTCGGTTGCCTGTTTTTTCCTCTTCCCCTTCTGCCTCTGTGAAAAAAAGGAGGGCGATACTGAAGGGGAGGGGGCTGGAAATTTGGTTGGAAGGGAGGTTGCCAACCGTACATCTGAAAATTTGTAGTCTGATTGAAAGGATCCTGAAACATGGGGGGTTGAAAACCGGGCCAGAAATTTCCTTGGCCTCTTCTCCCTCCTCTACCCCTTTGTTTAGTAGCGCTGTTGTTAGATCCGTTACTGCTACCTGATGAGACACTTGATGCGTCAGAATCAGGTGTTGGTTTATCTGGAGGTTTAAAGTCGGGATCCGAATAGGGGTAGGTCTTGACAAAGGAGAACCTTTTTAGATCCTTTTGAAACTTTGTGACTTTTTGCTGGGTCAGGTTGTCTTTATATTCGGTAATTTCCTTGTTGATTTCATCCAGCCTTCTTTTGTACCCAGTTATGGTTGCCTTTATATGTGCCTCTGTTTTTTGAATGTCAATTTGAATGGATTCTGATAGTCTTAGAGCTGTTTTCACTATTAAAACAATCCAATCATGCGTGCAGTGCCACGCTATCAGCGCCCAGTCCTTTCGAAACTGTGCATCGTTTAGAAAAATTCGCGGGGCATTTGTAACCAAAAGACCTTTGGGTGCCATATTGTTGGTGACATATTCTTTTAGGATAGTGCCATGCAGTATTGTTCTTATGCGTTCTCTCTTCATTTCTGTCAGTTTCTCCCAATCGCCAGTTTGTGAAATTGTTTGGGAGATGCTTGCATCCGCAAAACCAGAGATCTCACCGAAGATTGCATCTATCTCCTCAGTGGAGTATGTAAGACCTTGATTCTCTCCCATGGTTGAAAATTTTTTTTTACTTTACCAAGAACAAAATGTGTGTATAGGTGTGATGTGAAAAAGGCGGGTTTTGGATCAAAGAAGGACAGATACTCTCGCAGCTGTGCGCTGCCAAGATCAGTATTTAACAGGGTAGGAGAGTTAAGGGATTTTTATCCACTGCCGTGGATGGAAGGGTACTCCCGGTCCCCTAAATAGCTAATTACATAACCATACGAAGGAGTACCACCAAAGGTAAGGCTCGACAGCCAGTATTGGTGGGATGAGTCACTAATGTGGAAGAAGAAGTCCTCCTTTGTTTTTAAGGAACCCCTCACTCACCGACCTGGTCGGTGACATGCTTCATCATCGGGGCCACCTTGGCAGCCGAGTGCCGCCAAGGTGTGCTACAACACCTGAATGCAGGGGAGCAGGTATGTGAGTGATGAATGTGCAAAAATGAAAAAATAAATCAGTGGGTTAAAAATCGTCCTGGTATAACTTGTCAAATAATTTATTTTAAAGCTACTGGACAATATTAAAAACAGTGGTGATACAATAAAGGATTTAATAGGACCTAATGTATCTGTGCTATGTGTCGGGTCTACATGTTTCAAACCATATGAGAGTTATCGGTTTTTCATCAGGACCAAAATACGTTGTAAAAGGAGTTGGGTGGTCAGGGTACACTAACACCCTGCCATACCTGCAACCCTTTCGGACTCCAAAAAATAGCAATTTGCTAAATGGGTAAAAAATGTGTCGTAACCCAGAAGTGGTTACGCACAAGAAAACAAACAAAACCTGAAAAAGAGAGAAAATTATCACTCATAAAGGTTTATTTTACGTGCCTGTTACGTAGTGAAGTGACGTTGTCCGTTCTCTATGTGACTCATTCCACATTCAGTAATGCGCGTAAACCATGGTGCGGTGTATCGGCATAGTAATCTGAATTACAGGTATTGGAACCAAATGTTCCACAGTAAACATACCTATCAATATAGGGGGTGAAAGTGCACATGAATGCATAATATTTATTTTCATTCTTCTCTTCTCACAGCCTCAGTTGTGCGTGCCTAAGTCAAAATTCTCGATTATTGGTGTCAGGTATTACCGACGTGGAAAAATTGTCATCTTGATCCAAAACCACATAAAACATATAACAAAACACCACAATACAAACATAATGTCGGAAAAGACAAACAGCACTTACATCTCAATGGAGAAATGTTTGCTGCACGGGGATTTGAGGGGAAGTTTACAGAGTTTGAAACATATTCTGTGGAGAGAGGATAAAGGCACATAAGAAGTTATCTCGTACCAATATTCTCTATTTGGTGGAGGGGCCCGACCCGGGCCTGAGGTATTGTATTCAGGGCAGATTCTACTTACAGTTCCTCTGGTCGGTAATCGGCTGAAAACCTACTTCTTTCCCTCCGTGTACCCGTAATGGAAGTGAGACTGGCGCCGCAATTTAAGGCAGCCGCCATTGTGGGCGTGGAGGGCGTTGACAACCTGGTAACGCGTGATGACGTCACGTGTGTACACGAACGTCATCAGCGCGCCCGGTAGTCAAGGGAGCTAGGGTAAATACAAATGTAAGGAGGCGGTATTGGGTTTGATTTAAGTGCTGACAGAGTTCCTATGAAAGGACGGAGGCCCAGGGGATATTGTCATTCAGACCATTTTTGTTTGTAGATAGCCTGTACACCCATCTTTGTTCTTTTTCGTATAGCCGTTTTTGAATGTTCGGACCCTGAGATATTTGTTCGATGACGGTCCAGAACATGTCATTTGGAGTGTGGCCTACTTCCAAGAAATGGTCCGTCAGGCGGGTTGCATTTTTCTTGCAGCGTATTGTACTGCGATGTTCACAGATTCTTTGTTTCACTTTTCGGGTTGTCATTCCGATATATCTTTTTCTGCAAGTGCATTCAATTAGGTAAATTACATTCTCACTGTTGCAGTTCGTGTGAGCAATTTGTTTCCAAGTTTTTCCGGCCTCTAGGTCTAGGGTCTTTGTGTTCCTAGTAAGGTGGCATACACTGCAATCTCCGCAGCGAAAGTGTCCAGTTACATTAGGTAGACCCCAAGCTCTGGTGATTGATGGTGTGGTTTGAGCCGGCTTTTGTTTAGGTCTGGTGTTCACTAGGCTGTCTTTTAAGCTCTGAGCTTTTTTAAAGGAAAAAAGTGGCTTTTCCCAATGTAGATTGCCAGTGTTGATGATGTTCCAATGCCTGTTGATACTCCTGGTTACTTGGTTAGAAATTGGGTTGTATGTTGTCACACACGTCAATGGTATGTCTGTGTCAGTTCTGGTTTTCTCTTCAAGTAGTACTTCTCGGGGTTGGTTCCTGGCCCTCTTTTGGCACTTGCTTATTATTTTCTTAGGATATCCCCGATTATCCAGTTTTTCAGATAGTTCAATCGCTTGTTTTTTGTAATCAGAAAGTTTACTACAATTCCTGCGCAGTCTTAGAATTTTTTTTTTACCCATTTAGCAAATTGCTATTTTTTGGAGTCCGAAAGGGTTGCAGGTATGGCAGGGTGTTAGTGTACCCTGACCACCCAACTCCTTTTACAACGTATTTTGGTCCTGATGAAAAACCGATAACTCTCATATGGTTTGAAACATGTAGACCCGACACATAGCACAGATACATTAGGTCCTATTAAATCCTTTATTGTATCACCACTGTTTTTAATATTGTCCAGTAGCTTTAAAATAAATTATTTGACAAGTTATACCAGGACGATTTTTAACCCACTGATTTATTTTTTCATTTTTGCACATTCATCACTCACATACCTGCTCCACTGCATTCAGGTGTTGTAGCACACCTTGGCGGCACTCGGCTGCCAAGGTGGCCCCGATGATGAAGCATGTCACCGACCAGGTCGGTGAGTGAGGGGTTCCTTAAAAACAAAGGAGGACTTCTTCTTCCACATTAGTGACTCATCCCACCAATACTGGCTGTCGAGCCTTTCTGAATCTCACCACTGAAAACAGGCATGATTAGCAACTGAGCAATTCGGTCAGTTTTGTGAATTGGCAAATCATCCTCACTGCTATTCAGCAGGAGCACCTTAATCTCTCCCTGATAATCACTGTCAATGACTCCTCCGAGTACTTGAATGCCTTTTAAGGCCAGGCCCGATCTAGGGGCAATCAGTCCAAAATTTCCAGTCGGTATACTGACACCAACACCAGTTTCAATGATAACTCGATCTCTGCTTTTGATTACGCTGTCATTCATTGCATGCAGGTCCAAGCCTGCAGAACCTGGGGTTGCTCTACATGGAGCTAATGCTCCAGGGGAAATTTCCCAATACATTACAGTATTGCCAATGGTGTTTGGCTTTGCATCAATAGCTGGAGGAAATAAACACATTAATGGAGATTCAGCATTCAAAAAGGGACGATTATTCAGAATTAACAGTGCCTGAAACAAATAATCTCTCCAGTTTTTATACTTATTGTCAGTTAATTTTCGTAATTGATCTTTTAGCAAACCATTCATTCTCTCAATAAGACCTGCTGCCTGTGGATAATATGGTATATGAAACACCCATTCGATGTTATTCTCCACACAATTCCTGCACCAATCTTCCCTTAAAATGGGATGCATTATCAGATTGAATTTGGAATGGAACACCATAATAGAGCATAATCAATTCCAATGTTTTAATGGTATTCACTTGGGTAGCTCGATTACAGGGAAAGGCCACTAAAAGGCCACTGTACGTATCAACAATAGTGCAAATATATTGGCAATTTTTACTCATAGGGAGTGGACCAATATAATCAATCTGCCAAATTTGAACGGGTAATTTTCCTCGATGTATATGTCCTTTAACAATTTGGGGTACTTTTCGTTGTCTAGAATGTTGACAGATAGGACAATGCAATATTATATCTTTAATCAAATTTAAAGGAATATAAATTCCTCGATCAGCAGCCCACCTGCTAGTGGCTCTCTCTCCAAAATGTCCTGCTTTCTGGTGGGCCCATTTCGCCAATCCTGCCAAATCAGAATCTTGCATGTCCACCACTGCCTCAGCAATTTTAGATTTCTCATCTGCAATGTTATGAAAGAATTTGTCAAGGGAGTCTATCGGTGTATGAGCATCCACATGAAAGATTGTAACAGTACTTTGTGGGAGCATTTCCCAAATTTCTTGCCATAATTCTTTTCCCCACAATTCTTTAGAATGCAATTCCCAATTATGAGAATGCCAAGTTGGTAACCAAACCGCCAGTCCATTAGCAGTGGAACAAGAATCAGTAAAAATATGACACGTACCATGTAGCTCTTGTTTTAAAACTTGATAGACAGCATATAATTCAGCAAATTGACTACTCTTTCCTTCACCAGTTGTACTCAGCAATTTTTGTGTGATGGGATTATAGGACACTGCTTTCTAATGTCTTTTCTCTCCTATGTACCTCGCTGAACCATCCGTAAACCACACATGGTTTCTGTCCTCCGCGGACAGATCATCAAATGGCCTACCCCACGTAATAGGGGATTCCTGTACTACAGGTACGGAGCAATCACTCCCAGTCTCAAGCGATGGCGCCTGCGCCACTTGCTCATGTAATGATGCTACACCTTTCGGTCCCACACGTGCCCTGTCTTGTATGTACCATTTCCACTTAATCACACTCGCCTCTTGAGCATGTCCAATTCGATGAGTTTTCGGCGAACTCAAAACCCACTGCATTATAGGAATCTCAGGTCTTAAAATTACATCATGCCCCAAAGTCAATTGCTCGGTATCCACCAGAGCCCAATAACATGCAAGCAATTGTTTCTCAAAAGGTGTATAACGCTCACCAGCATCGGGTAACTTTTTAGTCCAAAAACCTAATGGTACTTTATTTCTGCCTTGTTTTTGCCACAAACTCCAATTTGCATAAAGACCTTGCACAGACACATTCAAATCCACATCACCATCGTGCACAGGCCACAAATCCAAAGCATACTGAATCGCTTCTTCGCTAAATCAAACGCATCCTGCTGCAGTTTACTCCATTCAAACACATTCTTTTTACGAGTAACTTTGTACAAAGGGGCCAATATCTGACTCAAATGTGGAATATGCTGACGCCAAAAGCCGAATAAGCCAATAAAGCTTTGAGCTTCTTTCCTGTTTCTTGGAACTGCAAAATCAAGAATTTTCTGTTTTACCTGTGGATTCACCTCTCTATGACCTTCATGCCAATTAATGCCTAAAAATTTCACATTTTGGGATGGACCTTGCAGTTTATCGGGATTGATTTCCCAACCTTTCTCACGTAAGTGATCAATAATTTGATCTAACTGGGTCTGAACTTGATCTTGTGTCTCACCTTGAATCAAAATGTCGTCAATATAGGGACACATCTGAATTTGCGGATGTATAGATACTTCAGATAAATGTTCCGCCACCAGCCGGTGACAAATCGTAGGACTGTGTACATAACCTTGGGGAAGACTTCTAAACGTCATTTGACGTCCATTCCATGTAAAACTGAATTGTTCCTGACAGTCAGGGGCTATCGGAATTGAAAAGAAAGCATTGGCAATATCAATAGACGCATACCATGTTCTTGGATGCTTTTGAATTCTCTCAATTAAAGTAATTATGTCTGGTACTGCAAAAGTCAAAGGGGGTGTATGTTTATTCAATTCACGGTAATCAACAGTCATGCGCCAGGAATTATCACTCTTACGCACGGGCCAAACGGGATTATTCCAAGCAGAAGTAACCGGAGTTATAACTCCTGCATCCACCAAATCTTGAATTGTAGCACTAATTTCTTCATGACCACCTGGGATACGATATTGCTTCTGGGAAACAACCTGTGTAGCCTGGGGAATTTTTATAGGGGGCATTCTTAAACGACCCACTCGTACAGGTCTGGATGATATATAACTTTTATTTCCAAATTGATAACAGCCGTCATCTAAATGCAAAGTCATTCCTTTCAAAATATCAATTCTAATTATGTATTCCAGAAGTGGGACAACTAAAACAGAATATTCTTTTCGGGGAATTCTACCTATTTTCATTTCAAGTGTAGTTTGCACTGCGGGGGTTTCCTTTCCATCTAAACCAGTAATTGTGAAAAATTGACCTTTAAATTTCTTTGATTTTCCATGAATAAGAGTGGCCTCCGCTCCTGTATCTACCAATGCTCGGGCCCTTTGGATATTACGATGTTTCCAAAAAATTTCAATATCTACATAGGGTCTACATAGGGTCTATTATCTTTGTGAGCCCACCTGCGTACTGGAGCTTGACCTATTTCCTAGTCATTTTTACTGCGTTCTGATAACCAAGACAAATCAGGGTAAATGCTCTCATATTTTTTGGACGGTAAAATGTCATGTTCATATCCATCTCCGTTACGAAATGGGTTTCTGTCATCTGCATGGTATTGTGAATTTCGATCGGAAAGTTTGTGTCGATCCTCTCTTCTCCTCAACTCGGGGGACTGATCCCTTTCATCTCTATGTCTGCTGTTAACACAGTCATATCTCCCCCTTTCTCTTTCCCCCTCTCGCCCTCTCTCTCTTTCACGCCGAGGGAACACATCACGGCCATGCCGACGTCCATCACGACAATCAGAATCATCACGACATCTATCGTCTCCACTGTCATCAAAATATTCACGGTCACAATCATTTTTTCGCACACGTCGGGCACCCTCCTTTTGATCCAGACCACGCTTGCGAAACATGTCCCACAACCGATTATTAGGTTCACCATCAATGTCTTCATTTTTCACACCATCAGCAAATAGGGCAAGAAACATATCACGTCTGGAAAACTTATAATCTCCAGCAGTACGACTCTCAGGTCTGGACTGCCTCTCAGGTTTAAACCAGTCACCCAACTCACCAAGCTGACGGACAGATTCAAGCACCATAGACAAAGCATTGCCAGTTTGATTGATCAACAAAGTCATCATAACCTGCTTATAAGCAACAGGGGAAGAACGGATAATGCTATTACGCACAGCAGATGTTAACAAACCGTCCAACAATCTGTCAGCTGTACTCAGAAAAATCGCTGTTTTCATCACCTCCTCTTTCAGCCGCTGCGTCGCATCGCGCAAGGTGTACCACGGCTTATCATTCACAGGCCAATCAGATTCAGTAGGGTATTTGTGATTACAGCCATCAGTCGCTAACTGGAGGAGAGTAATCTGTCCAGCACCATTGTAATTCCGAAAATGATCTTGTACAGTAGAATCGGAACTCAAAGAGCAAAATTTCAACGCATCTCCCCCATCCAACATGATGCCAGCAGCACCCAGTTCATAGAGACGCACCATCCACGTAAGCAAGGCCTCACCAGGCCATTGTCGAAATCGTTGCAAAATGTCACTAACTTCCTGTTGTGTAAAATCTTCCAAACTATCCAAAGGAATACCATTTGGATTACCAGGAGCTTGTTGTAATTTTCGTCGAAAAACCGGATGCGCAGAAACCTCCGGACGAGCATCAGAAGAAGCCTGATCCATAGATTTAGAGGAACAATCACAATGAGAAACGTCATCAGAATGGGAAGAGCGACCACGGTGGCCGCAATCATCATGTCTGTCACAAGAAGCAGATTTACAGTCACGTCCGGAGCGAGAAAACTCGCGCCTGTCAGACTCCTCAGCCGAGGAGCCAGAATCATTAGAGTCCCAGATATTACCGTCCCATTCATCGGGGTTCCAGTCCAGTCCGGCTTTCGCCACGACCAGGCGCACCTTCCGTTTACAAACACGACGACGACGATTCTTGTATTTCGCAATTCGGCAAGCAATTTATTTTGACATCGCAAAAGAGTATGAGCATTCTGCACTTCAACAAACTTTTCTTCCATATCCACATATTGTCTCTGTAATTTCAAAAATGTATAATGTACAATCCTGTACGCAGATAAAACAATCCAACCTCTGCGTCCTAAGATAGGAAGCTCATCACCCTTCACTACCGGCGCTTTCTGCAAACAAGCAATTACATTAGCCGGCTCTGCCAGCTCCAAACAAGAACTCCAATTTTCACTCAAACCAGTAGAATCGGCCCACTCACGGGCCAAAGCCTCGTAAGGCGTTGATTTCCAGCTGGGAATTTCAACAGGCAATTTGAAAGTAGATTTAGTCCTCCGCAAAAAAATATTGAGAAACCAAAAATATATATACAACTATAAACAAATAATATACAAAATAAACTTAGTACGAGCCGAGCGCAAACCAACAAGATAGAAACAATACAGCGCACACAGGCTTCGTAAACAGTTTGTGACGCCAGATGTAACGACCGGATTTTCGGACCAGATAGGATCAGCTCACCAGAGCCCCACTAACCCAGCCGAAACGTAACCACCTCCCTCCTTAGGACCTATTTACAACAGGTATCTATATTTCCTACCCAAGGATGGGGAATTAGCAATATACATGCTTGGACCCAGACTAATCTACCCTAGGGCAGTTCTGATTACTTACCATTACACACTGACCACAACCAGTGCTCTCATTAGATCCACACCAGTATCCCCCCTGGTGCTCTCTTATTTCTCACAAGCCACAATCCTGTGGGTATAGACATCAGTATCCCCCATGATGCTCTCATTAACGAAGTCTTACAACGACGATCACTTTCCTATGAATACCATTAGCTCTCTCTCTCTCGGGAAGTTTCTCTCACTATCCACTAAAGGTACAAACTACAATATTCTGGATCACACAAGAATGGCCGAATTACACGGTGTACAACTTATTCTCTATTTCAAGGGCTCCTCTCTCCCTCATTATTCAGTTACCATTTACCTGATCGGGGGTAGCATCCGTTCATATAATAGTACCTGACTAGAAGACAAGGTTACCTTTACTGTATAAGAATGAAGTATGTCCACACACTGATTCACTAAGAACTGGGGTATCTTTATTAATCAATAACATCAAATATAATATAATACTATACTATAACATATAGCCTGAAAAGGAAAGTGAAAGGTTAGAATGTGTGCACGCTAATAAGAAAGGGTCGACGTCACCTTATTAATATGAAGTCTGGACTCAGCAGTCATCTGGGTTCCCTTCTCGTCTGTGCCTTGGCTCGTCTTAGGGTCACACCTCTGCAGTCACGGATACACGTCTTCACCGCTATGCTCTGTCTCCTCTGCTTCCCTCCAAGTCACTGAAACCTTCCTCTCGTCAGCTGCTTTCTCTCTAGCTGTTCTGCTTTACTCCTCTCTCCTCTCAAGCACAAACTATCTTCACTTTTCAGCTTCGATCTTATAACTCAGTTTCTACCACTCTGGTATTCATTCCCTCAACTAACTGCTTCACTTTGTATGCTCTGATCTTAATGTCAAAGCTCGCCAGCTGTTCCAATTAAAGTAACTTCAATCTTTCTAAGAGAGTATCAGCTTTTCGGTCTTCCTCGGACTTCAAAATGGCGACTGTCTGCCTTGGAATAATTAATTGCATTGATGCTAACAACTAGCTGCCGCCTTCCAACTGACTGACTCACTGCCTCATGCTCTCGCAAATGTGGAAGCTTGTCCCTTCATGGAAAGTTACGGCCAGTAACCTGCCGCCCACCAAATTCTTGTACCTCCCCGTACCAAGGACACGTTCTCAGCCGGCCGACCTGATGTTATGTCTTCAGCATGGAGAAAAATACAGTCTTTCGATAAGGGCCAGCCTGAGCCGGTTCTCTCCAAGCGAACAACACCTCGTAACTAAAACATTACATACCTACAGACCTACAGACTTAGAAGCATCTCAAGCTGCCGGGGCAGAAAGAAAGATGGAGTCTCTCCTGTTTGAGGCCTACAAGGCCCGAAGTCAGCATAACTCCATGAAAAGTATACTAATACTCTTACAAAAGGACGGATTATCACTAATACTAATGAATCTATCCCTCAACATAGATTTATAAGCCCTGATCTAAGGAAAAGGGTACGGGATTGTGTTAACACGCCTTGTAAATAGGCTCTAATTACGGTTCTAATCCTTCTATTAGAATGATAGTAGACTAAAATCACCTCCACTCATCTTCCCTCAAGAAAGGGCCGAAAAAGTTGGTCAGAACACCTTTACGTGCATAAATTTGAACAGGACCACGTACTCACTCCCACTAACCCATATTACAGCTCCTTGCGTCTTTGGAAACGCTACATTGACGATATTTTGGTGGTGTGGCGGGGGACGGCGGAAAATCTTGTCAAGTTCCACAAGTGGCTGAATGGCAGAAATGAGTTGAATCTAATAAACATCAATTGGCGTTTCTCGATCTACTCATTTTAGTAGCTCCAGAGGGGTTGCGATCAGAACTTTATCGCAAACCCATGGCCTGTAGCTCGTTATTGAGTTACAACAGTTGTCATCCTAAGGCACTGAGGGACAATCTGACCTATGGGCAATTCTTGAGGCTACAATGGAACTGTTCCACCAAAGATACTTTTCAAAATCATGCGAAAACCCTGGAGAAGCACCTAGTGGCCAGAAGATACCCTAAGCATCTGGTACGTTGGTCTAAGAAGAGAGCCTCCAACAACAACCGGGAAGGACTGTTAGAACCAGCAGTCCCCATAGAGTAGCAGAATCGCATTACATGTGTCAACACGTACTGTACCCGTTCAAACAGCATACAAAAAATCATGAGAAAACATTGAGCTATCCTCAATACTGGCAATGACAACCTGCCAATGCCATTGTTTGCTTTCAAGCGTGGTCAGAACCTGAAAGACCAGCTAGTACATACTAGACCCAAGACCAGCCTTCCACGTGCAGTGGGTACCTTGTGGGATCTGCCAGCTATAGAGGGACATTACCCATGTGGAAGCTGTGCTGCTTTCCCACAAACCTCTAGGTCTACAAGCATTGATGTAGGGAGTGACCGCCCTTGGCAGCAGAGACGTTTCACAAATTGCAACAGCTTAAACCTGATATACTTAATAACCTGTCCGTGTCGCCTAACATATGTGGGTATGACAACTAGAAAAATCAAGACTCGCATTTCCGAGCATAAGAATACCATTAGATGCTGGAAACAGGCCACGCGTTTGATTAACCAATTTCTGGAAGCAGGCCAAGCACCCACTGATTTTGTATGGACAGTCATTGAACAGCCCCTGATTCCACAACAGGTCACTGATGTGAGTAAATTTCTTTTTAAAAAAGAACAAAAATGGATATATAAGTTGAACTCCGATAAAACAGGACTGAACGAAGACATCCCCTGGGTGTCCCTATAATCCACAGACATTGGATTCCCCTCTATATAATATCACGGTCTGAGAGGCTGACTCCAAAAATGAAAAATAAGAGTTCTCCACATCTATTTTTCAATCTACTGAGTATATTGTCATGATTGTTCAACCCAAATGCTATGTGAGTAGGACACAGTGGCTCTGTCCACATGGCACACAAAATCTGTATTTTCAATTCATAACATCTAACATATGAGGCAATTAGATGAACAGCATTCACACACATCCTGGTTGGTTGGCCCCTGATGATCTACTAACATTCGTGACCAAGGGTTATTTCATAACACTCAATGGTGCTCCAGCACTAAGCACATATGCCACACTAACAACTGATACTCATCTAGGAATTCGACCACATGTCCAATGAGGCTTAGGGACAGGTCCCAGTGTTGAGGTTCTGATAACCACGAGAATGGTTTGGTTAACATCTGATTTATATCAGGCTGTAGGACGGGTATTTTACCCCTGAGGTTACGTACAGGTTGGCTAATAAGCGTGGAGCTATATTGCATGGCATTTTTAATAAGTGTAGCCAGTTTCCTATTTTAATTGTTCATATCTTAATTTTTATACCACAATTTGAAGCCCCAGGAATATCGCTAAACATTAGTAAGTAAAGTGGGGTTATACGTGCTTAGCATAACAAGGCACGATAGATTATTGAATAAACATTTCATGAAATTCTCTAACGAATCTGTCTACACAACTACATGTCCCATGATCCTCCGGGACGGGTCGTGCTATTATCGAAAGTGGCGTCATCAAACGGCGCCACAATACAGGATTTAACATCAAGCTTGCGACGGACCCGGTACCTCCCCGAGACGGCCCAGTGGGAGGCCCGGAGTACCGATGGTCAGGTGAGCAAGCTGACAGGACTAATCTTAACAGCGCGGTAAGATCGCGGTTGTAGGTTTAGGTGCACGAGCGATTAATGGGTACAGAGGGGTGTCGGCAGAGGAGCGACCTAATGTTCCCGACATCAGGTTTGAGACAATCATGGTGGTAATATATAATTCCACAATACCGCTATGGTTTGTAGCCTTCTGTCATCGATCCTGAACAGTTCTTAATGGACGGCCAAATATTGCCACCATGCCGATATAAGAATTGTGTTCTCACGGATTGAGCTAATGCAGGGGCATGAGTGAACAATGACATGAGTGGTATTCCTCCAAGCCCTATGTGGAGCACTATAACGGGATCAGTTCTACACCATCAGAGCGGCCATAGACATCAGATTAGCCCAGCTGGTTGGTTCTCATGACTAGATGACCATTGTAATATTATTGATAGTATATACTAACTGATGAATACCTTCGGATAACTATGTGCAAAAACACCTGGGGAAAAGTCAGTATAGGTGTACTGGCAGTGAGTGTGGATGTGTAGTCCGTGGCTACTAGTGTAATTGCCTAACTCTCTCGTTTTTGATATCTTTTTATATATTTCTCTATTAGAGCGGTGCTCCATTTACTTGCGCCATAGCCAGGTGGGGCAGAGTTGTTTCCTGACAATTAGGTAAGCGAGAGGCTAATATTTGAATGACATATGGGTGTTTAAATAATCAAACACCATGGGTGACATAATAATTGGTTTATAGACACCCCCATTTGGGAATGAGTTTGAAACAGTCTATTTATTTCTATTTATTTGTGTCTTTTGTAAAGCGCGCAGCTGCCCCAACGGGGCGTCCCAGCGCTGATGAAACTGGAAGCAGTGGGCAGGTATAAGATTGTTTACAGATCAAAAAGATGAGTTTTTAAGAGCCTTTCGGAATATAGATTCAGATGGACAGGCTCGGAGGGCCAGAGGAAGCTTATTCCATTGTTGAGAAGCGCAGACTTCAAAGGTTTTCCCTCCTTTCCGAGTTCTCTTAAACCTAGGAGTGGTTAGGAGAAACTGGGAGTTTGAGCGCAATGACCTGACATTATGATAAGGATGTAGGCAGGTTTTAAGATAGACTGGGCCTTTGCCCTGTGAAGCCCTGTAGGCCAGTGTCATGGCTTTAAATTGACATCTTTTACTAAAGGGCAGCCAGTGCAGTTTACGGAGATGCGGGGTAATGTGATGTCTGGGAGGAATACCCTCCACCAAAAGTGCTGCTGCATTTTGGACCGTATGAAGTCTGTTACACAGACCGGCCGTAATGCCTACATATAGTGCATTGGCGTAATCAAGATGGGCAGTTATCAGGGCGTGAACCAATGTTTTTCGACAGTCAGTGGGCAAATAGGTGATGAGTCTTTTTATTGTTCTGATCTTTGCAAAACAGGAACCTGCTACTTTTTGCACCTGGACTTCAAAGGTGAGCTGGTTATCCCAGCACACCCCGAGGTTCCGTACTGAGTTTTTTGGTACGGGTGCTTGGCTCAAATCGTCCGGCCACCACAGATTTGATGATAAAGGGATGGTGTGTTAAAAAACAGAACCTCCGTTTTCTCGGCATTAAGCTTAAGGGAATTAGAGTCCATCCATCTTGATATGTTTCTAAGGCAGGTTTTCATAAGATCAAAGGCCTTGGCAGTGGGCTCTTTAAAGGTAAACAGGAGCTGGATATCATCTGCATAGGAAGTGGTTTTGAATTCAGCGTGCGCAATCATTTCAGCTAGTGGGGAAAAGTAGACATTGAAAAGGAGCGGACTTAAGGAGGAGCCCTGAGGAACTCCCCATTTAAGTGGTCTGGCAAGGGATGTGTAAGGGGGAGTGAATACCTGCTGAGTGCGTTCTGAAAGAAAAGAGGCGAGCCATTTCAGTACAGTACCCCCTATACCTAGAGTAGCCAGTCTTTTCAGTAGGATCTTGTGAGAGACGGTGTCGAATGCGGCTGAAAGATCCAGCAGCACCAACACCGCCCTTGATCCCTGGTCCAGTGTCCATCTCACTGAGTCTGCCATTTCTATCAATGCCGACTCCGTGCTGTGACCAGACAGGAAACCGTGCTGAGTCTCATGCAGGAGTCCATTAGCTTCTCTGTAATTGGCAAGTTGGGAATGCGCCAATTTTTCCAGGACCTTAGCCGGAGCAGGCAAGAGGGATATCGGTCTGTAGTTGCTAGGGTTGTCCGGATCTGCATTAGGTTTCTTAAGAATAGGTATAAGGGAGGCATGCTTCCATTTATCAGGGAACTTTCCTGTTTTCAAGGAATCATTCCAGATGGAGTTGAAAAGGGGGTTAAGGAGTGATGCCAGTGCCTTATATTGTTTGGCCGGCAACGGATCATTGGGAGATCCGGATTTACATTTCTGTAATTCAGCAAGAGTGACCTCTTCTGATACAACTTTGTACTCTGAAAGGGTGGGGGATAACTCAATCAGAGTATCTTCTTCCTCGCTCTGTTTGGGACTGTTGGTGGTGGGGAAAGAGGCATATATGGTTTCTATTTTGTCTTCAAAGTAATCAGAGAGTTTATCACAGAAGGACTGGGTGGCTGGCACACTCCTATTCATTGCTTGAGGATCCGTAAAGGATCTAACAATGTTAAAAATCTCTCTAGTCCCATTCTTGGCTTTATTAATTCTATTAGCCAGGTAGTCCCTTTTGTGTGCCACAATTGATCTGCGATACTCCTTTAAGGCAGCTCTGTAAATGGATTTGATTTCAATAGTGTACTTTTGCCTCCAGATACCTTCGAGAGCTTTACACAATGCTTTTTCCTGACGAAGGGCATCAGAATACCATTGGGCTGATGGTTCTGATCTATAGGTTTTGATAGGCTTCAATGGGGCTAGTGATTCCATGGCCTGGCCTAACCAGTCGTCTAGATTGGTAATGCGAGAATTCAAGTCTGGTGCTGGAGTGGGCTGTGAGTCTTTTAAATGTTTTTGGAGCGATTCCAAAGTAATACGACTCCAGTTTCTACCTGATGTCTTAGGAATTATGGTCAGCCTATCTGACTGAGGTAGCTCGATCATGAAGGAGATAAGGAAGTGGTCTGACCAGATCACAGGCGTGGAATCAGTGACCAGGGTTTTATCAAGGTTAGTGCAGATTAGGTCAAGAGTATGTCCTTCTTTATGCCTGGGCCCCTCCACCAATTGATTCAGACTGCATGTGGCGAGTGTCGCGAGAAAACAATTGCTGTGAGAAGTAGTCTTATCATCCACATGCAAATTGAAATCTCCTAAGGCTGTAAAATTAGCATAGCGGGTACTGGTCTGAATAATATAATCCGCCAGGGCCGGCAGATGGGTGACACTGGAGCCAGGGGGGCGATAGATCAAGAGCCCAGACCAAGATGTAGATGCGGATAGCTTAACACAAAAAAACAGTCCCTCAATGTTGTCAATTTGCTCATACGAAGGGATTACAACAGGCCAATCAGATTTATGAATGAGTGCTACCCCGCCTCCCTGTTTGCCATTAGATCTATTGGCACAGATGATGTTATAGCCCTCAGGGATGGCTAATGTGATGGCCGGGTTAATAGTTTCATTCAGCCAAGTTTCCGTGAGGAAAAGAAGATCCCACTTGTAGTCCTGAAGAGACTGCCAGATGTCAATGGCGTGTCTTGACAGCGATCTACAATTGATCAATGCCACTCTAAGGGATATAGGAGCTCCAGCTCCTCTAGGAACAATCGGATTCCGAATGTGAGAATAATTCCCCTTTAAATCGCAATTGACAAGATCGAAATCGCAATCTTTGCAAGAAAAATTAGAGCTCCGTGAGTTCAATGAAAGCAAGGGGCCACCATGGCATCGCATGGGCCTCAATGCAAGCAACTCCGCCCTGCTGTATATCCCCGTCGTTTGGTCAGTCAAACGAACAGGGGGACCGGCCCGGTCGCGTCGTGAGCGCGGACGAGCGCAGACGGGCTCGCCTTTGGTGAGCCATCAGCGCGCCCGCTGCGCTCGTCCGCTGCGCGGCCGAGTGATGGCAACCATTTCTAGATGGAGAAAGGAGGGAGGGGCCGGGCAACTGCAGCGTCAACCCTCCACTTCCCCCAAGATGGCGGCAGGGTGTATCTGGACCTCCGCAACAGCGTTCAATCGGTTGTGGGGTGTCTCGGCAAAGAGTGTAGCCTCACAGAATGTGAGCGTGAAGTAAGTAATTAAAATGCGGTGTGCATAGCAAAATTACAGTTTATAAACGTGTCAGTTCTAAAAACCATTTTAAGATCATACAATATTCTAAAAGCGCTGCAGTCTTCCCGGCTTCCGCCTCAAGAAGAACTGCTGCCAGATTCAGCCGCCATCCAAACGCTAATAATTATCTGTATGTATTCTGTCTGTCTTTTTATGTATCTGACTTCACTCATCCTGTACTTCTGGATGAAACACCTTAAGGAAGGAGAATGGAAACATATGAAATACTCAGGTGATATCTATTTTAATTCCTTTCTTCACCTCTTTTTAGCAGTAGCGACTTATTTGGTCCTGAAGAATGCAGCCGACACCGACTTGGGTCCACTTAACTGCAGAAACATGTTGACCTTGCACTATACATAGTAGATATTTGCTTAAACTACTAGATTATCGGACTCGTTTTATTATCTTGGAAGCAGGGAGGTACTAATTAAACATATTTTCCTCTTTTTTCTCCAATTTTAGCTTTACTCACTATTTTCCTCATTTTCACATTTTTCACGCACTGCTGTATAGTTACTTCCACTTGACCATATATTTTCAGCTCACTGGGATACCCATTTCTACAACCAAAATCAATGTTTGAATGGGCACAAGCTACTACCCTTCTTGGTGAGAAGGATCCCAGATGATGATATGGGCGGTATCAGTCATAAACTGATGGGTATTTTTCACAAACGGAAAGTATCCAGCTGATCTAGTGTCACATTCTCCTAAGTCAGGTACATTTCTAGTCGATAGAATGTGTTTGTTTGACCCACAGCTACTTTGTGTTTGCTATAAGTATTGTACATGGGGTTTGTAGCTGTGCTAGGTCGGTAAACATCCCCTTGGCGCCCTCCTCTTCACTGTGTTGTTTATCTTGTTGTTCCTTAGCCATGTCCTTTTTTACCACCATCAGTTAAATTACTTACCCCTTATCCATGGATGTCATTTGGAGGTATTCGGGGGTCCCAGCTGTGACCTCTAGCTTGCTCCCTGCTATTCCTGGCACTTCCTTTGCGACACCTGGCCTCAGATGAGGGAAACGTTTTGCCTCCTCTGAGGCCAGGGGTCGCAAAGGGAGTGCCAGGAGTAGCAGGAAGCAAACTAGAGGTCCCAGCTGTGACCCCTGACTACCTCCAAATGGCATCCATGCCGTTATCTGGAGTAAACTAGTTCTGATAAGAATATAGTAGGGAACTGTGGAACTGCCGGCAAAAAATAAAGCACAGAAGAAAGCCACTAGGGAACTGCAGTGGTTTTGTACTAATGAGGGCACTCCAATAATTCAATTCAAAGACACAAAATTTGGGGACTATAATGTTTACCATTTTACCTTTTTGGCCCTCAAGTACTACATTCTGGAGGAGAGGATTGCGGAGGCTTGTTTGCAGCGATGATATTTGGCATTTGCTAAATCTGTCACAGGAGTAGGATAGGGAGAGTGAGAAGGCAAAAGTGGGGAAGTAAAATTCCTTGAGGGAAGGTTTTTCTTGGGTCGGAGAATGAAGACACCTTAATTGGTCTCATGAGGGCTAACTTGGCCACTAATCACACCAGCCAGATGAAGGGGTGGTTGGTGCAGGTGAGCTGCAAGACTCTGAGAAGGACAGAGGGGAAATGGAGAAAAGTCTATTGTGATTGGAGCAGTCTTGCCCAATGGGTGCCTGAGGAGAGGAGAAGCAACAATGTCTTACCATTGGACCTTTTGAAAGAGTGGTGCCATGCAGCTGACATAGGGCCAGGGACTGATTAGCTTAGGTGTGGATGAGTTTGCTAAGACTTCACATCTAGATGGCTGTTAGTGGTTCTCCCACACGCTTCAGGCCCTACGTTTTTGAGGAGATATTTTTATGCCTTCTGTTAGCCAAGACCTTTTCATTTTAGAAAATTATATATGCAATGTACTTATAGGGGCTTTCAACTAGGTCTTTTCATCCATTGGTCTGTTGTGTCATTCATATTTTATTTCCGACCACTACATTATACACCAATGGGTTTAGAGTAAGCTGTTGCAAATATATTACTAATGCATGGTGTGGCAGCTACAGTCATTTAGAGACTGCATATTTTCCATTGTTATGACCATTCAATTTGCACAGATGTACAATTTTACTGATAAAACTATATAATGCACAAATATAATGTGCGGAAATTGGGTTTCAGTAAATAGTTTTCATTTGCTTATCACTAAGTAAAGTGTCTTGATTTTGATGTGACCCTATTAAAATCTTTGTTTCCATCAATTTTTAAAATTAGGAAAAAACCTTGATTGGTGCTTTTCTCTTTATTTATTTTGTAAATATCTGGACAGTTTATTTTTAGGTTCTTAAATTGTGTTTTGTGTAGAAGAAAACAAATTATTTTAACACCAGCAAGGTTTTCACATAGTTCACAGAATCCTCACACTTTCCAGTAAGAAGGGAAAAGTAGACGCTAGCCTCCAGTTTAGCAGCATAAGCAGCACTTTCTTAGAAGACTAGACTGACATTTGACATCTGGCCTTGAACGCATAGGAGTGACACAAAAATAAATGCTGGTCCTCTTCAATGCTCGTCTACATTCGGCCCTTCGGCAAGGTTAGTACGGTCTACTCTCAGGGCTGTTGTTGAGCCCCCGCCCACCTCTGGGCCCCGGTGCACTGCACCTGCTGCTCCATTGGCAGCTACGCTGCTGTACACCAGGGCGAAATAACATTGCCAAAGCCATTTACTCGCATTGGGGCAGGTGGACTTTGGTGGGACATGTCCGGTCAAATAGATCAGTGCAGCGAAAGATTAGAGAAGGTGGCCTCGTGGCCGTTTGAGGGTAGTTGGGGACTGATAATAGACTGAGAAAGATTTAAGAAGTTGTGAATGTTTGGGTATGTGTGGGAGGTTTAAGGGTGGGTGGATGACAGGCAAGCAGGATGGATTAGCCAGGTAAAGTTTTAGGCTGTATGGCATTGCCAGGTTTGTTTTTGTTACGAAGCGCAAATCTATATAATTAAAATGCATTTTGCACGTAATAGGGGAGTCTTTTGTGCAGTGTCGCCGGACACAAACATTTCGCTACAGTGGGTCGAAGTGCGCTGAAGTGGAACTGTGGCAGTTAAGGTGGCGGGGAAGACCCGGTGGGAAAGTCCTTTTGGGAGGCTGAGGCACTTGTTAATTCCAAAGCTGTCATTGCCCCCCACCCCCTCTCACCTTGACCACCTTGTGAACAGTGGCATACCGTAAGCAGCCCATTTTCAGGAACTCCACAATCCTGCGGGTGGCCTTTTGGATCTGCTGGCAGAACTCCTTGTCGGGCAGCAGGCACTGGGCGATCCAGGTGTCCAGCCTTTCGGAGGGGGTTTGGTAGAGCGTCAAATCGGACAGCTCCATGTCTGCTGTTGGTGCTGTGCTTCTAAGACTCTGCCGCACTCCCTGGCTGTACTGCACAGCGGTGCTGTGTATCCCTTGCACGCATCGCCTAGCTGATGATGCGGTCACTCTGGGCACTGCAGAAAGGTCTGTAGTCGTGTATCCTCAGTTCTTACTGTAAGTTACAGCACACAGCATGCGCTCTCATTAAGACTCCATGCAGGGTCCCCGGGAGCTTCAGAGATTAACTGGAGCCAACGGGGAGGGGGAGAGGGAGGGAAAGTGAAAGCGCGCCATGCGCGCGTTGTGCTTAAAGGCTGAGGGAAGTAAAGTGAAAGCGTGCCATGGGCCTGATGGAGACAGGGAGGGAGCGAGCCAAGAGGGAAAGCGAAAGCGCGACATGCCGTGAGCATGCACAACGGCTGTCCGGACTCAAGCTGAGACCACCAGAGAAGACCCGCCGTGAGCGTGCACATCAGCTGTCTGGGCAAGAGCACATCTTCGGTCCCCCGTAGGCAACCAAGTTGACGACCATAGATCTCGCCAAGGCGAGCAGCGCATGCGCTGCATCACTAGGCGAGACCTAAAAATTAATGATTACCAATTTATAGGGTTCTCAACCCATCCTATTACATAGAGTATTAAAAAATGAACATAGCTAATGCCATAAATACGTAGCACATCTATTATGTACGCGTTTCTCTAGGGTGTCTTTGCATTAGTAGGCTAACAATTGTGAGTTGAGCCACATTATAAAAGAGGGAAAGCCCAAAACATGTAAAACTTATTGTGCCAAAACACGTTTTACACATGCAAAAAAAAACATTCTCTACATTTTGCATCATTAAGTTAACAAGCCGCATTACATGGCTGTCACTATTGGTTGTACAAAGGCCAGTCGGGCACAATTATGAATCATTAAATGCTGTCAATTGATATAAAAAGTGCTGAGAAAGAGAGTACAACCAAGATAGACTTCTGGTTTGCGTCCTATCTTACCTCATAAATGTCTGTATTTCACCTCAAGGTTTCAGGGGAAAGAAAAAAAGTTTTCAAAAAAGCACCATCGAGCAAACGTTAGCCGATTGCCCAATTGGAGGAGGCCTAAAAGTAAACAAAATTAGCCAACTTGTTCAGGAGTCAAAATACCCACTAATGTTAGCTAGTTGTAAAATCAAAGTAACTCTCAAATACAGAACTCACCTGTAGTTGCTTTGCAAGTAATGTCAATCATAGGTTTTAAAATGGCCCGTAGTACGAGTTTGTTTATATAGGCTATACGAGGCCAAATACTCATAGACACAAAGGAAGGAGATGACCTTTCAGAAAATACAGGATAAATACGGGCACCATTTTAGAATGGTGAGAAACGGGTTATACCAACACCAGAACGTTATGTAACGCACTACATGGGAGGTATGTTTCTATGTTAATACCATGCCAAATGGTATGTATCTTGCCGTCTGTTATTCTAGAAGAATCAAAATTAGAAATGCTTGAAAAATGATATATGGACTAATAGTGACATTGACATATTATAATGTGGACACGAGGTACCCAATATGAAATCCATGGCAAATATCGGTGCCATTTGCGACTGGTATCATAATGTTTGAACAAAAGCACTATAACCTATTAAGCCCAACTCGAAGTAATAGAAGCAGTTTGCTGAATCAGCAGCACTTAGGTCCCTACCCCATTGAATCGGTGATCTTAAGCAGAGAGTATACAAAGAGAGGGCTATACAGAGAAATTGAAGAGAACCTTTCTGGCAATAGCAATTTTATGAAATATTAGGAAATATGAAGATCCCAGAGATGGCCTGTACATAGAAAGAAGCAAGTGTCACACAGAAAATGGTCCTAGGGATATGATAGTGCTCCCAAATATTTTCATAGAGCAATTAAAGTAATACAATAAATTTTCACATTTCATCTTCAGTGTGCAAAATAAGATCTGAAACTTACACTACATATTAATTGAAACAGCCCATAGGTTATATCGGCATTTTAGGTTTAACAGGCATGTTTAAAAAGTAGGTATATATTGGTTACAATGTAGTTGCATTGTATAATATAACACAGGCACGTAATGTATTATATAACCATAGCATTGAAAGAAGAGGTTGTTTCGCAGGCTATGCATAGGAATTTTTTACATAACATCAACTTCAGTCTTTCAGAAATACATGCATTTCTCTGTCCAGGTTGAGACCATGATCAACAGACCTAAGCTTGGTAATCTAGGTGGCCTCGAGTTTTCGAAATAGGTGTGTTCTATCACCACCTCTGGGATTGTCAGCTGCCACCCCAATACTGTGGAATCGAACACAAGCTAACTCTGATATCCCATGAGTTGTATTAAAATGGACAGCCATTGGATAATTAGTATTAGCATTTCTGGTGGCCGTTACGTGTTCTTGTATCCTTTCTTTCAAGGTTCTTATCGTACTACCTACATAAATGCTGTTGCACACACATATGATGCAGTAAACTACACATTTTGCATTACAATTCATGAATGTTTGAATTTTATGCTCTGTGGTGGTATAATATTTAAAACTCGTAGGTCGCCAAATACCGGTCGGTAACGGACGATTTCGGCCGTTGCCGACCGGTATTTGATATTTGACATGTAGGTGGCCTTATATTTACAGAATCGGTATATTTACCGATTCGGAAAATTTACCGATTCTGTAAAATACCGAATCGGTAAATTTACCGAATCGGTAAATCCAGATGTAGGTGGCACTTCAAACAGTGCCACAGACCATTACCGATTCGTTAGTTACCATGTAATACTATTGCATGGTAAATAACGAATATCTGAGTACATGCACATCTGTGCATGTACACCTGTGCCATGTGGCACACATACATGCCCTAAGGGAATGTATGGGTGTCACATGGCACACAAGCAAAAATCAGGGGTGCAACAGGTGCAAAGTGACACCCTGTGACCCTTGACAATTCGGTGTTTTTACTGAATCGGTATTTACCAATTCGGTGGAATCAATGGCAATTAACGAATCGGTAAATATCGATTCGGTAATTACCGAATCCTACCGATTCTGTAAAAAATACAGAATTTTTAGCTACATCTCATTTACCGAATCTAGAATACCGAATCGGTAAAATTCGGTATTTTAGAGTCGGTAAATGAGGATTACCTACATCGGGCCCTTAGTCCTATCCAAAGTGTACGGGCAGATATTGCAACGTCCACACTTGTAGAAGCCAACTGATGTTGATCGTAGCCAATGTAAATTTTCCGTTCGTCTTTTGGGATTGAAAAAACTTGGACAGAGAATGTTCCATAGTGTTTATCCCCGTTTGTAAATTACACTAGGTTTGTTCGGAATAACATTATTCACAATGGAATCTACCTTGAGAATGTACCAGTGTTTGTTTAGAATTTTATATAGCACATCTGTCATGGAGTTATAAGGAGTAATTACTGACTCTCCTTGTATTTAGTTTTTTTCTTGGTTTTGTTGGTCAAAAGACATTTACGGTTCAAACCAAGTGCCTTGTTCTTGATGGTGCCTCCTCTTGCAGCGAGACAGGCCTGATATAAAGTAAAAGATAGTATTCCTCATCACCTATATATTTGCTTCATTCTTTATCCCCAGTTCCTTCAATTCCATGGTATTCATTTTGTTTTCATTCGTGAAGTCTAAGGTAAAGAAATAAACATATTTTTCTAGCTGTTTCATGTTATCTCGCCCTCATAGAATTACAATAGAATTTTATCAATGTTGAAATTTCCTGGTCTAAAAGATAATATATTGTTTAATTTTTTTTGTCAATAGCTGTTAAAACTCTGGTCGGTGGATAATGTACATTACTTGTCTTAGTATGAGGATCATTATTGTGAAGAGTAACAACCAAGGCACTTAAACTACAGACTATTTCTGTTTCATTGAAGTAAACAAAGGGAAAGAAAGGGATGTAAGTAGGTCAAAAATAAGTTACACGCAATTAGTATGAGGATCATGCATACAATCAAGAAATGTTTTGTAATGCATCTTACTATTGGCATTTGTATTTTTTTCTATTTCTAATATCTCAATAAAATTCTTTGAACACAAAATAAACAGCTCAGTAAGCATTTTCACTATGGGTAAGCCAAAATGATAGGCTTTGTCGATGCACACCTTCTGTTTCTTCTTACCACCACCTTCTTTATATCTCATTAACTTTTCTGCAGCTCTAGTTTAGTTGCTCTCCCTAATTTGATGTCTTGCTACTTGTTTACCTTCCATCTTCTCTTACTATCACTCCCTTTATTCTTTCTCTCCCTTTTCCATAGTATTCCAAGTTTGTACCATTTTTTTCTTAAACTACTTCTAACATTTTCCTTTACCGTTATTCTCTTCCCCTCAAGTTTATATGTACCATATTCCTTTTACACACACATACTACTGTCTTTTCAATCAATCAATCACAGCATTTATATAGCGCACTACTCACCCGGAGGGTCTCAAGGCGCTAGGGGAGGGGGGGTCCGCTACTGCTCGAACAGCCAGGTCTTGAGCAGCTTCCTGAAGGCGAGGTGGTCCTGGGTCAAGCGGAGGTGGGTCGGGAGGGAGTTCCAAGTCTTGGCGGCCAGGTAGGAAAAGGACCTTCCTCCTGTGGTGGCTATTCGGATCCGGGGGACGGCGGCGAGGGCGTGGCTGGTCGATCGAAGATAGCACGTGGGAGCGTAGAAGTTGAGGCGGCTGTTGAGGTATGCTGGTCCTTGGTCGTGCAGGGCTTTGTGTGCGTGGGAGAGGAGACGGAAGGTGATTCTCTTGTTGACCGGGAGCCAGTGCAGATCTCTCAGGTGTACGGAGATGTGGCTGCGACGGGGGGTGCCCAGGATGAGTCGTGCTGAGGCGTTCTGGATCTGCTGGAGTCTCTTTTTTTTTTTTTTGGTGTAAGACGTTTATTAAGTACTGTCAAGTGCACACAGCGTCACGCCTACAACCCGGAGGCCGGCCGCTATTTGTACAAATTATCAGGATGGTACTATGCACAAGAAAAACTTTACATATACTGCTCCTTAGATGTTATCCGAACATAATGACAGTACGCATATTCAATATGAACAATCAATTCGTCTTACTTTTTACATTTTTTGTTAAACCTCAGCATGTGCGGGAGCTAATCTATATGTGGGAAGATTTCGTGCGTCAGTACAGCGGTGAGTCAGGTACGGTACATTACACACAGCACATCTCAACAAAAAGCATAGTAGAGCTGGAGCAGGCCATTGTCTCCTGTAAAGGTAACGATCTGGTCTACCAGAAATACAGCATATGACAGTCAAGCATACAGCGCCACTCATGGTTGAAATTTCTACATTGGTGGCAGGAGCGGCCCACAGGGCGAGGAATGGGGAACAGTTATGTCAGCAACTGAGAGCACATCCCCATACCACACCCCCCCCCTTGCCAGTGACCATGTGGGCTCTCAACAGTATGCCACTAGCACAATCCCCAAATCATCAATCACAGGCCTCCTCTGCAGACATCTCTAGCAAATAGCATTTTAGCGGAGCCCATATGTCAGTAAGTCTAGAGGTGGCAGGTAACAGTTAAGAGTAGGTATGCAATTGTTCTTGACAGTACACCATGTCTTGTACCCAATCCTTGAATTTGGGGGCCCTGCCCCTCCCCCATCTGCATGCCACTCTTCGCTTGGCCAATAGCATAGCAAGTGCCACATACTTGCGGTGGGCTGCCTGAAGCGGTTCCATATAACCCAGTAGTGCCAAGATCGGGGATGGGTCCACCAGTGTGTGTATCATTTTGGATATGGCCTGAAAAACTTGTCCCCAATAGTGGTGTACCTGATCACATCCCCATGCAAGATGCAAAAAATCAGCCTATATCTACTGCTGGATGATATGGGCTCCGTCTGCTGCAGACAGAAATCCCATTGTCTATCAGTGAGCTTTATGGCCAACTCCCGATCCCACTTCTCCCTGGCCGGTAAAGCTTTATAGTCCATATTGGCGCGGATCGATTTGCATAGTGTGGATACTAGTTTGTTGGGATTATCAGGCAAAAGAATGTTCTGTAGTGGGACAAGTACAGGGGGCTCGTGTGGGAAGTCAGGTGTAACCGCCTGCAAACCGTGCCGGAGCCTGATATAGTAAAACACATCTAGCGGTGGTGGCTGTATCCCTTCATAGAGCTGCTCTCTGGAACGAAACTTGCCATCATGGTACAGATCCCCCCATGTTTGAACATGTATCTTCTTCAGTAGTTTCTGGAAGCCTGCTTCTTGTAAAAGCGGCAACTGTGGGTGATAGGCCAAAGGCAACAATGGGGCGTATAGTAGTTGAAGGTCGAGCCTCGAGCCTATGTGTCGCCATGCAGTTACGGTGCTCAATACTGTGTTGGGAGTTTTATCTCTACCCTCTACAGGGGAGTATAAGGCCCCTTCAATAGGAGTTGGGTGTGCCAGCCAGTGTTCAGCTGCCAATTGAGGCATGTATCTAGGTTGTCGTGCCCAGAAGTAAGCAAAGTGGGCCTGGGCTGCGCAGTAATAAAGTTCAAAATCCGGAATTCCAAAGCCGCCCTGCGAGTAAGGTCTGATAAGGACCTCCCATGTGAGTCTCGGTGTTTTCCCGCCCCACACCAGTTTAATCAATTCGGTGCGCAGCAGCCGAAAAAAAGGCACCGGGATGGAATGGTATGTTCAGAAAGAGATATAGGAGTTGGGGGAGTATCACCATCTTAATTAGGGAAGCTCTTCCAGCCATGGACAAGGGAAGGGTTATCCATCTGGAGATATTATCACTGATTTTATCCATTACTGTGCCGTAATTAGCCCGAATTAACGCCTCCCTATCTTTTTCAATGTGTATTCCCAGGTATTTAAAATCTCCCTCATACCAGGCAAGCGGGTACTCCAATGCAAACTTATGTGTCGAGGCAATAAGTGGGAAAATACACGACTTTGTCCAGTTTATCTGGACACCGGAGAGGACTCCAAACCGTATGAACTCCCTAAGGATGGGATTCAGGTTCTCCCAAGGGTGACGAACATAGAGCGTAATATCGTCGGCATACATTGAGATCAGTATCTGCCTTTGAAAACAACGCAACGCACTTTCCTGATGATGTTGACGCAGTTTAGCTGCAAGGGTTTCTGTGGCTATGGCAAACAGGAGTGGGGAAAGGGGGCAGCCCTGCCCAGTCCCTCTAGAGACCGGGAAGTCCGAGGACAATTTGCCGTTAATGAGGACCTTGGCCACCGGGCTCGTATATAATAATCTAATCCAGGAAATGAAGATAAGTGGAAAGCCCATGCGCTCGAGTACCCGGAAGACATAATCCCACTCCAATGAATCAAACGCCTTAGTGGCGTCTAAAAAAATGGCCGCCATTGGCAAGTCCTCATGAACTGAATTATAGACTGAAAAAAAGGTGCGGAGGTTATGCGACGTCGCCCTGCCTGGAACAAATCCAGCCTGATCTGGGAGTATTAAGTCAGGCAATAGAAGGCTAAGGCGCGCAGCTATTAACTTGGCGAGAATCTTCACGTTGCAGTTTAGCAGGGATAGGGGCCTATACGAATCGCATTGATTAGCAGGCTTCCCCGGTTTGAGAAGGGACGTGATGAGAGCGATTCTCATGGAGGCAGGGAGGTGGCCAACCTCCAGAGCATCTTCATACACTTCGCGCAGTACCGGTGCCATGAACTCTATAAACGTCTTGTAAAATTCAATAGGAATTCCGTCTAACCCAGTAGCCTTACCAGACTTCATGTGCATGATAGCCTCCCTCACTTCATCTAATTCGAACGGGGCACTCAGAAAGGCTCTCTGTGAGTCGCTCAGCCACCCCAATGATACATCTGCCAGGTAGTCATCTAGTGTCAGTTCCCCTGTTCTGGTTGAGGAATACAATGCACTATAGTGTCCTACAAATTCATTTAATATGTGAGTGGTGTCCCTGAGCAGTAGCCCTTCTGCAGTCTCCAATTCGAGTATGATAGTAGGCGAACGCATAAGTTTAATCGTCGCAGCCAAGGCCTTCCCAGGTCTCTCGCCCTCCCCATACTTTCTGGCCACCCAGTGTTTGTTCCTGAACTTCACCTCCCGTGCTGCTTCATCAGTATATTCAGACAGCTTATCCCGTATTACATTTAGTGTATCACTCCCAGGGCAAACTCGGAGTGTATCCTCCGCATTTCTAAGGTCTGATTCCAAAGTCTTCAATCTATTCAAGATACTCTTAAGTACCCCTGAGCCCTTTGATATGCATAGTCCTCTAAGCGTGACTTTAAAAGCATCCCATATAGTTTCAACATCCTTTACTGAGTCTTTATTACGTTTAAAAAAGTCTAGGCATTCATCCCGAAGCTCTTCTTGGAATTCAGTGTCCAGTAGCATTGTGGGTTGCATACGCCATGCTGTAACAGGGGGGCCCAGTTCAGTGCCCCGCAACGTGATGATTACAGGTGAGTGGTCTGAATATGTTCTGGGGAGATGTGCTGAGTGCACTAGTGATGTGTAAAGTTGGGGCGTCAAGAGTATATAATCCAGTCTGGCCCATGACCTCGCCTGAGCAGTGAAGTGTGTACCTTCCCCTTTCGTCCCATGCATAGATCTCCATGCGTCTAAGAGTTGGTTACCTTCAATCGTTGCACGGAGAACCTCCCTCCCATTTGTATAGTGATGGGGAGCGGGGTGTGACCTGTCCAAGACAGGATTTAGGGTCATATTGAAATCACCCCCCCAGATGAGGTGTTGTGGTCCAGTTCCCACAATTGCCGCCCACAGGTCAGTAAAGTACTGTGGATCATCCACGTTAGGCCCGTAGCAGCAGGCCAGTGTCACAGCCATACGACCCAATCGGCCCCACATCAAGCAAAATCTTCCCTGCGGGTCTGTCTTAGAGCCCGCTAAATGGAAAGGTGTGTATCTTTTTATCAAAATAGCCGTACCCCGTGCATATGATGAATATGAGGAGAATACTGTATACGAGGCCCATCTTTTCCCAAAGGAGTGTTGTCCATGCGGCTTGAAATGTGTTTCCTGGAGGAAAGCAATATGAATTTTATGTCGATCAAGATAGCCCAGTATTTGCCTTCTCTTCCTAGGATCACCCAGCCCTCTCACATTCCATGTGATTATATTCAAGTTTGTGTCCCCCATGCGTGCAAGTGGACATATGAACCACAAATCGAGGCATCTTGTACGGCACATCTACCACCAGCAAGTAGCAGGCTCTGCTCGAGTCGTGCGTGTCCAGTACTCCCCAGGGAGAGCGGAGGACCTAGCACATGGGCAGTGTCTCCGCCCCCAGTAGTGTTTCGCTGTAATGTAGAGCCCACATATCGCATAATAGGCCCACTCACATCTCCGACGCATTCAAAAAGTCCCATATCTAAACATAGAAGCATCTCTTCGATACCTGTTGCACATGCAATGAACATAAACCAAACAGTTCTCCCAACTGTGTACCCATCCCGCCTATTCCCAAGAGTTCCCAGCAAGCACATGGTGTGCGCAGAAATAGCAGTAGCAGTCACCTCTCATCTCCTCTCGTGAAATCTATGCGGTCCATCCAGGAAGACCCAAGCCTTGCTATCTGCATTCCTCCCATGCAAAACATCTCGCCCGCCTCCCCCCACCCACTGAAGCATCCCCAACTTGCCAGCATCCCAAGCCCTCCCCCCACCCAAAAGGTGACCGAAACACCCGAACATCAACAGAAATGGAACCAAGTTCCTTGGGGTACACCCATTAGGGGTCATTTGAGGTGCACGTCCGTCCACCCCCATTCTTCCCACTCCGTGCAAGTTCGCCCCTGAAGTCTCTATCCAGAGGGGAAAGGGAGTAGGGGGGTGGGTGCCTGGCATACGTTACCGCCTGCAGTCCGATACCCGTCCGTGGTACCCTTCAAATTCGTCGCAGTCTCCATATGTAGTAGTAACACCGAACCATGTACTGAGACAAGTGTCATGTCCCATCAGCGTGCTCCATCCCAGCAACAAAGGGCAGTCGTTCTCCTAGTCAGAACTCGAGTCATGTTGGCCTTCAGCATCTGCAGGTTGTCTTCCTTGTTTAGGCAAAGTTTTAATATAATCCTCGACTTGCTGCGGGTTGACAAAAAAATGTTGTGTGCCCTGATGGGTCACTCGCAGTTTGGCTGGGTACAAAAGGGCATAGTCAATGTGTAGGTCCCTAAGTTTCCTCTTAACAGTAAGGAATTTCCGCCTTTGTTCTTGCACCACTGGGGTAAAGTCAGGATAGATAGAAAATGTCACTCCATCGTGCGTGAGGTTCTGGTTTGCCCGTGCCGCTCGTAGTGCCGCATCACGATCTCTATAGTTGAGTAGGCGCGCAATGATGGGTCTCGGCGAGGTTCCTGGCTTGGGCCTAGGTCCGAGGGAGCGATGAGCACGCTCTACTATGAATTGGTTCGAGAAGGCCTCCGCCCCCACTGCCGCTATAAGTATCTTCTCAATATAGAGTTCCATCTTCCCCGTGTTGGTCGACTCTGGTATGCCCGTAACGCGAATGTTATTTCTTCGACTCCTCGCTTCCAACTCCTCATTTTTGGCGGCTATTACACGCAGCACATTGTCCATTCTCGAGAGTCTCGAGGTATGCGCCGCCGTGGTGTCGTCATTCTCGGATATTCGTCGCTCCACTTCCGTAATACGTTCTTCGTGAATATCCATTTTCTGGACTATGCCGTCCATTCTGGCTGAGAGTCTATCAACCTTGTCGACGACAGTGGCAAAGCCCTGGCGCATCTCATTTAGCATCGTGGCAATGTCCGGCAACGTGGGGGCTGAGGTGGATACCTCTGTAGATGGACTCCGAGGTTGTCCGCTGTCCACCGTATTCCTCGTCACTTTATTTTGCACTGTGGGCTCAAACTGCAGTTTGGGCTGCCTGTTGTCCGGTTTCCCCATATCGCCAAGGAAATAAAAGCGCTCCTCCTTAGATGAAGGTTGATCCTACCTGGCACAGCTTGTATTGAAAAGGGCACCCCCTCGTTAGTGTGGTGCTGCTCAACAGTTGTTCTGCCCCCTCTGCACCAGCAGTCGGCCAAGGAAGCCCCGGGGGCGTCTATAGTATTATCCCGTAGGGAAGGAAATCACGGCGTCTGGGCTGGCGCATTTAACAGAGCATTGAACGCCTGCATCCATTTCGCCGTGTTCAGCAGTATAGCACAGGGCAGCCGGCAGTGTCTCCAGACCCACCGCTGGAGCTCGAGGAGCGGGAGCGCTTACTCGTTCTTAATGCCGCTGTATTGTCAGGCATGCAGGGGAGCTCACTGCTGTAGTGCTCACCCGATCGTGTTATACAGTCTAGGGTGAGACACACAGTGCGCGGAGGTGATAATTGTACCACTATGGCACCCCAGTATCGCACCAGCCGCAGTGACGAATCCAAACCCCTCAAAGTCAGAAGCGCTACTATCGGCACTAGTTATCGCCCACAATCACACAAATCAGTTGTGCCCAGGGACTCTCACCAGTTACCAGTTTGCTGTCCAGCGGGCCTCAGGGGGGGCAATGAGAGGAGCCACCACCCGCCTCCACAGGCGGGACGAGGAAAGCTGCCCTCCTCCGCTCCTCAGGCCTGCTCGCCTCGTGGTGCCCCTCGGTGTCCCGTACTTCTCCGAACCGCCTCAGGGCTCCACATCAGCAGGGTGCTTCCGGGGCCGGATTTTCAAACTGCACTAACTTCGTTCCCTTTGAAGGTGGAGCCGCCAAACTTTCAAGTGTCAGGCAACACTCGCCGTCTCATCGTGGGGAGTTTCGGACGGGTGGGAGCAGGGTAAGCAGGATAAAGAAGGATATTAGCGCCAGGCTGCCGGAGCCTCACTAAAGTGCGGCCATTCAGCTTGTGCACCCTCTAGCGCCCCCCTCTGCTGGAGTCTCTTCTGGAGTTTGACGGTGGTTCCGGCGTAGAGGGAGTTGCCGTAGTCCAGACAGCTGGTGACGAGGGCCTGGGTGACCGTCTTCCTGGTCTCGGTGGGGATCCACCGGAAGATCTTACGTAGCATGCGCAGGATGTTGAAGCACAACGAGGAGACGGCGTTGACTTGTCTGGTCATGGAGAGGGAGGAGTCCAGGATGAAGCCTAGGTTGCGTGCGTGGTCTGTTGGTTTGGGTGCGCTGCCCAGGGCGGGGGGCCACCAGGAGTCGTCCCAGGCGGAGGGTGAAGATCCCAGGATGAGGACTTCCGTCTTCTCCGAGTTCAGTTTCAGGCGGCTGCTCATCATCCACTTGGCTACGTCTGTCATCCCTTCGTGTAGGTTGGTTCTGGCGGTGGCGGGGTCGTTGGTGAGGGAGAGGATCAGCTGGGTGTCGTCGGCGTAGGAGATGATGTTGAGGTTGTGTTGGCATGCGATGGCCGCAAGGGGGCTCATGTAGACGTTGAAGAGGGTTGGGCTGAGCGAGGAGCCTTGAGGGACGCCGCAAATGACTTCGGTGGCTTCTGATCTGAACGGGGGGAGGCGGACTCTCTGTGTCCTTCCGGCGAGGAACGAGGTGATCCATTCCAGTGCCTTCTCCTGGATTCCGACGTTGCTGAGGCGTTGTACTGGATGTACCATGTTACAACGCATACCATTACAACTACCTACTGTTACAACGCGACCATTACAACGCATACCATTACAACGCATAGCGCTTTGAGGTGCTGGATAGTGGTAAGTATAATTTACTATTCTAACTCCAGTCCCCGTGGACCCTAGGGAAGGTGTTGGATAGTAAATTATACTTATTCCCTATCCTAGAGCGCCCCCTAGCGCAATGCGTTGTAATGGTATGAGTTGTAAAAGTAGCGTTGTAACAGTATTGCGTTGTAAGAAATGCGTTGTAACAGGTGTATACCGTTGTACTAGGGTACGGTGGCAGACAGTGACGAAGGCCGCGGAGAGGTCTAGGAGGATGAGGGCCGCTGTTTCTCCGTTGTCGAGCAGGGCTCGAATGTCATCGGTAGCTGCGATCAGGGCGGCCTTGGTGCTGTGGTTGGCCCGAAAGCCAGACTGCGAGAGGTCGAGGGATCCGTTCGTCTCGAGGAAGGCGGCCAGCTGCTTGTTGACTTTAGCAGGAAACGGGAGCAGCGAGACGGGGCGGTAGTTCTTGAGGTCGGTGGGGTCGGCTGATGGCTTCTTTAGTAGAGCGCTGAGTTCGTCGTGCTTCCAGCTCTCCGGGAAGGTGGCGGTGTCGAAGGAGGTGTTGATGATGTCCCGGAGGTGGGGTGCGATGACAGCATCGGCCTTGTTGAAGACGTGGTGGGGCAGGGGTCGGTCGGAGATCCGGAGTGGATGGAGTTCATCAAGCGGATGGTGTCTTCGGTGCTGATCGGGGTCCAGGCGCGAAGGGTGGTGGTGGGGGGCGGTGTTTCAGTCGTGGCGTGCGTCGGTTGAGAGCTGAAGCTGTGGTGTATGTCCGCGATCTTGTTGTGGAAGTAGGAGGCGACGGAGTTGCTGAGGTCCTGCGAAGGGGTGATGTTGTTGTTTCCGGCGTTGGGGTTGGAGAGCTCTTTAACGACGTTGAAGAGTTCCTTGCTGTTGTGTGCGTTGTTGTCCAGTCGTTCCTTGAATGCAGTTTTCTTGGTGGCGTGGATCAGTTGGTGGTGTTTTCGGGTAGCGAGCTTGAGGGCAGTCATGTTGTTCGGTGTTGGGTCTCTGCGCCAGGCTTTCTCGAGGGCTCGGCAGTTCTTCTTGGAGCTCTTGAGTTCGTCGGTGAACCATGGGGCTTTCTTGCTGCCGGGTCTGCTAGGCGGGGTCTTCAGAGGGGCGAGGTCGCCTGCGCAGTTGCTGATCCACTTGAAGGACTGGGTTATTTAAGACCCAGCGGTGCCAGGGGACAACACCTGAAACCTTTGTGGGTAACCTGTTCCGGCGTACAAATGACAGAGACACGGGACACTTCCTTCGGCGTCAAAGATTCGAGGTTTATTTACTGCAGGGAACACAGAAGTCACGTGAAGTACACAGCATGTAAGTTCGCGGGATCTGATTCAATTTGCTACTGTGGATTGCTCCTTTTTATACAGTTTTCTCTCATAGGTTAACATGATACACAAAGGTTTACAACTTGGTTCCCATCATTATCCCCAAGAGGGGTCGCTTTGATGTATTCAAGGTCCGGAACATAAGTACAGAAACATTCAGTGGTTCCCAACTGTAAAAACCCATCTTCCCACCATTTGTACATTCCAATCGGCAATAAACAGATCGAAGAAGGAACAAGGACAGGTGCAAAGGAAGGCAGAAACAGTGGGGAGATCGGAAAGGGTGTAAAAGGGGGTGGTATCTGGAAACACGAGCTGCAGGCATCAAAGGGACATGCCTAATGAGATGCACGGCTAAGACAATAGACCGGCACGGCAAGATGTGCCTCGAACGGGGACATCCGCCTTACAGTATCATCCCCCTCATCATAAAGACACTTTCAAAGGAAACGTGTCTTCCGCAAGAGTCTTGGGAATCCCAGGGTCGCGAAGCGGACAGCGTCCGTTCGCTGGCTACTTGAGGGCAAGAGACAAAATGGATGCCGCATCTAAGATGGAACCCGTGGGTACAGATAGATAAACCCACGAACCAAACGAACGGTTCAGGTTAGCACAGCGAAACTGCGCACACCCACTAAACTCGTCATTTGCGGTTCATAGATACCAGACTCAACCATATTCGTGCGAGTCAAAAACACCACTTACGATCGTCACGGAACCTCACACTTCGCGAGGTTGGTGGCCGCCTGGCTTGGGTTCGTTGCGCTGGTGGGACGGTTCATGCTCAGGGAGGTCGCGAGCTGGTCGGCTGTGATCTTGTTCCAGCTTCTGCATGCAACCTGTTGCTGGTGGTGGTGGATCGTGGTCCTTCTGAAGCTGAAGTGGACGCAGCTGTGGTCCGTCCAGTGGAGTCCGGTGGCGTGGCTGAAGGCGATGTCCTTGCTAGATGAGAAGACGGGGTCGAGTGTGTGTCCGGCGTAGTGGGTGGGGGTGGTCACCAGTTGCTTGAGACCGAGGTTGGCAAGGTTGTCCAGCAGGGTGGTGGTGTTGCGGTCGTTGTTGTTCTCCAGGTGGAAGTTGAGGTCCCCGAGGAGGATGTAGTCAGCGGAGGGGAGGGCGTGCGGGCTGATGAAGTCGGCGATGTCTTCGCTGAATTGTGTGCGTGGTCCCGGGGGTCTGTAGATGAGGGTGCCGCGGAGGGTGGTCTTGGGGTTGATGTGGATCTGGAAGTGCAGGTGTTCGGCGGGTGCAAGGGTGTCGTCGGTGTTGGTCGTGATGCGGATGGTGTTCCTGTGGACGATGGCGATGCCTCCTCCTGCCTGGTTGATGCGGTCCCTCCGGATGATCTTGTAGCCGTCCGGGATGGCGATGGCGATTTCGGGCGCTGAGGAGGCGTTCATCCAGGTTTCCGTGAGGAAGGCGACGTCTGGGGCTGTGGTGTCGAGCAGGTTCCAGAGGTCGACGGTGTGTCTGTGGACGGAGCGGGTGTTGAGCAGGATGCACTTGAGGTGGTTGCTGCTGGAGTTCGGCTTTGTCGGTGCTGGCGTGGCGCAGGTCCGAATGCAGGTGAACTTGCAGGAGTGGCAGCAGAAGGGTCCGTGGGTGCGTCTCGGGGTGGCTCGATAGCAGCCCGGGATTCTACCGGCGTTGAGTGCGTAGAGTTCGGTTGTGTCGTAGGTCCGGCGGGTGGGCTGGTGTCTGCGGGAGCCAGGGGTCCTGGCACTGGGCGCGGTCCAGGCGTGGACGGGCGCAGACGGGCTTACCTTTGGCGCGCTTATGGCGCGCTCGCTGCGCGTGCGCACGGTCGCCATTTATGGCGAAGTGCAGGGAGGGAGGAGCAGCTGGGAGGCGGGAGCGGGGAGGAAGGGGGTGTGTCCACACTCCCGCCGGCGGGAAGCGGGAGGTGGGGAGCAGGGCGGGTGGGCGCAGGGGACAGCAGCACAGGGGGGGACAATACTACTAGCACAGGGAGGCAAAGAGTTTAAAAACCAAAAAACAGTACAATGGAAAAACAAAGGAACACAAAGGCAGAGGTGCGGGAAACAACTAGCGGTGGCGGGGGGCGTGGCCCGAAGGCGGGAAGGCTCAGCGAGGCTGAGAGCAGCGGCAGGGGTGGGCACACGCGACAGCTGGTGGCCGTGCGGCGCGGGGGTGTCCTATGAATAGGTCACACTCACCTGTGCCGCACGGTCGCCATTTATGGCCAAGTGCAGGGAGGGCGGAGCAGCTGGGAGGAAGGGGGCGTGTCCAAACTCCCGTCGGCGGAAAGCGGGAGGCGGGGAGCGGGGCGGTGGGCGCAGGGGACAGCAGCACAGGGGGGGGGGCCCGGACAATACTACTAGCACAGGGAGGCAAAGAGTTTAAAAACCAAAAAACAGTACAATGGAAAAACAAAGGAACACAAAGGCAGAGGTGCGGGAAACAACGAGCAGCGGCGGGGGTCGTGGCCCGAAGGCGGGAAGGCTCACGAGGCTGAGAGCAGCGGCAGGCACACGCGACAGCTAGTGGCCGTGCGGCGGGGGGGTGTCCTATGAATAGGTCTTTTGATATCTTTATTTTCCTTTTTATGCTTTAATGCTTAATTTTATCCAGGCATGCAACACCCATTAGGCTGATCCCCCTACACACCCTCTCACCCCCATCATCTGTTATAGCCCGGCTGTGGAGTGCACAGGGAGTTCTTTAACTGCCCTGGATTGGGGCTGGGAAGGGGCTGGTGACTCAGACTCAGCCTCATCCAAAGTACTTTGCAGGTCTTCAAAAGACCTTTAGTCAGTTCAAAGGTTTTTGTGTGTTTTAATTGCTACCGACCCCCTTCTTTAATTTACTATGCAAACGTGGGCATGTTGTACAATAACATAAAGTGCCCAGCCATTGGCCTGGTTTGCGTCTAAGCTCCAAAACAGGATTTGAGCCCTCTACATGGTATATAAGTGATTATTTAAAAATGTGCCAATGAAGCAGTTCACTAAAGTGCACTAAATTTAATGTCTGCATTGACTGACATTTCTAAAGTACACTAAAATGAATGTCTGCATTGATTGACATTTATCAGAAATCACAGTTTCTAAATGAAACATTGAAACATTCATGCCTGCGATAGGATGCTATAAGCAAGGTCACTGGAATTATGTGATTCGAGAATGTTTCAAATAATATAGGATTTGCTGTATTTGTCATATCATTCTTTGTCTGCAAGCAAAATCTGTAGATTTTGACGAAAAAATATTTTCTAGCTCAAAAGGATCAGATTTTACAAAAAAACATGGCAATAAGGGGTCCTGAGCTCCTGAAGACCCTCCGCAAAGGTTGAATGGTCATATTTCAGTTGCTAAATGCTGTATTTAGATGTTAAATTGGTATTAATGAGGTGAAATCTTTCAGAGATAGTGTAACCATGTGTAAAAATGACAAAATAATGAGGTAATACTATCACAAAATGTGCCGCATTATGCTGAATATTTTGCCTTTTCCTGACGCATAATTTAGTAAACACAGCTGCACAATTTGGTTCTCATCTGCCGCATAATTCCACCGGCCTTGGCTAGTAATGAACCAAGGAACAATTTGGCTGTCATGTGAACCCTGCTTAGATTTTTGTCACAAATGGAGCAACATCAAAGTTTATTAAAACATACAATTAAAGTTTTTGTAGAGGGCATATCCTAAATTGATGTTACTTTCTGGTACTTTTAAATTGGGCAATAGAAGACATGGAGGACACAGTGAAATAAGGTAATTGCCTTGGGGAAAACAGATTTTGTCTTGCAGGTAACTTGTGTGTATGTAGGCCAGTTTGAGGAGCACTGCATATACCATCAGTCTAATCCCTTCCAGTTGTACATCTGCCTCTGGAAACAGTATATAGACGATGTGTTGTGTATCTGGTCTGGGGGAGAAGAGGCTCTTCTTGAGTTTCTAAACTGGCTTAATGGTCACGATGCTAGTTTACGATTTACATGGACCTATAGTAGCCAGAAAGTGGTGTACCTCGACTTGGACATCAGTGTGGAAAACAACACACTATGTACTGGTGTGCATCATAAAGTGACCGACAAGAACTCTCTCTTGCACTACCAGTCATACCATCCGAGGGCACTAAGAGATAACCTTCCAGTAGGTCAGTTTCTGCGTTATCGCAGAAACTGTTCCACAACTATGTCATATCTTGAACAATCGGAAGGTTTATGTGAGAAATTCAGGCAGAGAAGTTACCCTCGGAAAATTGTGAATCAGGCTAGAAAAAGAACGCTCAACATCCCTCGCAGTGCACTATTGGAAAAAAAATGTAAGGGTCAAGGATGACTGCCTGCCAGTCATGATGAATTTTGATCCAGTGGCGACTCAGATTCGTCAGTCGATACGGAAACATTGGGCCTTATTGTCCACAACCGAATTTAAAATGCCACCCCAGAGATTTGCTTTAAAACGGTCAAGCAACCTTGAGGACAAATTGGTACATTCCCGGGATACACCACACCAGAGAGATACTACTATCCCGCCTGGACATTACCCTTGTGGTACGTGTTCAGTGTGTAAATTTACAAAGAAGACTCTTAGTGTGGATTTGAGGTCCGGAAAAGTGTGGCATCTGACTTAGTTTAGTAACTGTGATATGGCGAATGTCGTGTACAGGTTGACGTGTCATTGTGGACTACACTACATAGGGCTCACTACACATAAGATCAAAGTCAGAGTGCAGGAACATTTGAGTACGATCAAAGCTGGTAAATTATCTACTAAGCTGGTACAACACTGTAATAAACACAAACACTCATTTACGTGGGTTGTGGTAGAAAAAGTGGTAGGGGATCCACACAGTATAGATATGGTCTTGGCTTCTAAGGAGGCACGCTGGATTTTTCAAGAAAAGTGTGATCAGACAGGATTGAATGATTTTATTGAATGGAATAGTCAGGAATTAAACATGTATTAGGCAGGGGGCTGATTTTTTATTGGAAACCTGTAACTCGCTTTGTATCCGTGATGATGGTATTTAATGTAATCACATATATATATATGAGCTGGTCAATTGCTGTAACAAGGAAGAAATTCCAATAACAATGCAAGCAATTGATATAAATGTAAAATAAATGTGTGCTGTGCCATAGAATCAAGGGAGAAGTGGGAGTGAGTTCCCCTGTAAAAATGGCCACTGAGATGAGAGCTAAGGATAATTAGACGGGCTTTTGGTAAAAAAGCGGAAAAATGGGAAAGGAGATAACGTTGCTTAAAGAGGAGCGGTTATTAAACTTTTGTTGATATGATGTAGCAGCAGTGAGCTATCAGGTTTAGGAATACGAGAACTAGCTTGAGATGGCCACCGCAGTGAGTGATGGGTCACGTGATAGGATGCCGATGCCGATAGTATTTTTAAATTGCAGTACGGGCACGCCGTGAGCGAGGGATGATTAAACGCGCTCCGGTTTAAGAGGGCTGTAAGATGGTCATGGCTCTACTTCTGAATTGAAGCAAGTAAGTGGGAGAGTGAGACATTACTACTGAGTGATAGCCTAATTTAAAGGCGATGTTGGAGTAACAGAAATTAATCCATAGCGGTGTAGATTGATTGACATATTGAGTGAGGCACCGCCATGATCGAGAAGTGTTGTAGTCGGTATAATTTCATGTCCTGATTTGTTTTTAGATTCAGTACGACAGTAGTGTACATGCCTGCATGAGGGACTCACGTTTGGAGTTTTCCCCAGTGTGACGAGGTGGAGGGCTGGTACGAACAACTTTGGCTCCCACATGGTAATGACAATACGTGTATTGTTTAATGGTGTGTGCTCAACTTGGGAGATTGAAAGAACTTGGTTAAGTAACCAGGCTGTGTCTCTTTTTACACTTGACAGTCACTATATGGAACAATACCAGTGTCCCTGATCGGTGATTAATGACCCTATAGCCCTGACGAAATTGCCTGAAATCAAGATTGGCAATGAAACATGTCGGCCAAAAAGGTCTGCAATAATGCAGCTGTTCCTAATTTGAATAAGTGCACACCTGAATAATAAAGTTGGTAATTGTGGTACTTATTTAAATGTTATTCTCATGGTGTCTTGTTTTATATGAACCGCACTTGGTAATTTTTTGCACACATATTTGGGGACACATCTTTATTATTTGAGGCAACATAGTTACCAATGATGATAACAGTGGGCATAGCTGGTGAGTACCAATCAGCAAGCTCTATTAGTGGTGCGCACGTGAGGTGCCATCTAGCCTTCCTTTTTATCACATTTTTCTTCGAGTGTACATATGGATTGATGTAACCTCTTTTTTTTGTCCTCATTGCTCAGGCAAGCAGAAATCTGTCCCAGATCACTTCTCCATAGGCGCCTCTAGTGATCTTATAAAGGCCTGGAATGGTGCACTCTATACCTTGCATTATTACTCAACCATTGGTGCCTGATTCCACCCTGACGTCCATCGGCAACAACGGCGTCAAGGTATATCAGTGACTCTGAAAGAGGGGCAGTCAAAATGTACTGCTCCCAGACACTCTCTTATACACGTTATAAGGAGGTGATGCACTGTACTCCGCCCACGTTAAAAGACACACCTGTTCTCCCCGACAGTACCACAGAACAGCACAAGTTGTGACCCAAAAAAGGTTGGTCGCAGGAGTCCACACCTGGTGTTGGACTAGGATCTTAATAGAAAAAATGTGCGAGAAGCAAGAGACGCCTCACGGAAACACCACCAATGGGGTAACTGGTATGTAATTTCCAGACAGGCCCCTGTCTCGTCATCGGTAGTCACTTGCTTCTCAAAAGAAATAAGAAGAAAGAAAAGAAGTGTCCAAAACAAACAACAGAAATTGTGACAAACAGTGGAGAGCAGAAAAATCTGCTAGTGACAAACACACACATATAACCGAGTGCCTAAAAACACAGCACACAAGTCCCTTAACCAACTTTATTCATAGGGAGGTGATAATGTGCTGTTTATATTAAAAAGGCTGGTAGCTATTCATGCATACCATTACCTAATGCCAGTGTCAACATGTTTCACTGCTATAATGCGTTAAGCAGTTTCATCAGGGCTGCACTCATATGCTGCCACTCCACCTTTGGACACTAGTTCTGTAATGCACTGCCAAGAGAGAACAGGTGGAAGAGCATAATTAAAAACATGAGGACCCAAGGTTAGCAATATGTATGGAAAATGTGGTGATGTGTGGGGAATATTACCAGGAGTCAGCCAAGTTAGTCATACCCGCCGCTCCAGTAAAAAAAAGGTAAAAGGGTACTCCAATCGTACGTTTTCCCTTTTCCTTAGTCTTAAGTTTTCTGTTGAAAAGAGAGTGTATAACAGCTTGTATCATGCAGCTTCATGGACACCACACAGACTACAATGTTAACTTGTAACAACTAGCCCTTACTCCCTTAGTCACCTTCTGGTGTAGAATCTACAACCCCACTAATCGATTCGTTTCCACATGGGGATTGTGCATACATTAAACCAATACAGCATCTAAAAATCAATGCCCACTGTATACTTCGTTATAGAGCGCTGCATCTAGCTCGTGCTGCCGGTGTCAAACAGGCGAGACACACCTCTTTTGCATGCTCGACAGGAGCACGCTAGCCGCCTGTTGAGACAATTACCATAGTGAGCCCAATCACACTCGAGCCCAACACTCTTAATATCCAGCTCGGAGACCCGTGTGTTGTAAAGTCCGTTGCATCAGCAAACACACAGACTCGTAACGCGGCCGCCAGGATTGCACCCAGGACTCCCCTTAGAACTTTCCTGTAAGCTGCCTTTCCAAACCACCAGCTCTCTTCACCGTCACGACACCAGGAAGACGCCTTTCCTCCGCCGTACAGCTGCTGTAGCAGCTCGCATTGAAATGCGGAAATGCGGCGGGACCCCGCCCCTTGAATTGTATCACGTGACCCCTGTGCCGAACACGGCGGCCATCTTAGCCTAGTCAAACAACGGGTGCAAGTGCCTATATGGGGAAATACAAGGGGTGTATACAGTATGGACATGACTATGCCCCACCTTGCTGGTAAAATCAAGCACAAGCACACTAGTGTATTTCTAACAGACCGGGAATGTTTCAAGAATGTGTGGTGAGACAATTACTACAAACTATATAAGATGTATAATGGACAACACACACATGCCGTGGTTAAAGAGAGCACCTTCTGGTGTATTTATATAGTGTTGAAAAAACATCACCACAGAGCTAGTATCCCCCACTCAATGCAGATAGGAAAGGGATGTACACTCCATAATGCTTAAATGTATGCAACAGCTGCCCATCCTATCTACTGGGTATTGCAGCAAACCAAACAGAATACGCAGGAAGCAGGTTGTGCCCCATATCAATGTGGACTTCCTACTGTTTCAAACACTCGTAAGCACCCCCTAGGGACATAAGGGTGTATAGCCCTCCCCACCCAAGCCTGAGAGGAGCAGGGTGTACCTACTGCGTTTAACTGGGGCCCAGAAAAAATGAATGAATGAATGTACCAATCATAGTTTGACCTTGTTTCATTCTATAATTGCATTCAGTCCAATCAGGTCAGTTTTCTCGTTGTAAATCCAACGGGCTTCTTTAGCCAACAGGATCCCATCGATGTTATGAGGGGAACCCTTAACCTTTTCCAACACTGTCCACTGGAAGGTGTGTTTCTCTGTGAAACAGTGTTGAACCAGCTTAGTTGTCAGTTTGCCAGCTCTTATGGTGCTCAGATGTTCTTGTACTCGCACTTTGATTTTACGCGATGTGAGTCCTATGTAGTGTAAACCACACTGGCAAGTTAACTTATACACTACTTGTGTTGAATTACAATTACTAAACTGGTTGAGGAACCATTCCATACCCGATGCGAGTGTCACACTTGTGCTCTTCTTAGTCAGTGGACACACTGAGCATGTCCCGCATGGGTAATGGCCGTTAGGTACCGTGGAGGTGGCGTTAGTTTGTGCAGTCGGGTAGCCATGAATGGTTTTACGATACCACTCAGACATTTGTACTCAAATGCGTTAAGTTAGCCCTCACAAGGAATTACTTCGGCTATAAAGATCAGCTCTATCTCCAGATATCTGGGACTTCTATGGGGGCCACTATGGCCCCCAGCATAGCCTGTATTTATGTTGGGCAGTTCGAGGAGCACGTCATCTATCATAATAACAACACCTTCCAGAGTCATCTCCGGCTCTGGAAGAGATATATAGATGACGTGCTCTGTATCTGGTCAGGTACGGAGGAACATCTCCTTGAATTCCTGAATTGGTTGAACATACAAGATGTGAACCTTAAATTCACCTGGACTTATGACAGGCATAAGGCAGTGTACCTTGATCTGGATATTGAATATAGCAGCAGCACGATTAATACCTGTGTACATCAGAAGCCTACGGATAGGTATTCTTTACTCTCTTATAATTCCTTCCATCCCAGGGCGCTGAGGGATAATCTGCCCGTGGGGCAATTCTTGAGATACAGACGCAACTGCTCCTCGACCAACACCTTCTTAGAACAATCTGAAGAGTTGGCATCTAAGCTTACCAACAGGAACTACCCCACCAAAATTGTAAAACAAGCCAAAAAGAGAGCGCTCAACACACCTAGGAGCGCCCTCTTGGAGAAGGTAGTTAAACAGAGAGATGAATGTGTACCTGTCGTCATTACATATGACCCTATGGCCACCAAAATTCGACAGTCCATTCGAAAGCACTGGTCCATTTTGTCCAACAGTGACTTCCAAATGCCACCCCCTAGATTTGCATTCAAGAGGGCATCCAATTTGAAGGACAAACTGGTACACTCAAGAGCCCCGACTGCACAAACTAACACCACCTCCACGGTACCTAGCGGCCAATCCCCATGCGGGATATGCTCAGTGTGTCCACTGACTAAGAAGAGCACAAGTGTGACACTCGCATCGGTTAAGGAATGGTTCCTCAACCAGTTTAGTAATTGTAATTCAACACAAGTAGTGTAAAGGTTAACTTGCCAGTGTGGCTTACACTACATAGGACTCACATCGCGTAAAATCAAAGTGTGAGTACAAGAACATCTGAGCACCATAGGAGCTGGCAAACTGACAACTAAGCTGGTTCAACACTGTTTCACAGAGAAACACACCTTCCAGTGGACAGTGTTGGAAAAGGTTAAGGGTTCCCCTCATAACATCGATGGGATCCTGTTGGCTAAAGAAGCCCGTTGAATTTACAACGAGAAAACTGACCTGATTGGACTGAATGAAATTATAGAATGGAACAAGGTCAAACTATGACTGGTACATTCATTCATTCATTTTTTCTGGGCCCCAGTTAAACGCAGTAGGTACACCCTGCTCCTCTCAGGCTTGGGTGGGGAGGGCTATACACCCTTATGTCCCTAGGGGGTGCTTACGAGTGTTTGAAACAGTAGAAAGTCCACATTGATATGGGGCACAACCTGCTTCCTGCGTATTCTGTTTGGTTTGCTGCAATGCCCAGTAGATAGGATGGGCAGCTGTTGCATACATTTAAGTATTATGGAGTGTACATCCCTTTCCTATCCGCATTGAGTGGGGGATACTAGCTCTGTGGTGATGTTTTTTCAACACTATATAAATACACCAGAAGGTGCTCTCTTTAACCCCGGCATGTGTGTGTTGTCCATTATACATCTTATATAGTTTGTAGTAATTGTCTCACCACACATTCTTGAAACATTCCCGGTCTGTGAGAAATACACTAGTGTGCTTGTGCTTGATTTTACCAGCAAGGTGGGGCATAGTCATTTCCATACTGTATTCACCCCTTGTATTTCCCCATATAGGCACTTGCACCCGTTGTTTGACTAGGCTAAGATGGCCGCCGCGTTCGGCACAGGGGTCACGTGATATAATTCAAGGGGCGGGGTCCCGCCGCATTTCCGCATTTCAATGCGAGCTGCTACAGCAGCTGTACGGCGGAGGAAAGGCGTCTTCCTGGTGTTGTGACGGTGAGGAGAGCTGGTGGTTTGGAAAGGCAGCTTACAGGAAAGTACTAAGGGGAGTCCTGGGTGCAACCTCGGCGGCCGCGTTACGAGTCTGTGTGTTTAATGATGCAACGGACTTTACAACACACGGGTCTCCGAGCTGAGTATTAAGAGTGTTGGGCTCGAGTGTGATTGGGCTCACTATGGTAACTGTCTCAACAGGCGGCTAGCGTGCTCCTGTCGAGCATGCAAAAGAGGTGTGTCTCGCCTGTTTGACACCGGCAGCACGAGCTAGATGCAGCGCTCTATAACGAAGTATACAGTGGGCATTGATTTTTAGATGCTGTATTGGTTTAATGTATGCACAATCAACATGTGGAAACGAATCGATTAGTGAGGTTGTAGATTCTACACCAGAAGGTGACTAAGGGAGTAAGGGCTAGTTGTTACAAGTTAACATTGTAGTCTGTGTGGTGTCTATGAAGCTGCAGGATACAAGCTGTTATACACTCTCTTTTCAACAGAAAACTTAAGACTAAGGAAAAGGGAAAACTTACGATTGGAGTACCCTGTTACCTTTTTGTTACTGGAGCGGCGGGTATGATTAACTTGGCTGACTCCTGGTAATATTCCCCACACATCACCACATTTTCCATACATATTGCTAACCTTGGGTCCTCATGTTTTAAATTATGCTCTTCCACCTGTTCTCTCTTGGCAGTGCATTACAGAACTAGTGTCCAAAGGTGGAGTGGCAGCATACGAGTGCCGCCCTGATGAAACTGCTTAACGCATTATAGCAGTGAAACATGTCGGCACTGGCATTAGGTAATGGTATGCATGAATAGCTACCAGCCTTTTTAATATAAACAGCACATTATCACCTCCCTATGAATAAAGTTGGTTAAGGGACTTGTGTGCTGTGTTTTTAGGCACTCGGTTATATGTGTGTGTTTGTCACTAGCAGATTTTTCTGCTCTCCACTGTTTGTCACAATTTCTGTTGTTTGTTTTGGACACTTCTTTTCTTTCTTCTTATTTCTTTTGAGAAGCAAGTGGCTACCGATGATGAGACAGGGGCCTGTCTGGAAATTACATACCAGTTACCCCGTTGGTGGTGTTTTCGCGAGGCTTCTCTTGCTTCTCGCACATTTTCTCTATTAAGATCCTAGTCCAACACCAGGTGTGGACTCCTGCGACCAACCTTTTTTGGGTCACAACTAGTGCTGTTCTGTGGTACTGTCGGGGAGAACAGGTGTGTCTTTTAACGTGGGCGGAGTACAGTGCATCACCTCCTTATTTAAGTGTATAAGAGAGTGTCTGGGAGCAGTTTATTTTGACTGCCCCTCTTTCAGAGTCACTGATATACCTTGACGCCGTTGGATTGGGTCTGTAGTTGAATTACTGGTTTAGAGTGGAGGGCGACCCTTTCCTTATTCCCTCTTAGCTCAGATTTGATGTTTGAATGCTATGTACGGCGGCTCAGCCGTGAGAGCTTAGTATCCCCCGACCTGGTGGATCGGTTTTTAATTTGACTTTACATGTGAACCCCTCAGGTTGGCAACTAGCCATACTTTCATGGTAGTCTTTGGTGTATGTGTTTGGGTTTAGATCATCAGCCACTCGAGTAGAAGGGCTTTTATGTTTGTGTTCCCCATACCAATGGACAAAAACTGTCTAGCCTTCACGGAGGAACAGATAGCTGCTATCTTAGCAGGCCCCTCACTTTTACCGGATAATCCACTGCTTGGCACCACCACAGTCAGGAAAGAATGGGAGAAACTAAGTACTCTTCAAAAGAGACAGGTTAGGATTGCGCTTCATGGGGCGCTTATGACTGAATACTATACTGCAGGAGCAGCCCCAGCCAGTCTTTTGGTGAGAATAGAACCCCGCATTTCCCTTGATGACAGTAAGTTCAGGCGTGACTAGAGCTTCATTGCGAATAAGTGTACCAGGGATTGGCTGATTTTAATTATTAGCACGGCCAAGCGGATAAGTGAAGAGCTTCTGAAGGAGATCCTCGAGTTGGAAGAAACCATACAGAGGGATACCACCCTGCTTGACACTAAGGAGTAACTAAAAAGGATCCAGGACGATCTGTCAGAATACAGAAACTATATGGTCACCCAGAAACTGAAGGGCCTCACTCGCAATCTAGAGAGATTCTCGCATAAATGGGCATTTCCCTATGTGAAGGACGAATATTATCTGACACCACAGGAACCACAGTCCTTATGAGGAAGACAAAGAGGATGTGGGGGTAGACAACAAACAAGATGGACCCCAAACCACTGGACCTTTTTTTTTTTTTTTTTGGAAAACCTTTATTTGAAATTTTCAACCAGATACAAACACGGGCCTACAACCCCCAGGGCTGGCCGCTAAGCAAGTGCAACACAATACTACGATTAAAACTTCAGACCCAGCCTCCCGGGGAGCATAGTCGTTACATCCACAATGCGTACTGGTTGGAAGATATATCAATTTGAAAACAGGATACAAGAGGTTTCATTTTATAATATAAGATAGAAGGATCAGGTGCCATACAATATCTCAAGCTATGAAGTGGGGGCGAGCGAAATAGCCGTTTGTCCACAGTTAATTCGTTTTCATGTAGGTCAGTGGCGTGTGAGCAGACGACTCCCGGATAAACAAGCATAACCACTGGACGTTTGACAACACTTCCAGTGAGGAAGTAGAAGACATCCCACTAGGTAACCGGGTGAGATTCCAACAACAGAATCAGAACAGCGAAGATCTAGGCGCCCTTCTGAGGTCTTTTTTATCCCAAGGCCAACGAACCACCCACCGCGGGGGAGGTCAGGGCGGTGGAAGAGGCAGAGGAAATCAATCCAACCAGTTGAAACAGCAGCGCCAACAATGGCAAACGTTCTCACCCAGGCTGACTCGCAGCAGAGGCAGGACTCAGAAGTGAGGGGCAACATTGTAGTCAACCTTTCTGATCATGCCCTTACAGAGAACGAAAGAAGAGTACTCAATAAAGGTTTGGGTTTTATTCCCACTCCAACCCACGATGCCTTTAAATGTAGGATTGAGTTCCATGAAACAATGAGAAAAATGAAGTTGAAAACATTTTTTAAGGACAATAATTCGTCGGAAAATACCACTTACAATTCCAACTTGAGAAAACCTTCCTCTTTCTGTCCACCAGCCTCATCGGTTGGTCCTGAGGTAGTGGTTTTTGAATCTCTTGTCCTGCAGGATATGGAGAGAATAGAACAGACCCAGAAACAGTCTAACCACAAAAATATGACAAAAGAAGACTGGGAAGCAGTCAAAAGCCTTCAAAACAACCATAAGCTGACCATAAAGTCGGCAAACGAGGGCTGGGCAATCGTCCTACTCAACACGGCCGACTATGAGGCTGAAGTCTTATGTCTTCTCAGTGTGAGAACTAACTATCTACCTCTCAACAAAGACCCTGTGGAAGAATCATCTAGAACTATCCGCGACATGGTTGGATTAGCAAAGGAGAAGAAATGGATTTCGGTTAAAGAGGCGGAGTTCTTGGTGAACACCAATCCCAGAACTCCGTCTTTTTACATACTCCCAAAAATCCATAAACGTCCACCCCCAGGACGCCCCATTGTTGCGGGTATCCAATCAGTGTTAGAACCGCTATCCCAGTATGCGGATTTCTTTCTGAGAGAATCTGTGGTCAACCAGAGATCGTTTGTTAAGGACACAACCGACATCTTGAATACCCTTGAGGGCATCCAGTATGACCCTGTGAGCGAATTCTTTGTCACAATCGACATCGAATCTTTGTACACCTGTATACCCCAGGACGCGGCGCTGGTGGCAGCAGCCCGCGCCCTGGGTAGCCAGGAATGGTTTTACGACACCACTCAGACATTTGTACTCCAATGCGTTGAGTTAGCCCTCACAAGGAATTACTTCGGCTATAAAGATCAGCTCTATCTCCAGATATCTGGGACTTCTATGGGGGGCACTATGGCCCCCAGCATAGCCTGTATTTATGTTGGGCAGTTCGAGGAGCATGTCATCTATCATAATAACAACCCCTTCCAGAGTCATCTCCGGCTCTGGAAGAGATATATAGATGACGTGCTCTGTATCTGGTCAGGTACGGAGGAACATCTCCTTGAATTCCTGAATTGGTTGAACATACAAGATGTGAACCTTAAATTCACCTGGACTTATGACAGGCATAAGGCAGTGTACCTTGATCTGGATATTGAATATAGCAGCGGCACGATTAATACCTGTGTACATCAGAAGCCTATGGATAGGAATTCTTTACTCTCTTATAATTCCTTCCATCCCAGGGCACTGAGGGATAATCTGCCCGTGGGGCAATTCTTGAGATACAGGCGCAACTGCTCCTCGACCAACACCTTCTTAGAACAATCTGAAGAGTTGGTATCTAAGCTTACCAACAGGAACTACCCCACCAAAATTGTAAAACAAGCCAAAAAGAGAGCGCCCAACACACCTAGGAGCGCCCTCTTGGAGAAGGTAATTAAACAGAGAGATGAATGTGTATCTGTCGTCATGACATATGACCCTATGGCCACCAAAATTTGACAGTCCATTCGAAAGCACTGGTCCATTTTGTCCAACAGTGACTTCCAAATGCCACCCCCTAGATTTGCATTCAAGAGGGCATCCAATTTGAAAGACAAACTGGTACACTCAAGAGCCTCGACTGCACAAACTAACACCACCTCCACGGTACCTAACGGCGATTACCCATGCGGGACATGCTCAGTGTGTCCACTGACTAAGAAGAGCACAAGTGTGACACTCGCATCGGGTAAGGAATGGTTCCTCAACCAGTTTAGTAATTGTAATTCAACACAAGTAGTGTATAGGTTAACTTGCCAGTGTGGTTTACACTACATAGGACTCACATCGCGTAAAATCAAAGTGTGAGTACAAGAACATCTGAGCACCATAAGAGCTGGCAAACTGACAACTAAGCTGGTTCAACACTGTTTCACAGAGAAACACACCTTCCAGTGGACAGTGTTGGAAAAGGTTAAGGGTTCCCCTCATAACATCGATGGGATCCTGTTGGCTAAAGAAGCCCGTTGGATTTACAACGAGAAAACTGACCTGATTGGACTGAATGAAATTATAGAATGGAACAAGGTCAAACTATGATTGGTACATTAATTCATTCATTTTTTCTGGGCCCCAGTTAAACGCAGTAGGTACACCCTGCTCCTCCCAGGCTTGGGTGGGGAGGGCTATACACCCCTATGTCCCTAGGGGGTGCTTACGAGTGTTTGACACAGCAGGAAGTCCACATTGATATGGGGCACAACCTGCTTCCTGCGTATTCTGTTTGGTTTGCTGCAATACCCAGTAGATAAGATGGGCAGCTGTTGTATACATTTAAGCATTATGGAGTGTACATCCCTTTCCTTTCCGCATTGAGTGGGGGATACTAGCTCTGTGGTGATGTTTTTTCAACACTATATAAATACACCAGAAGGTGCTCTCTTTAACCCCGGCATGTGTGTGTTGTCCATTATACATCTTATATAGTTTGTAGTAATTGTCTCACCACACATTCTTGAAACATTCCCGGTCTGTGAGAAATACACTAGTGTGCTTGTGCTTGATTTTACCAGCAAGGTGGGGCATAGTCATTTCCATACTGTATACACCCCTTGTATTTCCCCATATAGGCACTTGCACCCGTTGTTTGACTAGGCTAAGATGGCCGCCGCGCTCGGCACAGGGGTCACGTGATACAATTCAAGGGGCAGGGTCCCGCCGCAGGCAGCTTACAGGAAAGTACTAAGGGGAGTCCCGGGTGCAACCCCGGCGGCCGCGTTACGAGTGTGTGTGTTTGCTGATGCAACAGACTTTACAACACACAGGTCTCAGAGCTGGGTATTAAGAGTGTTGAGCTCGAGTGTGATTGGGCTCACTATGGTAACTGTCTCAACAGGCGGCTAGCGTGCTCCTGTCGAGCATGCAAAAGAGGTGTGTCTCGCCTGTTTGACACCGGCAGCACGAGCTAGATGCAGCGCTCTATAACGAAGTATACAGTGGGCATTGATTTTTAGATGCTGTATTGGTTTAATGTATGCACAATCCGCATGTGGATCGAATCGATTAGTGGGGTTGTAGATTCTACACCAGAAGGTGACTAAGGGAGTAAGGGCTAGTTGTTACAAGTTAACATTGTAGTCTGTGTGGTGTCTATGAAGCTACATGATACAAGCTGTTATACACTCTCTTTTCAACAGAAAACTTAAGACTAAGGAAAAGGGAAAACTTACGATTGGAGTACCCTGTTACCTTTTTGTTACTGGAGCGGCGGGTATGACTAACTTGGCTGACTCCTGGTAATATTCCCCACACATCACCACATTTTCCATATATATTGCTAACCTTGGGTCCTCATGTTTTTAATTATGCTCTTCCACCTGTTCTCTCTTGGCAGTGCATTACAGCATATGAGTGCAGCCCTGATGAAACTGCTTAACGCATTATAGCAGTGAAACATGTCGGCACTGGCATTAGGTAATGGTATGCATGAATAGCTACCAGCCTTTTTAATATAAACAGCACATTATCACCTCCCTATGAATAAAGTTGGTTAAGGGACTTGTGTGCTGTGTTTTTAGGCACTCGGTTATATGTGTGTGTTTGTCACTAGCAGATTTTTCTGCTCTCCACTGTTTGTCACAATTTCTGTTGTTTGTTTTGGACACTTCTTTTCTTTCTTCTTATTTCTTTTGAGAAGCAAGTGACTACCGATCATGAGACAGGGGCCTGTCTGGAAATTACATACCAGTTACCCCGTTGGTGGTGTTTCCGTGAGGCGTCTCTTGCTTATCGCACATTTTTTCTATTAAGATCCTAGTCCAACACCAGGTGTGGACTCCTGCGACCAACCTTTTTTGGGTCACAACTTGTGCTGTTCTGTGGTACTGTCGGGGAGAACAGGTGTGTCTTTTAACGTGGGCGGAGTACAGTGCATCACCTCCTTATAACGTGTATAAGAGAGTGTCTGGGAGCAGTATATTTTGACTGCCCCTCTTTCAGAGTCACTGATATACCTTGACGCCGTTGGATTGGGTCTGTAGTTGAATTACTGGTTAAGAGTGGAGGGCGACCCTTTCCTTATTCCCTCTTAGCTCCGATTTGATGTTTGAAAGTCCATCAGCAACCACCAGAGTATTTGCAAAAATGGTATAGGGGCCTAATCATTGCACTCATTTGTTAATGACTGTACCCATTCCTCGTAAGGAAGCCAGAAAGCATTCTGCTTGCATTTTTGTGCTCTATCCAGCATTTTAGTATATTTTATTGAAGCCAACCATTCTATTTTACTAGGGGGAGTGGCCTTAACCTATTTTTTGTATATTTCCCTACGAGCAGGTAGTGTTACATAATTTTTTTTTTTTTTTAGCATTCTTTGACAGGGATTCGTTATTATTTGTAAGCCCAAAAAAGACCAGTAATTCGCTTACCTGAAGTGCTTCGCCAAGTATAGAGAAGATTGTGCTACTTACATCCAGCCAGAAACATTGGATCGCTGGACAAGACATAAACATGCGAGTGTCATCACATTTCTCCTTTTTGCATTTAGGACATTTAGGTGCTGCTCCACTCCCCAGTTTGGATAATTTATAAGGAGTCCAGTAGACCCAATGAAGACAAAAGAGGTGGTTCCGCCTTAAATTTGCGAGTTCGGACTTGGAATAAAGTATGTCACAAGATACTTGCCATACATCTTGAATCTGCTCTCCCGGCAAGCTCTTCTCCCACAGCTCCGTCTGCAAATTAAAATCCCCATCCGCCATCTCCATGAACAGCCAATAGCAGTTCGCCACCTCTTTTTTATGCCTTGTTCCAGCTACCAAACTTTCTTCCAGTTCATTGGACAATCCTGTTCCCAGGCCATCAGTTAGACTCCAACTTAGCATTTGCAGATACTTAAATCTCGAAAGTTGGCCTTTAAGCAACATTTGGGTCTCTTCCCAAGATATTAGGGCACCATTCATTATCAATTGCCCCCAGGTAGTGATTCCTGCATCTTTTAATGGACGCGCCAAACGATCTTTCGACCATTCTGGAGATCCAGGAGAGTCACAAATAGGCGCCATCCCACTGTAGTAATGCATTTTTAACTCTCGCCTGACTTTGTGCCACGTTGTCGCAAAGCTCTGTAGGTTTTTTTTATAAAAAATTTAAAAAAATCACAGATCTCCAAATTTGTGAATAAAACCATATTCTCACCCTTTTATATCCTTTAACATTGCTGTATGCATTTTTCCTATTTCCGAGTCATCTGGTGATTTGAACAGTCCTTTCCCACATTTTAGCAACAAAAAAAAACAGGCGTAATAGGATAAGTCTGGCAGCCTTAGGCCCCCTTTCTGATATTGTCGTCTCAGTTTCTTCCATGAGATACCTACACCTTTCGCGTCCCAAATAAAGCTAGTTATTTTAGACTGTATTTTTTTAAGCCACTCATCCTTAAAGGCCAATAGAATATTCTGGAATAAAAACGTGATTTTCGGGAGGATTGTCATTTTAATGACGTTTACTCTCCCATAAATGGATAAGGGCAAGTGCGACCACCCCAGCAATAATTTACCTATTTACTTCTCTGTCTTTTTGAAAATTGGTTACAGGGATTTGCTCTATTTCCTCTGTGATTTTAATACCCAAATACCTCATTTCCTTTTTCCACAGCTCTCTTGTGTATCCATATTCCAAGCCATTATAACCGTTTTCCCTTGGTTGATTTCATACCCCGAGATCTTCCCAAAACCTGCTACCAACTCAAAAACTTTAGGTAATGCTAAACTAAGGTTTGAGGTGTATACCACCAAATCATCCGCATATAGCCCCACTTTCTTCTGCCAACCCCTGGCCTGAAAAGGAAGTATCTCCTCATGTTTTCTAATTTTCTCAGCCTGGGGTTCGATGTAAAGATTAAAAAGCAGTGGGGACAACGGGCATCCCTGTCTCGCCCCTCTGAGGATGACAAATCTTTCAGATAACCTTCCGTTTATTAAAATTTTAGCTGTTGGGGTTTTGTATATCTGCTTTACTTCCCTACAGAAATTTCCTCCCAGGTTTGACAATCTCAATACTTCATGCAGATAGGACCAATTTACTCGGTCAACCGCTTTAGTCGAGTCAACTGAGATGACCGCTAGTGGTGTCTTATCTACAGAGGCTAGGTCGATAGCACCTATGAGACTATGGGTTAAATCCTTGATATTCCTTCCACTCACAAACCCTTTCTGGTCTTCATGAAGGAGTGCTCCCATCACCCCATTCAACCTCTCTGTTAATATCTTCGCATAAATCTTATAATCTGCGTTTAGCAGAGATATAGGTATGTATGAATCACAGCATTCTTTTTTTTTATCGGGCTTAAGAATCAGCGTCACTCTAGCCTTGTTCCATGAGGGAGGAATTTCTTCTCCCTTATCAAAAATCGCTGTAAACAGCTCACTAAAAAATAGAGCATCAGGTCCTGCTGCCTTGCTCGATTTCCCCGATTTTACGGCCTTTTCTATTTCTTGATCAGTTATTGAGTTATTGATGGCAGCCTTTTCGGTTTCAGATGCTTTATGAGGTAATTCTTTTTCTAGCCAGACTAGGACTCCCCTCCTCGTCGTGCATAGGTCTTCTTTATATACATCCTCATAATATTTTAACATAGTATCCTCTATGCTGGCCCCCACTGTAATTGGACATCCAGTGTTACCAAAATGTAGCTCTTTTATAAAACTCCTGGCCTGGTAATTTTTTAACTTCCAGGCAAGTAACTTGCCGCACCCTTCCCCATAATTAAAATGGGCCAGCTTGCTGGCTTGCCATGTTTCTTGCAACCGCCTCTTAACTACCGCCAGCAGATCCGTCTTAAGAGTCTGAATCAATGCTTGTCCCACCTCATCCTCCACTTCATTGCTCTGTATTTTCTGCTCCAAACTTTAAATTTTATTTTCTATACTTAAAATTTCTACCCTACGTTGTTTATTTTTGTACAACTGAATCGATGTAATCCTACCCCTAAGAAAGGCCTTGTACGTATCCCAGACAATCCCTATCGAGGCACTTCCCCAATTATTACAAAATAATTCCTGAGACTCTAAACCAAGTTTATTTATCACCTCGTCGTTGGCCAGTATGGAGCGATCCATAGTCCATCTCCGTTGTGCCGCTGCAGTCGAGGGGGCCAGCGTCAACGTTATCTCAGAGTGGTCAGACAAGTGTGCTCCTACATGATTAGCATCATGAAACTGGTCTTTTATATTTTGAACCACTAAAAATAAATCTATTCTGGATTGATGCCCGTATTTTTAAAAGTAAAGCTTTTTAGGGTTTCCTTTTTTTCCCTCCATATATCCCACCATCCAAGGTTCTTTATTGTGTTTTCTATCAGTGCTCTTGACGTATTATTGATTATACTTCTGCTTTTGGTAGTAAGGTCAATGTTGCCATCAAGAACCACATTGAAATCACCTGCCGGTATGACCGGTTCAGGGAAATCCAGCAATTCAAAAAGCAAAGAGCTAAATGGTGTGGAGACATCAATATTAAGCCCATAATAGCCCACTACTGTATACAATTGATCGTAGTATTTGACTTTTGCAATTACCCACCTTCCATTCTTATCCACCCTAGTATCTATTACAACCAATCGAGGATTGACTTTTATCTAAATTGCCACCCCCCTTATAGAGAGTTGCTGCTCTGTACAAACCATATTCTGTACCCATCTTCTGCTTTTGAACAACTCTCGCATTTCATCACCAGTTAAATGTGTCTCCTGAAGGAAAATGACTTGGGCTGAAGAATCTTTAAGATATTGTAGAATCCTCTCACACCTCTGACACCCCCTTAATCCATTAACATTCCATGATAGAAATGTTATCAATGGTTTCTGATTAGCTGTCATTCTTTTCTTTTTTTGTTTTTAATGACTATACTGCTGCCTAGGTTTCGATATATAGAGGACATCATTTTTTTCCCCCCATGCTCCCACACCCGTGCACAAAAAACTACCTGTGATCCCCTGCCATTCCCACCCCTTGGGAAACCCTCCTCTTTCTTTCTGATGGCCTAGGCCTAGGCCTGAGGAGGCCCTGATTTGGAGAAATCAATAATCCACATAACCCACCTGATATGTATAATAAAGGTAATATACCAACAAAGGACCCTTGACTCAACACTAAAAACACTGTATGCCCTACCAATTTAAAGATAATATCACGCCTATCAACTCCAGCTCCTGATATAGACCTCAGAAACTCTTCCGCATCTTCAACCCTATGGAACGTCTGCATCTTATTATTGTGCATTACCCGTAAGTTGGCCGGAAATTTTAACTGTGCTGTGGCACACAAACTCTTATAAGACTAGATCAGGTTCCCCAGTTCCCATTGTCTATTTGCTATCAGTTGTGAGATATCTGACCTGGTCTCGAAATTAATGCCATCCACAGTCAGAGATCTTTGCGTTAATGCCTTGAGAAGTATTTCTTCTTTAAAACTGTAAGTATGAAAGTTTACCAAAATCTTCCTTGGTTTACCTTTGTTGATCTTCCTTCTATATGGGTCTCTATGGACCCTTTGTACATCCATACTAAGTTCTTCTTCTGTCCATTTTAGTTGTAACCCTTCCTTGAACAGACGTATCACCATTTTTTTTATGTCTTCTCCTTCTGCACCTTCCGGGACCTCAAGCACCCGCAGATTACATCTTCGTTGGTTATTTTCTAGCAATTCTATCTTATCCTTCAATTGCTGTTAATTACCCTTAAGGTCCCTGATCTCCTTTGTGTTAACCACTACCTGAGATTCCAGCTCTTTCATTCCGATCTACAATTGTGCCGTTCTTTCAGCTACATCATCCAATTTCTGTCCTAGACTCTCGCAAGTGGACCGGATTTCTCTCTGGTTTAGCTTGGATGTTTCAAACCTGTTTCTAACCTCAACTGTCAGTAAGTGTATCAATTCCGCTACTGATTGCGCCTGAACTTGAGGTTGGGTCTGTGTTTGTGTCAGAGATTCGTTATCGACTTGATCTGTCTCAGTTGCACTCTTGTTCCCCCCCCTCTTCAGTTGCCTCATTGTGAGATCTAATCGATATCTCGGGGGTCACTGCCTGCGTCTGCGCTTGTACATGAGGTTGTGTGGATTGGACCTCCATTCTTCTACCGCTGGAATGCTGAGAAACCAACGAATCCGTAAGTCCTGCCAAAACCTGAAATCTATTGCTATTTACTGTGTCCGCCCCTCTAGATAAATCTGTCTTAGGGAGACCTATGTTGGGATTCTTAAGTAGCAGTGTTTTAGGGGCTACCTTAAAAAAAGTTCTCAGAGAGGGAGTGATTTTAAAATTTGATACTTGAGCCTCTTGGTTCACTTTGGATTTCCTCCTTCTCTTTGGCGTTACCCACTCTCCTGTAGCCATATCCCCCTGTTTTAATATGGGGGAAAGTTTTGTTTCGTTACTTAACTTTAAAGAGCCCTGCCCCTCCTTCATGCAGATTTTGCTAAGCGCACTCCTCAAATGGTAGCGGGTTTGCCCTGCTTTTGTTCCCACACTGTCTTCCACTTGCTCACTTAAGAGAGGGCCAGATTCCCTTCCTACTCCCTCTTTAACCAAAGGTGCACTTGAAGCCCTTCCTGCAGCAGTTCCAAACACAGTATCACCTCCTCTCACACCTGAAACTGCAGTTTCCTTTGCCAACACCCCCACACCTTCACCTTGTACTTTGTCACACTTGCCTGCACTAACCTGCTTCAAGTAATCACCTTTTGCCTTCATGCTTGTCTTTATGCCTGCCCTGCTCGACCTTGGCTTGTGTGTGCCTCCGTTTCCTGTCCTCTGCATCAATGCCTTTCAGCCCCTGCCGAGCTCCTTGGCAGCCCGTGCCCAGCAGGGGACCAAAGTCAGAGAAGCATGCAGCTCGATAAGGCTCGAACCACCCAGTGCTCCCGCGCTCAAGCACATCCACATCCGCTTCCTCCCAGCGGCGCGTCCTCCTGCACCGTCGTTCCAGCTCCAGTTCCCTTCTGAATCAGCGACACAAGAGAGAGCAAAAGAACTGCCAAACTAACGCAAATAGGGGGATAATGAGGTAAGGTAGGGACACACGCCAACAACAGAACGCTCTATCTTCATTGCGTTGCAGCGCCGAACGTAGCTTAGATCAGGCTCGGAAAAAGATCATGACCAGAAAGCTCTACCCTCGTTGCAGTGCAATGCAGATCGGAGCTCAGACAGGGCTCGAAAAAAGATCATGTTTCATTTCTTTTCCTATCCGCTAAACACTATATCCCGCATCTTGTCCTTAACGGTCCGGACACAAAAAAATAAGTGGGTTAATCCTTGCCATTCTCCATAGAACAGGAACTCCGCGACCACGAGCTAAGCGGCCGCCATGTTTCCCCGCCCCCAACCACAGTTGTAACCTCTTTTGACACATTATTAATTATACATCCCTATATGTATAGGGGGTATGGAATATGGTGACTGTCATGAGAGAAAGTATTTTATATAAATAAAAGAAAGTTTAGGCAGTAAAGCGGGAGGAGACTACCTTGTGTGAAAGTGAGGAGTCTTCATGGAAAAAAGAGTGATAGAACCACCTCCTCCGCTTATATAAGGGTCCTCCAGACGAGGAGCCTTTAATGAACAGGTTTTTGTGCTTATATTGCGTATTGAGTGGAGGGCGACCTGTTTATTTATTCCCTCTGTAGCTCCTTGTTGACTGAGTATTTTGAACGGCGGACCAGCCATGAGAGCTATTAAATTTGTTCACATATATTAATTTTTGGGTACCGGCCGGTGGTTACTTGTCGCTCTCTGTTGCAGGAGTGCGAGTTCAACACACATCATTATTTTGATTTTGAGTAATTTTAGGAACTTTTAGGAAATGGATAGAAATTGTTTGACTTTCACAGATGATCAGATCGCAGCCATTCTATCAGGTCCTCATTGTTCCCTGACGCCCCTCTACTGAGTGTTACATCAGCATGGGAGGAATGGGAAAAGTTAATCAATATCAAAAAAAGACAAGTGAGAATAGCCCTGCATGGGGCTCTTATGACTGAGTATTTAAGAGCAGGAGCAGTTCCCGGAAGTTTACTGGTACGGATTGAACACAGAATGTTTTTAGAAGACAAGAAATTCCGAGTCGAATGAAGTTACATAGCTAATAAATGTACCCGCGACTGGTTAATCTTAATAAATCTTTTTATTGAATGAAAAACACATAAAAGAATATCAAACAAGCATCAGGTGAATGGTATATGACACTTTTACAGGGGTAGAATCAGTAATAGTACAAAATCACTAATACATTAAAAAGAATTTGGGGATCAAGGGGCTTCCAGCACTTCAGTCGTGATAGATCTCGTTGGTGGAGTGAATAAATCGTCACAGTGGCTATTCCAGGCTCCCCAAATCTTCCCCCACTACTCCGGACAAGCCCTGGCCACATACACAGCCCTCTCCCTAAACATACACCAGTCTAGGTCCTGGGCCCATTTGGTAGGGTGGGGCGATTGGCCACACAGCTGAGCAATGTTACGCTTCGCCACCATACACGCCAACGTCACCCACTGTTTCTGATATCCATTCAGGTCCGTGGGTTCCCATATATCCAATATACATCTACGGACCTCCGGACGTACCTCCGCGCCCAGCACATCCTTAATGACATCATGTAAGTGTTTCCAATAATCCTGTACCTCAGTGCAGTGCCAAAGGATGTGCATGAAAGTGCCCAGCTCCCCACAGCCCCTCCTACAGTCTCCATTCGCCGCTCTCCCCAGCCTCATCAGTCTAGGCCCTGTTATATAAGACCTATGCAAAATCTTAAGTTGCACCAGCCTAAGCCTCATCTGCACCGCAACTACCTTGGGAGATGAGACTGCCTCCACCCAGTCTTCGTCATCCAACTCCAAGCCATCCTCCCCCCATGGTGCTTGGACGCTCCCCAGTGGATCTGCCATATTATTAATCAGCTTCTTATAGATCAGGGAGACCGTTTTTTCTGGGAGATGACCATCCAGTACCCGGTCTTCAAGGGGGGAGGCCTCCGGTGGCACGATGGCAGGAGGTATGTGGGCAAGAAGGGCGTGTCGAATCTGGTGGTACCGAAAGTGTTCATTGTCATGCAGATGATACTGCTTCTGAATATATGCAAAAGTCTGCACTCCGCCCCAACTCCACACATCCTTGATCCGACTAATGCCGATGAGATCCCACTTGTCAAACCCTTTAGTCCACCATAGGCTACCTAGTCTTTCCAAGCTAAACAGGGGGTGGCCATTGTCAGTTTCCCCTCCCATCCCAGACCTTTTGTGGCTGCATGCCAGACTTGCACTGCGTGTGCTGTTGGGCCCGTCAACAGACACCTTCCCGGCTCTAGTTATATCTCTACCCGGAGCTCTAGCTATATCTCTACCCGGAGCGTGTCTACGGTCCATGGCATATCCTGGATCTCCTGGAAGACCGTTGATTACATGATTTACAGCGGCAAGATGGGCGGCCCAATAATATTTCTTAAGGTCTGGGAGACCAATGCCTCCGCCATTACCACGGAAGAGTAAGCTTGACAAAAGAAATACGTGCCCTACCGTCCCAAAGAAGTCGACGCTGAAGCGTCTCAATCTCCCTAAAATAAGCAATAGGCACCGGGTCCATAGTATTTTGGAGAATATACAGAACCCGGGGCAAGGCCATCATCTTGAACAACACTGCCCTACCAAGCAATGACAGGGGGAGGGCCTTCCAGCGCTCCACATCTCTTCTAAGCCGACATAAGGGGGGTTCCAAGTTTTGAACGTACCTCACCTTTGGATCCAGCATCACAAATATGCCAAGATATTTAAATCCCACTAGTTCTACCCTGATAGGGCACAACCTCGGGATCCTAGGCGTGTCACCCGATATGACAAACAAAACTGACTTCGTCCAATTTATTGCAAACCCCGAGTATCTGCCAAATATCGTCAGGACATCCAAGACATTGCTCAAGGATACACAGGGGTCCGTAAGATATAACAGGATATCATCTGGATAAAGTGAAATGTTATCCTCCCATTCCGGTGTCCACCGCAAGCCGCGTATTGAACGGTCCCATCGGACCCATGCAGCGAGCGGCTCCAACGCCAGTGCAAAGAGAAGTGGGGACAAGGGGCACCCCTGTCTCAAGCCTCTCTCAAGGGCGAAATCAGCTGATTTGCAATTGTTCACTATCACTCTGGCCAAAGGGGCGCAGGGTTGTGGAATTCCTATAGCCCGACGCCCAGGACATATTGTTTGGGGTCAAGGGCAACAAGTTTTCATGTGTATTTTGTCCTTGGGACAAGTAGGCCCACCCCTGCAGCGGAAACCCTTTAGCTGCCAGTTTGCAGTACCATATTATGGATCAGGTAAGGGCACAGTCTGCAGTTAAGGTAATCTTTTTGTTTATAAGTTTATGCTATTCAAACTTGTATTTATGATTCATTAATTGAAAAGCTTTATTATTAGGGTGAGCTTTCAAAGTAAATCTTGTAAGCACTAACTGCACTACTGACAGTGCTTTCAGTATAAAAACGTGCACACGCGTTTTTTAAGGTTTAGCAATATTAGGCTATGTATAATCCTCCCAGAATGCTTTCTGATTTGATGCAAATATTTGAAGAAGCTTGAAAGCAAGATTGATGATACTTTGCTTTCAAAATAAAATGTTCATTAAAAAAATGAAAGCAGGAAAAAAAATCTTTCGCTAAACTACAGTAAAAATCTCTGGTACCATTTCTTTGCGCCATCATTTAGTAATATGTTTTTGATGCATGCTAGTATTTCCCAAAAATATTCATAATGGAGAATCAGTGTAACCTGTTCCAATAAGATTATAGGAAACAAAAATAAACAAATAAGACGATCAGGGTAATGTACGGCACACCTTTTATATTGTTTGGATAAAGAGACTCGACGCCTGTCAACCCAAAGGACTCAATGACAGGATGGAATACAGTTGTTTCCTTTAACGTATCCATATCACACACCTACCTTAATTCTGTCCTTAAGATTCTACTTTTCATGTTTCACCTTTCACCCCTATTTTTCTCCCCTACCTACCTTGTGTTGATACTAAGGAACCTATTGTTCACAGAGTTTTTGTTTCATTACAGACAATGCTACCACCCTTATTGGCATGGTAAACTTCATTTTCAATATTTTCCATTTCTACCGTTTGTTTCTACCTTTTATTCCTTTACCCTTGTAACTCTTCACCCTTACCGATTTATGACATTATTACATCTGCCTTAATTGCATTTCCTTATCCTCGCTCCACCCGAGTCAATGACAACACCACTATTGATGGGTTATCCACTGTCAACCTGCCGTTTTTTATACCATTTATCGAGTTCGTGTTTTTAGTGTCATGTGCATATCCATGTTCTTTCCTTCAATACAACTTTATCTTCCGTGCACTAATACACACTTCAAGATGGCCGCCTCAGCGAATCTGACTTTTATTTTTGTAACGTCGTCACCTTTACTAATATCCCCGATAATATCTTTTAATTGTATTTTTTCATATTTGATGTCCTAAATTCTCACCGTCCTACATTTAGTCTCACTCAAGCAGCTTTACATGTAAATAACCTGAGTGATCACGGTAAGCACTTTAACTAGTGTTTGATAATCCGTCTTTGACGTCTGTTAACACACTTCCAACACGCCCCTATATTAACCACACACATCCGCATTCACGGTTAAAAATCTGAGCACGGCTGTGGCCATGAGCCTCCTGTTACACTGTGACCCTCCGGTAAGACTTTTTATATTTCCATTATTCACCATTTCGTTTATGTTAGCTGTTTGCCAATACACGCGGTTAAAACTTAACGAGTAACTCGCGCATGACCCGAACTTCGTTTCAGGCACTTTCCCATACACTGTCACTTTGAATGTGTACTCCGTCTATATGTTGCCATGTTAGCATTCTTGTTAGCGAGCATATTACGGTATGCCCGTACATCCTCCACTCGAATTTTTAATTGTGTTCACTCACCAACTATTTTTCTTTTTCACAAACTGGACTCCACCATAAGTACTTTTCTGGGCACAGTTCCTTTGATTAAGCTTCCTTAACACATCAACCTTGTTAACATTGCTAGTTCTGGCCACACCACGACGTATTTGCTCTTTTCCATCCAAGGTTGCACTACGGTACACATCCCTTTTCTATCTGATAACCATCTGTAAACCATCACGGTGAAGCACCATTCAAGGCACATGATGTAATCCACATCTTTAGCTGTACATCTCCCCATGAACTTTTTTTCTCATGTTTGTGTGGTTGAGCCCCCTTCCTGAACGCATATATCCTTGTTTTCAGATTGCGAAAAAGACCCTTGATGAAGGGCACGAGTCCCGAAATGCATAGGACACACTCATTGTAATCGGATGAATTGGAATCCGCATTAATGAAAGCATATCTTTAATGGATTAAGTCCTGATGACAGAAATTTGAGACTAATCAAATAAACCTTCTGTTGAATTTTGAAAAACATTTGTTGTCGTTTATATTGGAATCACATACAAGTTGAACATGTATGAGACACTGTCTCTTATAGGAGTGCTACTAGGACAAGTGTCGTTTGGTTCGACACATCATCTAATTTTGATCAAACAAAAATAAACAAGCATTGGCAAAGCCAGTAGGTCTGAAATTGGTGGGCAGCGTTTTAGTTTTGTCAATGTGTGACTTGTTTTGGCATGGTTTTTGTAAACCTTTATTGGTGTGGGAGCTGCCGGGCCTTCACCATTATAACAAACATTGGCAAAAGCAAACATTGCTTTTGGTCTAAAAAAGCACACACTGACAAAGTAGTTACTCGCACTGAACAAAATTACTTTGTGTGCCGATATGCTCCATCTGAAAAAGCAGAATGCTGTCATTCACAGTGAAGCCAACCTATACAGAGAGAGAGACAGTCTATTAATAAACGCAAAAGGTCATGGTCAACACCAGACCAAATTAGGGGCCCCATTATTAAAGAAAGTCTCAAAAGGGCACACATGGTATATGTCCTTGCATTAAGTGCAGCTATATGGCTTTTGTGAATTCTCAAAAATTTACAGAAGTAGGTCAAGAAATAGTACTCCTTCTTGCTATCTCGCCAGTGGAGACCTTGTGGCGGACTCTGTATCCTGCTTCTTGCCATCCAGCCCAAGAGACAGCTCGCCGGACCCGCTCGCGGGTCCCGCGTCGCAAGGACAACCAGCGGGAGTTTGCAGTACATCAGGGATTGTAAAGGGGCGTATTGGCACAGCAGCAGGGCTGCGAGCGGTGCAGCAGGGACTCCATATCCCAGGAGTCTCTGCCAAACTAACGCGCACCACCTGAGCCGCTCTCCCTGCTAGCTCCGCCCCCTGATTACTTCTTTCCCTATTTACCTGGCCAACCACACCGCGGCGCAGGAGCGCCCGGGCTTAGCCCGGGCAAAGGGCGGGCCGTCGTCAGCCGCCAAAGGCAGACTAAGGCAGGGCTGGGCCATCTCCCCTACTTTTGGGGAACAAATAAGCTATTCAAAATGCCACTACGTTCAGGCAAAGAAAGGAAAGTAACGCTTACTTCATCTGGAGGGGCGATGATGGGCACATTGGACGACTTTTGTGCTAGAGCGACGTCAATTGTAGCTAAGGAGATAGCCCTTACAGAGAAGAGACTTTCTCTCGACCTAATCACGGGTAAGGGGTCCTGCTTGGGTGCCATCGGGGGTGCCGCTTCCCCGGCACCTCCCCCAAAGACGAACAGTTTGGTCACCATCGTGGATGTTCATCCTGTGTCGGAACATACTATTTTGTCCAACGATTCGGGGGACTTCAACAATGAGAGTATTGAACTACACTCCAGCTTACTTACAGATGCCTCTACTCCGGATCTTACATCCAACCCCCCTAGTTTAGTAATGCAAGAGTTGCCACCGCGTATTCGCAAGCCCAGTAAAAGGAAAAGAGGTGGTGGAGGTTCCAGGGGTGGTTGATATAAGCTATGCAAGAAAAGTGACGAGGTTCCTCCTGCCCAGATACGTGCTTGCCCTTCTAGCATAACTTTGCCCCCAATTACTGTGACTGAGGGTGCCCCAAGCAACCATAGTGAAAATTTCGGCCTACTACTCAATATAGAATGTCTTGTGAAATCTTTGTTGCTACCATTGTTAGAACGAACTAGGTTGCTTTCTACTAAGCTAATTGAAATTGAGAAACATGTTTTAGCTAACTCTGTTAAACTTGATGGCTTAAACTTGATGGCTTAGTAAGAGGCTCGGAGGGGTTGCAAACCTTTCTCCCAATACCGATGGTGTGGGGCAGGGTACGGATTTGATGGTGGTTAACCCAATCCATGTACAAGACACCACTATCAAGCCTCCTAATGCAGGCCCTAAAAAGAACGTAGGTGGAACAGTAAGGGCCAATAACAAAGCGGGGGTAGGACCAAAAGAGGGGAGACCCCTGACAGAGACGACCATGCTAAAGAAGCCAGTTGGTAGCAATCCCTCAAGTCACCCGACAGTAGATAAGAGGAAACCTTTACTAAGTCCCCCTCAAGTGAATCTCCCCTCAGAAGCCATACCCTATACGATTGTAATGGCAGGGGTCTGCCACGGGGGGAGGAACAGAGGGTAGAATCTCACCAGGATTTGAAACGCAAGGTGATACACTGGCTGAATAAGAATAAAAGGCTCCCTCCTGCCTGTAATGCTGATATTTTGGGAGTCAGAAGAGTCAGTTGGCTGGGCAAAACTACAAAGGACTTGGAAGGGGACTGCATTTTAGTAAACTTTAGGGACCCCTGGGTGGTAGGCCATATTAAACGAGTCCCGAGATTTGGAAGACAAGGTGATGTTCAAACCTTGGGTTTGGAATACTTTTACCCTGGGAGTAATAGAGGCCCCAAATAGCCACTACATAGGCAGCTCCATAGGCAACGGACTCATATTCAAAATTATATAGATCCTGTAGGTCACTATCCCTGGCTATCCAATAGATTTGATCCCCTGTCCAATTTGGATGGGGTGGATTGACTTAGTTCCTCCCCAGTTGTTTTCCCAATCGATAAAGAACCCAAAAAATTAATAGCTAATGATGAGGTACAGGAAGTAATGGCATCTCAGGTTGGGAATGAGGAGTTTGACATATACAGAGGGAATCAAGGCACAAGCTTGGAAGTAGATCTGCTCCCCCCTTAGGAGGGTCGATGTACCAGTAGAGGTTACTTTAAGCCAGAGGGATAGGGACCCTATACTATCAAGCGTGAATGTATCCGCACGGGTGGATTTGGCAAATTATCCGGCACCACTGAAACTTATTTTTGTGGAATCTAGCTGGCCTACGCAATAAGGTACACATTGATGAGTGGGTGGAGCTGGTGAATAATCAGGATATTTTAATTTTTCAAGAGACCTGGGCGACTGACCCTATCCACCATCTTGGATTTCTTAACTTTCATAAACCAGCTTGCTGGGCAGGAGTGGGTAGACCAGCTGGGGGCCTATGTGTCTGCATAAGGCAGTCACTGGATTATCATACCATTGAGGTGCCCACCACAAACCCAGACATCCTTGTGATCAAGCTTTCAAGACCTGGTTCCCAGGCGATACTTATTATAAATGTTTATGTACGGGGAATTCCGGGCGGACGTAGTCCAACTGGCATGTTTAATGACTTGAAGTTTATTCTTAACCAAGTTGGAAGGGAATCCTTCATCATCCTGGCAGGCGATCTAAACCTCACCTTTGAGCCCTACTTTGGAAGCGAGATGGACTTCCTGGTAGAAGAGGATAAAAGGTTCCATCCCTAGAACTAGCATCTATTAAGAAAGGGACAGAAGCAGCTTTCCACTGGATGAGGTTTTGCCTACAATGGGGTCTGAGAGCCGTGAATGGGCATACTGCCTCAGATAAAAATGGGATGCATACATTTGATAATGGCCATAGGTCGAGTAGGATTGATTACATCCTTATTAGGGCTGAGTACTGGTCCTCTCTGGTTGATATGATAGTGGTGGATCGCCCAGAGAGTGATCATAACCCACTGGTGCTCAGACTAGCTCTTGATAGTAATCACCTGAAAGGAGCCTCGAATGATTGTGCCACGGCAGATGTGTTCTTGGAGAATGATAGGAGAAGGGTGCAGTGGTGTAGGGTTGTGGAGGAGCCCGCCATCCTAAAAATAATCCCAGGGAAAGTTGTGGAGTCAACGCTTGCGATGGAGAATACGACTGATCCTGTTGATATTTGTGGGCTACATGATAATCTTTTAAATTCTCTGAAATCCCTCTTTTTTACTTCTAAAAAAAACAGGAAAAAAATCCAAACACCTCTGGGTGGGTGTAAGTGGTATAATCGTATGTCGCCAGGCCCACACTGGCCTAATTGCAGCACTCAAGTCACGTGACAGTGCAGCAATACGGAAGGGTAGGCAGGAATATAAAAAGTGCCAGAAGGAGGCTAAAATAGCATGGGATGACAAACACTGGCAGGATCTCTATGAGGCCAGTTTATCTTCCAATCAATCGAGGTTCTGGCAGGTTCTCAAATGGGGGAATTCTTATGAGTCTCAACTCCCCTCCAACCATGTAGCGGCAGAAGATTGGGTAGCCTACTTCGGGGCACAGTTTAGTAGCCTTGGTTCCTCAGTAGCCTCTGGCGCAAGAGTGCGTCCGGCCCTGCCTAGAACCCCGGGCTCAGCCCCCCTCTTTGACCGTATAGATGTAGAGCTGGCTTTAAACCTGACCAAAGGGGGGAAAGCTCCCGGCATAGACTGCATTCCCTCAGATCTTTTCAAATTTGATCAAGCGGCTTGGGTCCCTTATATATTGAAAGTAGCTAATGCTGTGGCAGATGGAGCACCGATACCAGACTCATGGCAGGGGGCGGAAATCCTTCCCGTTTTTAAAAAGCGGGATTGCTTACTGCCAGTAAACTATCGTCCGATTAGCCTAATTGACGCCAAGGGGAGTCCCGGGTGCAACCCCGGCGGCCGCGTTACGAGTGTGTGTGTTTGCTGATGCAACAGACTTTACAACACACAGGTCTCAGAGCTGGGTATTAAGAGTGTTGAGCTCGAGTGTGATTGGGCTCACTATGGTAACTGTCTCAACAGGCGGCTAGCGTGCTCCTGTCGAGCATGCAAAAGAGGTGTGTCTCGCCTGTTTGACACCGGCAGCACGAGCTAGATGCAGCGCTCTATAACGAAGTATACAGTGGGCATTGATTTTTAGATGCTGTATTGGTTTAATGTATGCACAATCCGCATGTGGATCGAATCGATTAGTGGGGTTGTAGATTCTACACCAGAAGGTGACTAAGGGAGTAAGGGCTAGTTGTTACAAGTTAACATTGTAGTCTGTGTGGTGTCTATGAAGCTGCATGATACAAGCTGTTATACACTCTCTTTTCAACAGAAAACTTAAGACTAAGGAAAAGGGAAAACTTACGATTGGAGTACCCTGTTACCTTTTTGTTACTGGAGCGGCGGGTATGACTAACTTGGCTGACTCCTGGTAATATTCCCCACACATCACCACATTTTCCATATATATTGCTAACCATGGGTCCTCATGTTTTTAATTATGCTCTTCCACCTGTTCTCTCTTGGCAGTGCATTACAGCATATGAGTGCAGCCCTGATGAAACTGCTTAACGCATTATAGCAGTGAAACATGTCGGCACTGGCATTAGGTAATGGTATGCATGAATAGCTACCAGCCTTTTTAATATAAACAGCACATTATCACCTCCCTATGAATAAAGTTGGTTAAGGGACTTGTGTGCTGTGTTTTTAGGCACTCGGTTATATGTGTGTGTTTGTCACTAGCAGATTTTTCTGCTCTCCACTGTTTGTCACAATTTCTGTTGTTTGTTTTGGACACTTCTTTTCTTTCTTCTTATTTCTTTTGAGAAGCAAGTGACTACCGATCATGAGACAGGGGCCTGTCTGGAAATTACATACCAGTTACCCCGTTGGTGGTGTTTCCGTGAGGCGTCTCTTGCTTATCGCACATTTTTTCTATTAAGATCCTAGTCCAACACCAGGTGTGGACTCCTGCGACCAACCTTTTTTGGGTCACAACTTGTGCTGTTCTGTGGTACTGTCGGGGAGAACAGGTGTGTCTTTTAACGTGGGCGGAGTACAGTGCATCACCTCCTTATAACGTGTATAAGAGAGTGTCTGGGAGCAGTATATTTTGACTGCCCCTCTTTCAGAGTCACTGATATACCTTGACGCCGTTGGATTGGGTCTGTAGTTGAATTACTGGTTAAGAGTGGAGGGCGACCCTTTCCTTATTCCCTCTTAGCTCCGATTTGATGTTTGAAAGTCCATCAGCAACCACCAGAGTATTTGCAAAAATGGTATAGGGGCCTAATCATTGCACTCATTTGTTAATGACTGTACCCGTTCCTCGTAAGGAAGCCAGAAAGCATTCTGCTTGCATTTTTGTGCTCTATCCAGCATTTTAGTATATTTTATTGAAGCCAACCATTCTATTTTACTAGGGGGAGTGGCCTTAACCTATTTTTTGTATATTTCCCTACGAGCAGGTAGTGTTACATAATTTTTTTTTTTTTTTAACATTCTTTGACAGGGATTCGTTATTATTTGTAAGCCCAAAAAAGACCAGTAATTCGCTTACCTGAAGTGCTTCGCCAAGTATAGAGAAGATTGTGCTACTTACATCCAGCCAGAAACATTGGATTGCTGGACAAGACATAAACATGCGAGTGTCATCACATTTCTCCTTTTTGCATTTAGGACATTTAGGTGCTGCTCCACTCCCCAGTTTGGATAATTTATAAGGAGTCCAGTAGACCCAATGAAGACAAAAGAGGTGGTTCCGCCTAAAATTTGCGAGTTCGGACTTGGAATAAAGTATGTCACAAGATACTTGCCATACATCTTGAATCTGCTCTCCCGGCAAGCTCTTCTCCCACAGCTCCGTCTGCAAATTAAAATCCCCATCCGCCATCTCCATGAACAGCCAATAGCAGTTCGCCACCTCTTTTTTATGCCTTGTTCCAGCTACCAAACTTTCTTCCAGTTCATTGGACAATCCTGTTCCCAGGCCATCAGTTAGACTCCAACTTAGCATTTGCAGATACTTAAATCTCGAAAGTTGGCCTTTAAGCAACATTTGGGTCTCTTCCCAAGATATTAGGGCACCATTCATTATCAATTGCCCCCAGGTAGTGATTCCTGCATCTTTTAATGGACGCGCCAAACGATCTTTCGACCATTCTGGAGATCCAGGAGAGTCACAAATAGGCGCCATCCCACTGTAGTAATGCATTTTTAACTCTCGCCTGACTTTGTGCCACGTTGTCGCAAAGCTCTGTAGGTTTTTTTATAAAAAATAAAAAAAAATCACAGATCTCCAAATTTGTGAATAAAACCATATTCTCACCCTTTTATATCCTTTAACATTGCTGTATGCATTTTTCCTATTTCCGAGTCATCTGGTGATTTGAACAGTCCTTTCCCACATTTTAGCAAAAAAAAAAACAGGCGTAATAGGATAAGTCTGGCAGCCTTAGGCCCCCTTTCTGATATTGTCGTCTCAGTTTCTTCCATGAGATACCTACACCTTTCGCGTCCCAAATAAAGCTAGTTATTTTAGACTGTATTTTTTTAAGCCACTCATCCTTAAAGGCCAATAGAATATTCTGGAATAAAAACGTGATTTTCGGGAGGATTGTCATTTTAATGACGTTTACTCTCCCATAAATGGATAAGGGCAAGTGCGACCACCCCAGCAATAATTTACCTATTTACTTCTCTGTCTTTTTGAAAATTGGTTACAGGGATTTGCTCTATTTCCTCTGTGATTTTAATACCCAAATACCTCATTTCCTTTTTCCACAGCTCTCTTGTGTATCCATATTCCAAGCCATTATAACCGTTTTCCCTTGGTTGATTTCATACCCCGAGATCTTCCCAAAACCTGCTACCAACTCAAAAACTTTAGGTAATGCTAAACTAAGGTTTGAGGTGTATACCACCAAATCATCCGCATATAGCCCCACTTTCTTCTGCCAACCCCTGGCCTGAAAAGGAAGTATCTCCTCATGTTTTCTAATTTTCTCAGCCTGGGGTTCGATGTAAAGATTAAAAAGCAGTGGGGACAACGGGCATCCCTGTCTCGCCCCTCTGAGGATGACAAATCTTTCAGATAACCTTCCGTTTATTAAAATTTTAGCTGTTGGGGTTTTGTATATCTGCTTTACTTCCCTACAGAAATTTCCTCCCAGGTTTGACAATCTCAATACTTCATGCAGATAGGACCAATTTACTCGGTCAACCGCTTTAGTCGAGTCAACTGAGATGACCGCTAGTGGTGTCTTATCTACAGAGGCTAGGTCGATAGCACCTATGAGACTATGGGTTAAATCCTTGATATTCCTTCCACTCACAAACCCTTTCTGGTCTTCATGAAGGAGTGCTCCCATCACCCCATTCAACCTCTCTGTTAATATCTTCGCATAAATCTTATAATCTGCGTTTAGCAGAGATATAGGTATGTATGAATCACAGCATTCTTTTTTTTTATCGGGCTTAAGAATCAGCGTCACTCTAGCCTTGTTCCATGAGGGAGGAATTTCTTCTCCCTTATCAAAAATCGCTGTAAACAGCTCACTAAAAAATAGAGCATCAGGTCCTGCTGCCTTGCTCGATTTCCCCGATTTTACGGCCTTTTCTATTTCTTGATCAGTTATTGAGTTATTGATGGCAGCCTTTTCGGTTTCAGATGCTTTATGAGGTAATTCTTTTTCTAGCCAGACTAGGACTCCCCTCCTCGTCGTGCATAGGTCTTCTTTATATACATCCTCATAATATTTTAACATAGTATCCTCTATGCTGGCCCCCACTGTAATTGGACATCCAGTGTTACCAAAATGTAGCTCTTTTATAAAACTCCTGGCCTGGTAATTTTTTAACTTCCAGGCAAGTAACTTGCCGCACCCTTCCCCATAATTAAAATGGGCCAGCTTGCTGGCTTGCCATGTTTCTTGCAACCGCCTCTTAACTACCGCCAGCAGATCCGTCTTAAGAGTCTGAATCAATGCTTGTCCCACCTCATCCTCCACTTCATTGCTCTGTATTTTCTGCTCCAAACTTTAAATTTTATTTTCTATACTTAAAATTTCTACCCTACGTTGTTTATTTTTGTACAACTGAATCGATGTAATCCTACCCCTAAGAAAGGCCTTGTACGTATCCCAGACAATCCCTATCGAGGCACTTCCCCAATTATTACAAAATAATTCCTGAGACTCTAAGCCAAGTTTATTTATCACCTCGTCGTTGGCCAGTATGGAGCGATCCATAGTCCATCTCCGTTGTGCCGCTGCAGTCGAGGGGGCCAGCGTCAACGTTATCTCAGAGTGGTCAGACAAGTGTGCTCCTACATGATTAGCATCATGAAACTGGTCTTTTATATTTTGAACCACTAAAAATAAATCTATTCTGGATTGATGCCCGTATTTTTAAAAGTAAAGCTTTTTAGGGTTTCCTTTTTTTCCCTCCATATATCCCACCATCCAAGGTTCTTTATTGTGTTTTCTATCAGTGCTCTTGACGTATTATTGATTATACTTCTGCTTTTGGTAGTAAGGTCAATGTTGCCATCAAGAACCACATTGAAATCACCTGCCGGTATGACCGGTTCAGGGAAATCCAGCAATTCAAAAAGCAAAGAGCTAAATGGTGTGGAGACATCAATATTAAGCCCATAATAGCCCACTACTGTATACAATTGATCGTAGTATTTGACTTTTGCAATTACCCACCTTCCATTCTTATCCACCCTAGTATCTATTACAACCAATCGAGGATTGACTTTTATCTAAATTGCCACCCCCCTTATAGAGAGTTGCTGCTCTGTACAAACCATATTCTGTACCCATCTTCTGCTTTTGAACACCTCTCGCATTTCATCACCAGTTAAATGTGTCTCCTGAAGGAAAATGACTTGGGCTGAAGAATCTTTAAGATATTGTAGAATCCTCTCACACCTCTGACACCCCCTTAATCCATTAACATTCCATGATAGAAATGTTATCAATGGTTTCTGATTAGCTGTCATTCTTTTCTTTTTTTGTTTTTAATGACTATACTGCTGCCTAGGTTTCGATATATAGAGGACATCATTTTTTTCCCCCCATGCTCCCACACCCGTGCACAAAAAACTACCTGTGATCCCCTGCCATTCCCACCCCTTGGGAAACCCTCCTCTTTCTTTCTGATGGCCTAGGCCTAGGCCTGAGGAGGCCCTGATTTGGAGAAATCAATAATCCACATAACCCACCTGATATGTATAATAAAGGTAATATACCAACAAAGGACCCTTGACTCAACACTAAAAACACTGTATGCCCTACCAATTTAAAGATAATATCACGCCTATCAACTCCAGCTCCTGATATAGACCTCAGAAACTCTTCCGCATCTTCAACCCTATGGAACGTCTGCATCTTATTATTGTGCATTACCCGTAAGTTGGCCGGAAATTTTAACTGTGCTGTGGCACACAAACTCTTATAAGACTAGATCAGGTTCCCCAGTTCCCATTGTCTATTTGCTATCAGTTGTGAGATATCTGACCTGGTCTCGAAATTAATGCCATCCACAGTCAGAGATCTTTGCGTTAATGCCTTGAGAAGTATTTCTTCTTTAAAACTGTAAGTATGAAAGTTTACCAAAATCTTCCTTGGTTTACCTTTGTTGATCTTCCTTCTATATGGGTCTCTATGGACCCTTTGTACATCCATACTAAGTTCTTCTTCTGTCCATTTTAGTTGTAACCCTTCCTTGAACAGACGTATCACCATTTTTTTTATGTCTTCTCCTTCTGCACCTTCCGGGACCTCAAGCACCCGCAGATTACATCTTCGTTGGTTATTTTCTAGCAATTCTATCTTATCCTTCAATTGCTGTTAATTACCCTTAAGGTCCCTGATCTCCTTTGTGTTAACCACTACCTGAGATTCCAGCTCTTTCATTCCGATCTACAATTGTGCCGTTCTTTCAGCTACATCATCCAATTTCTGTCCTAGACTCTCGCAAGTGGACCGGATTTCTCTCTGGTTTAGCTTGGATGTTTCAAACCTGTTTCTAACCTCAACTGTCAGTAAGTGTATCAATTCCGCTACTGATTGCGCCTGAACTTGAGGTTGGGTCTGTGTTTGTGTCAGAGATTCGTTATCGACTTGATCTGTCTCAGTTGCACTCTTGTTCCCCCCCCTCTTCAGTTGCCTCATTGTGAGATCTAATCGATATCTCGGGGGTCACTGCCTGCGTCTGCGCTTGTACATGAGGTTGTGTGGATTGGACCTCCATTCTTCTACCGCTGGAATGCTGAGAAACCAACGAATCCGTAAGTCCTGCCAAAACCTGAAATCTATTGCTATTTACTGTGTCCGCCCCTCTAGATAAATCTGTCTTAGGGAGACCTATGTTGGGATTCTTAAGTAGCAGTGTTTTAGGGGCTACCTTAAAAAAAGTTCTCAGAGAGGGAGTGATTTTAAAATTTGATACTTGAGCCTCTTGGTTCACTTTGGATTTCCTCCTTCTCTTTGGCGTTACCCACTCTCCTGTAGCCATATCCCCCTGTTTTAATATGGGGGAAAGTTTTGTTTCGTTACTTAACTTTAAAGAGCCCTGCCCCTCCTTCATGCAGATTTTGCTAAGCGCACTCCTCAAATGGTAGCGGGTTTGCCCTGCTTTTGTTCCCACACTGTCTTCCACTTGCTCACTTAAGAGAGGGCCAGATTCCCTTCCTACTCCCTCTTTAACCAAAGGTGCACTTGAAGCCCTTCCTGCAGCAGTTCCAAACACAGTATCACCTCCTCTCACACCTGAAACTGCAGTTTCCTTTGCCAACACCCCCACACCTTCACCTTGTACTTTGTCACACTTGCCTGCACTAACCTGCTTCAAGTAATCACCTTTTGCCTTCATGCTTGTCTTTATGCCTGCCCTGCTCGACCTTGGCTTGTGTGTGCCTCCGTTTCCTGTCCTCTGCATCAATGCCTTTCAGCCCCTGCCGAGCTCCTTGGCAGCCCGTGCCCAGCAGGGGACCAAAGTCAGAGAAGCATGCAGCTCGATAAGGCTCGAACCACCCAGTGCTCCCGCGCTCAAGCACATCCACATCCGCTTCCTCCCAGCGGCGCGTCCTCCTGCACCGTCGTTCCAGCTCCAGTTCCCTTCTGAATCAGCGACACAAGAGAGAGCAAAAGAACTGCCAAACTAACGCAAATAGGGGGATAATGAGGTAAGGTAGGGACACACGCCAACAACAGAACGCTCTATCTTCATTGCGTTGCAGCGCCGAACGTAGCTTAGATCAGGCTCGGAAAAAGATCATGACCAGAAAGCTCTACCCTCGTTGCAGTGCAATGCAGATCGGAGCTCAGACAGGGCTCGAAAAAAGATCATGTTTCATTTCTTTTCCTATCCGCTAAACACTATATCCCGCATCTTGTCCTTAACGGTCCGGACACAAAAAAATAAGTGGGTTAATCCTTGCCATTCTCCATAGAACAGGAGCTCCGCGACCACGAGCTAAGCGGCCGCCATGTTTCCCCGCCCCCAACCACAGTTGTAACCTCTTTTGACACATTATTAATTATACATCCCTATATGGAATATATGGAATATGGAATATGGTGACTGTCATGAGAGAAAGTATTTTATATAAATAAAAGAAAGTTTAGGCAGTAAAGCGGGAGGAGACTACCTTGTGTGAAAGTGAGGAGTCTTCATGGAAAAAAGAGTGATAGAACCACCTCCTCCGCTTATATAAGGGTCCTCCAGACGAGGAGCCTTTAATGAACAGGTTTTTGTGCTTATATTGCGTATTGAGTGGAGGGCGACCTGTTTATTTATTCCCTCTGTAGCTCCTTGTTGACTGAGTATTTTGAACGGCGGACCAGCCATGAGAGCTATTAAATTTGTTCACATATATTAATTTTTGGGTACCGGCCGGTGGTTACTTGTCGCTCTCTGTTGCAGGAGTGCGAGTTCAACACACATCATTATTTTGATTTTGAGTAATTTTAGGAACTTTTAGGAAATGGATAGAAATTGTTTGACTTTCACAGATGATCAGATCGCAGCCATTCTATCAGGTCCTCATTGTTCCCTGACGCCCCTCTACTGAGTGTTACATCAGCATGGGAGGAATGGGAAAAGTTAATCAATATCAAAAAAAGACAAGTGAGAATAGCCCTGCATGGGGCTCTTATGACTGAGTATTTAAGAGCAGGAGCAGTTCCCGGAAGTTTACTGGTACGGATTGAACACAGAATGTTTTTAGAAGACAAGAAATTCCGAGTCGAATGAAGTTACATAGCTAATAAATGTACCCGCGACTGGTTAATCTTAATAAATCTTTTTATTGAATGAAAAACACATAAAAGAATATCAAACAAGCATCAGGTGAATGGTATATGACACTTTTACAGGGGTAGAATCAGTAATAGTACAAAATCACTAATACATTAAAAAGAATTTGGGGATCAAGGGGCTTCCAGCACTTCAGTCGTGATAGATCTCGTTGGTGGAGTGAATAAATCGTCACAGTGGCTATTCCAGGCTCCCCAAATCTTCCCCCACTACTCCGGACAAGCCCTGGCCACATACACAGCCCTCTCCCTAAACATACACCAGCCTAGGTCCTGGGCCCATTTGGTAGGGTGGGGCGATTGGCCCCACAGCTGAGCAATGTTACGCTTCGCCACCATACACGCCAACGTCACCCACTGTTTCTGATATCCATTCAGGTCCGTGGGTTCCCATATATCCAATATACATCTACGGACCTCCGGACGTACCTCCGCGCCCAGCACATCCTTAATGACATCATGTAAGTGTTTCCAATAATCCTGTACCTCAGTGCAGTGCCAAAGGATGTGCATGAAAGTGCCCAGCTCCCCACAGCCCCTCCTACAGTCTCCATTCGCCGCTCTCCCCAGCCTCATCAGTCTAGGCCCTGTTATATAAGACCTATGCAAAATCTTAAGTTGCACCAGCCTAAGCCTCATCTGCACCGCAACTACCTTGGGAGATGAGACTGCCTCCACCCAGTCTTCGTCATCCAACTCCAAGCCATCCTCCCCCCATGGTGCTTGGACGCTCCCCAGTGGATCTGCCATATTATTAATCAGCTTCTTATAGATCAGGGAGACCGTTTTTTCTGGGAGATGACCATCCAGTACCCGGTCTTCAAGGGGGGAGGCCTCCGGTGGCACGATGGCAGGAGGTATGTGGGCAAGAAGGGCGTGTCGAATCTGGTGGTACCGAAAGTGTTCATTGTCATGCAGATGATACTGCTTCTGAATATATGCAAAAGTCTGCACTCTTCCCCAACTCCACACATCCTTGATCCGACTAATGCCGATGAGATCCCACTTGTCAAACCCTTTAGTCCACCATAGGCTACCTAGTCTTTCCAAGCTAAACAGGGGGTGGCCATTGTCAGTTTCCCCTCCCATCCCAGACCTTTTGTGGCTGCATGCCAGACTTGCACTGCGTGTGCTGTTGGGCCCGTCAACAGACACCTTCCCGGCTCTAGTTATATCTCTACCCGGAGCTCTAGCTATATCTCTACCCGGAGCGTGTCTACGGTCCATGGCATATCCTGGATCTCCTGGAAGACCGTTGATTACATGATTTACAGCGGCAAGATGGGCGGCCCAATAATATTTCTTAAGGTCTGGGAGACCAATGCCTCCGCCATTACCACGGAAGAGTAAGCTTGACAAAAGAAATACGTGCCCTACCGTCCCAAAGAAGTCGACGCTGAAGCGTCTCAATCTCCCTAAAATAAGCAATAGGCACCGGGTCCATAGTATTTTGGAGAATATACAGAACCCGGGGCAAGGCCATCATCTTGAACAACACTGCCCTACCAAGCAATGACAGGGGGAGGGCCTTCCAGCGCTCCACATCTCTTCTAAGCCGACATAAGGGGGGTTCCAAGTTTTGAACGTACCTCACCTTTGGATCCAGCATCACAAATATGCCAAGATATTTAAATCCCACTAGTTCTACCCTGATAGGGCACAACCTCGGGATCCTAGGCGTGTCACCCGATATGACAAACAAAACTGACTTCGTCCAATTTATTGCAAACCCCGAGTATCTGCCAAATATCGTCAGGACATCCAAGACATTGCTCAAGGATACACAGGGGTCCGTAAGATATAACAGGATATCATCTGGATAAAGTGAAATGTTATCCTCCCATTCCGGTGTCCACCGCAAGCCGCGTATTGAACGGTCCCATCGGACCCATGCAGCGAGCGGCTCCAACGCCAGTGCAAAGAGAAGTGGGGACAAGGGGCACCCCTGTCTCAAGCCTCTCTCAAGGGCGAAATCAGCTGATTTGCAATTGTTCACTATCACTCTGGCCAAAGGGGCGCAGGGTTGTGGAATTCCTATAGCCCGACGCCCAGGACATATTGTTTGGGGTCAAGGGCAACAAGTTTTCATGTGTATTTTGTCCTTGGGACAAGTAGGCCCACCCCTGCAGCGGAAACCCTTTAGCTGCCAGTTTGCAGTACCATATTATGGATCAGGTAAGGGCACAGTCTGCAGTTAAGGTAATCTTTTTGTTTATATGTTTATGCTATTCAAACTTGTATTTATGATTCATTAATTGAAAAGCTTTATTATTAGGGTGAGCTTTCAAAGTAAATCTTGTAAGCACTAACTGCACTACTGACAGTGCTTTCAGTATAAAAACGTGCACACGCGTTTTTTAAGGTTTAGCAATATTAGGCTATGTATAATCCTCCCAGAATGCTTTCTGATTTGATGCAAATATTTGAAGAAGCTTGAAAGCAAGATTGATGATACTTTGCTTTCAAAATAAAATGTTCATTAAAAAAATGAAAGCAGGAAAAAAAATCTTTCGCTAAACTACAGTAAAAATCTCTGGTACCATTTCTTTGCGCCATCATTTAGTAATATGTTTTTGATGCATGCTAGTATTTCCCAAAAATATTCATAATGGAGAATCAGTGTAACCTGTTCCAATAAGATTATAGGAAACAAAAATAAACAAATAAGACGATCAGGGTAATGTACGGCACACCTTTTAAATTGTTTGGATAAAGAGACTCGACGCCTGTCAACCCAAAGGACTCAATGACAGGATGGAATACAGTTGTTTCCTTTAACGTATCCATATCACACACCTACCTTAATTCTGTCCTTAAGATTCTACTTTTCATGTTTCACCTTTCACCCCTATTTTTCTCCCCTACCTACCTTGTGTTGATACTAAGGAACCTATTGTTCACAGAGTTTTTGTTTCATTACAGACAATGGTACCACCCTTATTGGCATGGTAAACTTCATTTTCAATATTTTCCATTTCTACCGTTTGTTTCTACCTTTTATTCCTTTACCCTTGTAACTCTTCACCCTTACCGATTTATGACATTATTACATCTGCCTTAATTGCATTTCCTTATCCTCGCTCCACCCGAGTCAATGACAACACCACTATTGATGGGTTATCCACTGTCAACCTGCCGTTTTTTATACCATTTATCGAGTTCGTGTTTTTAGTGTCATGTGCATATCCATGTTCTTTCCTTCAATACAACTTTATCTTCCGTGCACTAATACACACTTCAAGATGGCCGCCTCAGCGAATCTGACTTTTATTTTTGTAACGTCGTCACCTTTACTAATATCCCCGATAATATCTTTTAATTGTATTTTTTCATATTTGATGTCCTAAATTCTCACCGTCCTACATTTAGTCTCACTCAAGCAGCTTTACATGTAAATAACCTGAGTGATCACGGTAAGCACTTTAACTAGTGTTTGATAATCCGTCTTTGACGTCTGTTAACACACTTCCAACACGCCCCTATATTAACCACACACATCCGCATTCACGGTTAAAAATCTGAGCACGGCTGTGGCCATGAGCCTCCTGTTACACTGTGACCCTCCGGTAAGACTTTTTATATTTCCATTATTCACCATTTCGTTTATGTTAGCTGTTTGCCAATACACGCGGTTAAAACTTAACGAGTAACTCGCGCATGACCCGAACTTCGTTTCAGGCACTTTCCCATACACTGTCACTTTGAATGTGTACTCCGTCTATATGTTGCCATGTTAGCATTCTTGTTAGCGAGCATATTACGGTATGCCCGTACATCCTCCACTCGAATTTTTAATTGTGTTCACTCACCAACTATTTTTCTTTTTCACAAACTAGACTCCACCATAAGTACTTTTCTGGGCACAGTTCCTTTGATTAAGCTTCCTTAACACATCAACCTTGTTAACATTGCTAGTTCTGGCCACACCACGACGTATTTGCTCTTTTCCATCCAAGGTTGCACTACGGTACACATCCCTTTTCTATCTGATAACCATCTGTAAACCATCACGGTGAAGCACCATTCAAGGCACATGATGTAATCCACATCTTTAGCTGTACATCTCCCCATGAACTTTTTTTCTCATGTTTGTGTGGTTGAGCCCCCTTCCTGAACGCATATATCCTTGTTTTCAGATTGCGAAAAAGACCCTTGATGAAGGGCACGAGTCCCGAAATGCATAGGACACACTCATTGTAATCGGATGAATTGGAATCCGCATTAATGAAAGCATATCTTTAATGGATTAAGTCCTGATGACAGAAATTTGAGACTAATCAAATAAACCTTCTGTTGAATTTTGAAAAACATTTGTTGTCGTTTATATTGGAATCACATACAAGTTGAACATGTATGAGACACTGTCTCTTATAGGAGTGCTACTAGGACAAGTGTCGTTTGGTTCGACACATCATCTAATTTTGATCAAACAAAAATAAACAAGCATTGGCAAAGCCAGTAGGTCTGAAATTGGTGGGCAGCGTTTTAGTTTTGTCAATGTGTGACTTGTTTTGGCATGGTTTTTGTAAACCTTTATTGGTGTGGGAGCTGCCGGGCCTTCACCATTATAACAAACATTGGCAAAAGCAAACATTGCTTTTGGTCTAAAAAAGCACACACTGACAAAGTAGTTACTCGCACTGAACAAAATTACTTTGTGTGCCGATATGCTCCATCTGAAAAAGCAGAATGCTGTCATTCACAGTGAAGCCAACCTATACAGAGAGAGAGACAGTCTATTAATAAACGCAAAAGGTCATGGTCAACACCAGACCAAATTAGGGGCCCCATTATTAAAGAAAGTCTCAAAAGGGCACACATGGTATATGTCCTTGCATTAAGTGCAGCTATATGGCTTTTGTGAATTCTCAAAAATTTACAGAAGTAGGTCAAGAAATAGTACTCCTTCTTGCTATCTCGCCAGTGGAGACCTTGTGGCGGACTCTGTATCCTGCTTCTTGCCATCCAGCCCAAGAGACAGCTCGCCGGACCCGCTCCGCGGGTCCCGCGTCGCAAGGACAACCAGCGGGAGTTTGCAGTACATCAGGGATTGTAAAGGGGCGTATTGGCACAGCAGCAGGGCTGCGAGCGGTGCAGCAGGGACTCCATATCCCAGGAGTCTCTGCCGGACTAACGCGCACCACCTGAGCCGCTCTCCCTGCTAGCTCCGCCCCCTGATTACTTCTTTCCCTATTTACCTGGCCAACCACACCGCGGCGCAGGAGCGCCCGGGCTTAGCCCGGGCAAAGGGCGGGCCGTCGTCAGCCGCCAAAGGCAGACTAAGGCAGGGCTGGGCCATCTCCCCTACTTTTGGGGAACAAATAAGCTATTCAAAATGCCACTACGTTCAGGCAAAGAAAGGAAAGTAACGCTTACTTCATCTGGAGGGGCGATGATGGGCACATTGGATGACTTTTGTGCTAGAGCGACGTCAATTGTAGCTAAGGAGATAGCCCTTACAGAGAAGAGACTTTCTCTCGACCTAATCACGGGTAAGGGGTCCTGCTTGGGTGCCATCGGGGGTGCCGCTTCCCCGGCACCTCCCCCAAAGACGAACAGTTTGGTCACCATCGTGGATGTTCATCCTGTGTCGGAACATACTATTTTGTCCAACGATTCGGGGGACTTCAACAATGAGAGTATTGAACTACACTCCAGCTTACTTACAGATGCCTCTACTCCGGATCTTACATCCAACCCCCCTAGTTTAGTAATGCAAGAGTTGCCACCGCGTATTCGCAAGCCCAGTAAAAGGAAAAGAGGTGGTGGAGGTTCCAGGGGTGGTTGATATAAGCTATGCAAGAAAAGTGACGAGGTTCCTCCTGCCCAGATACGTGCTTGCCCTTCTAGCATAACTTTGCCCCCAATTACTGTGACTGAGGGTGCCCCAAGCAACCATAGTGAAAATTCCGGCCTACTACTCAATATAGAATGTCTTGTGAAATCTTTGTTGCTACCATTGTTAGAACGAACTAGGTTGCTTTCTACTAAGCTAATTGAAATTGAGAAACATGTTTTAGCTAACTCTGTTAAACTTGATGGCTTAAACTTGATGGCTTAGTAAGAGGCTCGGAGGGGTTGCAAACCTTTCTCCCAATACCGATGGTGTGGGGCAGGGTACGGATTTGATGGTGGTTAACCCAATCCATGTACAAGACACCACTATCAAGCCTCCTAATGCAGGCCCTAAAAAGAACGTAGGTGGAACAGTAAGGGCCAATAACAAAGCGGGGGTAGGACCAAAAGAGGGGAGACCCCTGACAGAGACGACCATGCTAAAGAAGCCAGTTGGTAGCAATCCCTCAAGTCACCCGACAGTAGATAAGAGGAAACCTTTACTAAGTCCCCCTCAAGTGAATCTCCCCTCAGAAGCCATACCCTATACGATTGTAATGGCAGGGGTCTGCCACGGGGGGAGGAACAGAGGGTAGAATCTCACCAGGATTTGAAACGCAAGGTGATACACTGGCTGAATAAGAATAAAAGGCTCCCTCCTGCCTGTAATGCTGATATTTTGGGAGTCAGAAGATTCAGTTGGCTGGGCAAAACTACAAAGGACTTGGAAGGGGACTGCATTTTAGTAAACTTTAGGGACCCCTGGGTGGTAGGCCATATTAAACGAGTCCCGAGATTTGGAAGACAAGGTGATGTTCAAACCTTGGGTTTGGAATACTTTTACCCTGGGAGTAATAGAGGCCCCAAATAGCCACTACATAGGCAGCTCCATAGGCAACGGACTCATATTCAAAATTATATAGATCCTGTAGGTCACTATCCCTGGCTATCCAATAGATTTGATCCCCTGTCCAATTTGGATGGGGTGGATTGACTTAGTTCCTCCCCAGTTGTTTTCCCAATCGATAAAGAACCCAAAAAATTAATAGCTAATGATGAGGTACAGGAAGTAATGGCATCTCAGGTTGGGAATGAGGAGTTTGACATATACAGAGGGAATCAAGGCACAAGCTTGGAAGTAGATCTGCTCCCCCCTTAGGAGGGTCGATGTACCAGTAGAGGTTACTTTAAGCCAGAGGGATGGGGACCCTATACTATCAAGCGTGAATGTATCCGCACGGGTGGATTTGGCAAATTATCCGGCACCACTGAAACTTATTTTTGTGGAATCTAGCTGGCCTACGCAATAAGGTACACATTGATGAGTGGGTGGAGCTGGTGAATAATCAGGATATTTTAATTTTTCAAGAGACCTGGGCGACTGACCCTATCCACCATCTTGGATTTCTTAACTTTCATAAACCAGCTTGCTGGGCAGGAGTGGGTAGACCAGCTGGGGGCCTATGTGTCTGCATAAGGCAGTCACTGGATTATCATACCATTGAGGTGCCCACCACAAACCCAGACATTCTTGTGATCAAGCTTTCAAGACCTGGTTCCCAGGCGATACTTATTATAAATGTTTATGTACGGGGAATTCCGGGCGGACGTAGTCCAACTGGCATGTTTAATGACTTGAAGTTTATTCTTAACCAAGTTGGAAGGGAATCCTTCATCATCCTGGCAGGCGATCTAAACCTCACCTTTGAGCCCTACTTTGGAAGCGAGATGGACTTCCTGGTAGAAGAGGATAAAAGGTTCCATCCCTAGAACTAGCATCTATTAAGAAAGGGACAGAAGCAGCTTTCCACTGGATGAGGTTTTGCCTACAATGGGGTCTGAGAGCCGTGAATGGGCATACTGCCTCAGATAAAAATGGGATGCATACATTTGATAATGGCCATAGGTCGAGTAGGATTGATTACATCCTTATTAGGGCTGAGTACTGGTCCTCTCTGGTTGATATGATAGTGGTGGATCGCCCAGAGAGTGATCATAACCCACTGGTGCTCAGACTAGCTCTTGATAGTAATCACCTGAAAGGAGCCTCGAATGATTGTGCCACGGCAGATGTGTTCTTGGAGAATGATAGGAGAAGGGTGCAGTGGTGTAGGGTTGTGGAGGAGCCCGCCATCCTAAAAATAATCCCAGGGAAAGTTGTGGAGTCAACGCTTGCGATGGAGAATACGACTGATCCTGTTGATATTTGTGGGCTACATGATAATCTTTTAAATTCTCTGAAATCCCTCTTTTTTACTTCTAAAAAAAACAGGAAAAAAATCCAAACACCTCTGGGTGGGTGTAAGTGGTATAATCGTATGTCGCCAGGCCCACACTGGCCTAATTGCAGCACTCAAGTCACGTGACAGTGCAGCAATACGGAAGGGTAGGCAGGAATATAAAAAGTGCCAGAAGGAGGCTAAAATAGCATGGGATGACAAACACTGGCAGGATCTCTATGAGGCCAGTTTATCTTCCAATCAATCGAGGTTCTGGCAGGTTCTCAAATGGGGGAATTCTTATGAGTCTCAACTCCCCTCCAACCATGTAGCGGCAGAAGATTGGGTAGCATACTTCGGGGCACAGTTTAGTAGCCTTGGTTCCTCAGTAGCCTCTGGCGCAAGAGTGCGTCCGGCCCTGCCTAGAACCCCGGGCTCAGCCCCCCTCTTTGACCGTATAGATGTAGAGCTGGCTTTAAACCTGACCAAAGGGGGGAAAGCTCCCGGCATAGACTGCATTCCCTCAGATCTTTTCAAATTTGATCAAGCGGCTTGGGTCCCTTAGATATTGAAAGTAGCTAATGCTGTGGCAGATGGAGCACCGATACCAGACTCATGGCAGGGGGCGGAAATCCTTCCCATTTTTAAAAAGCGGGATTGCTTACTGCCAGTAAACTATCGTCCGATTAGCCTAATTGACGCCAAGGGGAGTCCCGGGTGCAACCCCGGCGGCCGCGTTACGAGTGTGTGTGTTTGCTGATGCAACAGACTTTACAACACACAGGTCTCAGAGCTGGGTATTAAGAGTGTTGAGCTCAAGTGTGATTGGGCTCACTATGGTAACTGTCTCAACAGGCGGCTAGCGTGCTCCTGTCGAGCATGCAAAAGAGGTGTGTCTCGCCTGTTTGACACCGGCAGCACGAGCTAGATGCAGCGCTCTATAACGAAGTATACAGTGGGCATTGATTTTTAGATGCTGTATTGGTTTAATGTATGCACAATCCGCATGTGGATCGAATCGATTAGTGGGGTTGTAGATTCTACACCAGAAGGTGACTAAGGGAGTAAGGGCTAGTTGTTACAAGTTAACATTGTAGTCTGTGTGGTGTCTATGAAGCTGCATGATACAAGCTGTTATACACTCTCTTTTCAACAGAAAACTTAAGACTAAGGAAAAGGGAAAACTTACGATTGGAGTACCCTGTTACCTTTTTGTTACTGGAGCGGCGGGTATGACTAACTTGGCTGACTCCTGGTAATATTCCCCACACATCACCACATTTTCCATATATATTGCTAACCATGGGTCCTCATGTTTTTAATTATGCTCTTCCACCTGTTCTCTCTTGGCAGTGCATTACAGCATATGAGTGCAGCCCTGATGAAACTGCTTAACGCATTATAGCAGTGAAACATGTCGGCACTGGCCTTAGGTAATGGTATGCATGAATAGCTACCAGCCTTTTTAATATAAACAGCACATTATCACCTCCCTATGAATAAAGTTGGTTAAGGGACTTGTGTGCTGTGTTTTTAGGCACTCGGTTATATGTGTGTGTTTGTCACTAGCAGATTTTTCTGCTCTCCACTGTTTGTCACAATTTCTGTTGTTTGTTTTGGACACTTCTTTTCTTTCTTCTTATTTCTTTTGAGAAGCAAGTGACTACCGATCATGAGACAGGGGCCTGTCTGGAAATTACATACCAGTTACCCCGTTGGTGGTGTTTCCGTGAGGCGTCTCTTGCTTATCGCACATTTTTTCTATTAAGATCCTAGTCCAACACCAGGTGTGGACTCCTGCGACCAACCTTTTTTGGGTCACAACTTGTGCTGTTCTGTGGTACTGTCGGGGAGAACAGGTGTGTCTTTTAACGTGGGCGGAGTACAGTGCATCACCTCCTTATAACGTGTATAAGAGAGTGTCTGGGAGCAGTATATTTTGACTGCCCCTCTTTCAGAGTCACTGATATACCTTGACGCCGTTGGATTGGGTCTGTAGTTGAATTACTGGTTAAGAGTGGAGGGCGACCCTTTCCTTATTCCCTCTTAGCTCCGATTTGATGTTTGAAAGTCCATCAGCAACCACCAGAGTATTTGCAAAAATGGTATAGGGGCCTAATCATTGCACTCATTTGTTAATGACTGTACCCATTCCTCGTAAGGAAGCCAGAAAGCATTCTGCTTGCATTTTTGTGCTCTATCCAGCATTTTAGTATATTTTATTGAAGCCAACCATTCTATTTTACTAGGGGGAGTGGCCTTAACCTATTTTTTGTATATTTCCCTACGAGCAGGTAGTGTTACATAATTTTTTTTTTTTTTTAGCATTCTTTGACAGGGATTCGTTATTATTTGTAAGCCCAAAAAAGACCAGTAATTCGCTTACCTGAAGTGCTTCGCCAAGTATAGAGAAGATTGTGCTACTTACATCCAGCCAGAAACATTGGATTGCTGGACAAGACATAAACATGCGAGTGTCATCACATTTCTCCTTTTTGCATTTAGGACATTTAGGTGCTGCTCCACTCCCCAGTTTGGATAATTTATAAGGAGTCCAGTAGACCCAATGAAGACAAAAGAGGTGGTTCCGCCTAAAATTTGCGAGTTCGGACTTGGAATAAAGTATGTCACAAGATACTTGCCATACATCTTGAATCTGCTCTCCCGGCAAGCTCTTCTCCCACAGCTCCGTCTGCAAATTAAAATCCCCATCCGCCATCTCCATGAACAGCCAATAGCAGTTCGCCACCTCTTTTTTATGCCTTGTTCCAGCTACCAAACTTTCTTCCAGTTCATTGGACAATCCTGTTCCCAGGCCATCAGTTAGACTCCAACTTAGCATTTGCAGATACTTAAATCTCGAAAGTTGGCCTTTAAGCAACATTTGGGTCTCTTCCCAAGATATTAGGGCACCATTCATTATCAATTGCCCCCAGGTAGTGATTCCTGCATCTTTTAATGGACGCGCCAAACGATCTTTCGACCATTCTGGAGATCCAGGAGAGTCACAAATAGGCGCCATCCCACTGTAGTAATGCATTTTTAACTCTCGCCTGACTTTGTGCCACGTTGTCGCAAAGCTCTGTAGGTTTTTTTTATAAAAAATAAAAAAAAATCACAGATCTCCAAATTTGTGAATAAAACCATATTCTCACCCTTTTATATCCTTTAACATTGCTGTATGCATTTTTCCTATTTCCGAGTCATCTGGTGATTTGAACAGTCCTTTCCCACATTTTAGCAAAAAAAAAAACAGGCGTAATAGGATAAGTCTGGCAGCCTTAGGCCCCCTTTCTGATATTGTCGTCTCAGTTTCTTCCATGAGATACCTACACCTTTCGCGTCCCAAATAAAGCTAGTTATTTTAGACTGTATTTTTTTAAGCCACTCATCCTTAAAGGCCAATAGAATATTCTGGAATAAAAACGTGATTTTCGGGAGGATTGTCATTTTAATGACGTTTACTCTCCCATAAATGGATAAGGGCAAGTGCGACCACCCCAGCAAAAATTTACCTATTTACTTCTCTGTCTTTTTGAAAATTGGTTACAGGGATTTGCTCTATTTCCTCTGTGATTTTAATACCCAAATACCTCATTTCCTTTTTCCACAGCTCTCTTGTGTATCCATATTCCAAGCCATTATAACCGTTTTCCCTTGGTTGATTTCATACCCCGAGATCTTCCCAAAACCTGCTACCAACTCAAAAACTTTAGGTAATGCTAAACTAAGGTTTGAGGTGTATACCACCAAATCATCCGCATATAGCCCCACTTTCTTCTGCCAACCCCTGGCCTGAAAAGGAAGTATCTCCTCATGTTTTCTAATTTTCTCAGCCTGGGGTTCGATGTAAAGATTAAAAAGCAGTGGGGACAACGGGCATCCCTGTCTCGCCCCTCTGAGGATGACAAATCTTTCAGATAACCTTCCGTTTATTAAAATTTTAGCTGTTGGGGTTTTGTATATCTGCTTTACTTCCCTACAGAAATTTCCTCCCAGGTTTGACAATCTCAATACTTCATGCAGATAGGACCAATTTACTCGGTCAACCGCTTTAGTCGAGTCAACTGAGATGACCGCTAGTGGTGTCTTATCTACAGAGGCTAGGTCGATAGCACCTATGAGACTATGGGTTAAATCCTTGATATTCCTTCCACTCACAAACCCTTTCTGGTCTTCATGAAGGAGTGCTCCCATCACCCCATTCAACCTCTCTGTTAATATCTTCGCATAAATCTTATAATCTGCGTTTAGCAGAGATATAGGTATGTATGAATCACAGCATTCTTTTTTTTTTATCGGGCTTAAGAATCAGCGTCACTCTAGCCTTGTTCCATGAGGGAGGAATTTCTTCTCCCTTATCAAAAATCGCTGTAAACAGCTCACTAAAAAATAGAGCATCAGGTCCTGCTGCCTTGCTCGATTTCCCCGATTTTACGGCCTTTTTTATTTCTTGATCAGTTATTGAGTTATTGATGGCAGCCTTTTCGGTTTCAGATGCTTTATGAGGTAATTCTTTTTCTAGCCAGACTAGGACTCCCCTCCTCGTCGTGCATAGGTCTTCTTTATATACATCCTCATAATATTTTAACATAGTATCCTCTATGCTGGCCCCCACTGTAATTGGACATCCAGTGTTACCAAAATGTAGCTCTTTTATAAAACTCCTGGCCTGGTAATTTTTTAACTTCCAGGCAAGTAACTTGCCGCACCCTTCCCCATAATTAAAATGGGCCAGCTTGCTGGCTTGCCATGTTTCTTGCAACCGCCTCTTAACTACCGCCAGCAGATCCGTCTTAAGAGTCTGAATCAATGCTTGTCCCACCTCATCCTCCACTTCATTGCTCTGTATTTTCTGCTCCAAACTTTAAATTTTATTTTCTATACTTAAAATTTCTACCCTACGTTGTTTATTTTTGTACAACTGAATCAATGTAATCCTACCCCTAAGAAAGGCCTTGTACGTATCCCAGACAATCCCTATCGAGGCACTTCCCCAATTATTACAAAATAATTCCTGAGACTCTAAACCAAGTTTATTTATCACCTCGTCGTTGGCCAGTATGGAGCGATCTATAGTCCATCTCCGTTGTGCCGCTGCAGTCGAGGGGGCCAGCGTCAACGTTATCTCAGAGTGGTCAGACAAGTGTGCTCCTACATGATTAGCATCATGAAACTGGTCTTTTATATTTTGAACCACTAAAAATAAATCTATTCTGGATTGATGCCCGTATTTTTAAAAGTAAAGCTTTTTAGGGTTTCCTTTTTTTCCCTCCATATATCCCACCATCCAAGGTTCTTTATTGTGTTTTCTATCAGTGCTCTTGACGTATTATTGATTATACTTCTGCTTTTGGTAGTAAGGTCAATGTTGCCATCAAGAACCACATTGAAATCACCTGCCGGTATGACCGGTTCAGGGAAATCCAGCAATTCAAAAAGCAAAGAGCTAAATGGTGTGGAGACATCAATATTAAGCCCATAATAGCCCACTACTGTATACAATTGATCGTAGTATTTGACTTTTGCAATTACCCACCTTCCATTCTTATCCACCCTAGTATCTATTACAACCAATCGAGGATTGACTTTTATCTAAATTGCCACCCCCCTTATAGAGAGTTGCTGCTCTGTACAAACCATATTCTGTACCCATCTTCTGCTTTTGAACAACTCTCGCATTTCATCACCAGTTAAATGTGTCTCCTGAAGGAAAATGACTTGGGCTGAAGAATCTTTAAGATATTGTAGAATCCTCTCACACCTCTGACACCCCCTTAATCCATTAACATTCCATGATAGAAATGTTATCAATGGTTTCTGATTAGCTGTCATTCTTTTCTTTTTTTGTTTTTAATGACTATACTGCTGCCTAGGTTTCGATATATAGAGGACATCATTTTTTTCCCCCCATGCTCCCACACCCGTGCACAAAAAACTACCTGTGATCCCCTGCCATTCCCACCCCTTGGGAAACCCTCCTCTTTCTTTCTGATGGCCTAGGCCTAGGCCTGAGGAGGCCCTGATTTGGAGAAATCAATAATCCACATAACCCACCTGATATGTATAATAAAGGTAATATACCAACAAAGGACCCTTGACTCAACACTAAAAACACTGTATGCCCTACCAATTTAAAGATAATATCACGCCTATCAACTCCAGCTCCTGATATAGACCTCAGAAACTCTTCCGCATCTTCAACCCTATGGAACGTCTGCATCTTATTATTGTGCATTACCCGTAAGTTGGCCGGAAATTTTAACTGTGCTGTGGCACACAAACTCTTATAAGACTAGATCAGGTTCCCCAGTTCCCATTGTCTATTTGCTATCAGTTGTGAGATATCTGACCTGGTCTCGAAATTAATGCCATCCACAGTCAGAGATCTTTGCGTTAATGCCTTGAGAAGTATTTCTTCTTTAAAACTGTAAGTATGAAAGTTTACCAAAATCTTCCTTGGTTTACCTTTGTTGATCTTCCTTCTATATGGGTCTCTATGGACCCTTTGTACATCCATACTAAGTTCTTCTTCTGTCCATTTTAGTTGTAACCCTTCCTTGAACAGACGTATCACCATTTTTTTTATGTCTTCTCCTTCTGCACCTTCCGGGACCTCAAGCACCCGCAGATTACATCTTCGTTGGTTATTTTCTAGCAATTCTATCTTATCCTTCAATTGCTGTTAATTACCCTTAAGGTCCCTGATCTCCTTTGTGTTAACCACTACCTGAGATTCCAGCTCTTTCATTCCGATCTACAATTGTGCCGTTCTTTCAGCTACATCATCCAATTTCTGTCCTAGACTCTCGCAAGTGGACCGGATTTCTCTCTGGTTTAGCTTGGATGTTTCAAACCTGTTTCTAACCTCAACTGTCAGTAAGTGTATCAATTCCGCTACTGATTGCGCCTGAACTTGAGGTTGGGTCTGTGTTTGTGTCAGAGATTCGTTATCGACTTGATCTGTCTCAGTTGCACTCTTGTTCCCCCCCCTCTTCAGTTGCCTCATTGTGAGATCTAATCGATATCTCGGGGGTCACTGCCTGCGTCTGCGCTTGTACATGAGGTTGTGTGGATTGGACCTCCATTCTTCTACCGCTGGAATGCTGAGAAACCAACGAATCCGTAAGTCCTGCCAAAACCTGAAATCTATTGCTATTTACTGTGTCCGCCCCTCTAGAAAAATCTGTCTTAGGGAGACCTATGTTGGGATTCTTAAGTAGCAGTGTTTTAGGGGCTACCTTAAAAAAAGTTCTCAGAGAGGGAGTGATTTTAAAATTTGATACTTGAGCCTCTTGGTTCACTTTGGATTTCCTCCTTCTCTTTGGCGTTACCCACTCTCCTGTAGCCATATCCCCCTGTTTTAATATGGGGGAAAGTTTTGTTTCGTTACTTAACTTTAAAGAGCCCTGCCCCTCCTTCATGCAGATTTTGCTAAGCGCACTCCTCAAATGGTAGCGGGTTTGCCCTGCTTTTGTTCCCACACTGTCTTCCACTTGCTCACTTAAGAGAGGGCCAGATTCCCTTCCTACTCCCTCTTTAACCAAAGGTGCACTTGAAGCCCTTCCTGCAGCAGTTCCAAACACAGTATCACCTCCTCTCACACCTGAAACTGCAGTTTCCTTTGCCAACACCCCCACACCTTCACCTTGTACTTTGTCACACTTGCCTGCACTAACCTGCTTCAAGTAATCACCTTTTGCCTTCATGCTTGTCTTTATGCCTGCCCTGCTCGACCTTGGCTTGTGTGTGCCTCCGTTTCCTGTCCTCTGCATCAATGCCTTTCAGCCCCTGCCGAGCTCCTTGGCAGCCCGTGCCCAGCAGGGGACCAAAGTCAGAGAAGCATGCAGCTCGATAAGGCTCGAACCACCCAGTGCTCCCGCGCTCAAGCACATCCACATCCGCTTCCTCCCAGCGGCGCGTCCTCCTGCACCGTCGTTCCAGCTCCAGTTCCCTTCTGAATCAGCGACACAAGAGAGAGCAAAAGAACTGCCAAACTAACGCAAATAGGGGGATAATGAGGTAAGGTAGGGACACACGCCAACAACAGAACGCTCTATCTTCATTGCGTTGCAGCGCCGAACGTAGCTTAGATCAGGCTCGGAAAAAGATCATGACCAGAAAGCTCTACCCTCGTTGCAGTGCAATGCAGATCGGAGCTCAGACAGGGCTCGAAAAAAGATCATGTTTCATTTCTTTTCCTATCCGCTAAACACTATATCCCGCATCTTGTCCTTAACGGTCCGGACACAAAAAAATAAGTGGGTTAATCCTTGCCATTCTCCATAGAACAGGAGCTCCGCGACCACGAGCTAAGCGGCCGCCATGTTTCCCCGCCCCCAACCACAGTTGTAACCTCTTTTGACACATTATTAATTATACATCCCTATATGTATAGGGGGTATGGAATATGGTGACTGTCATGAGAGAAAGTATTTTATATAAATAAAAGAAAGTTTAGGCAGTAAAGCGGGAGGAGACTACCTTGTGTGAAAGTGAGGAGTCTTCATGGAAAAAAGAGTGATAGAACCACCTCCTCCGCTTATATAAGGGTCCTCCAGACGAGGAGCCTTTAATGAACAGGTTTTTGTGCTTATATTGCGTATTGAGTGGAGGGCGACCTGTTTATTTATTCCCTCTGTAGCTCCTTGTTGACTGAGTATTTTGAACGGCGGACCAGCCATGAGAGCTATTAAATTTGTTCACATATATTAATTTTTGGGTACCGGCCGGTGGTTACTTGTCGCTCTCTGTTGCAGGAGTGCGAGTTCAACACACATCATTATTTTGATTTTGAGTAATTTTAGGAACTTTTAGGAAATGGATAGAAATTGTTTGACTTTCACAGATGATCAGATCGCAGCCATTCTATCAGGTCCTCATTGTTCCCTGACGCCCCTCTACTGAGTGTTACATCAGCATGGGAGGAATGGGAAAAGTTAATCAATATCAAAAAAAGACAAGTGAGAATAGCCCTGCATGGGGCTCTTATGACTGAGTATTTAAGAGCAGGAGCAGTTCCCGGAAGTTTACTGGTACGGATTGAACACAGAATGTTTTTAGAAGACAAGAAATTCCGAGTCGAATGAAGTTACATAGCTAATAAATGTACCCGCGACTGGTTAATCTTAATAAATCTTTTTATTGAATGAAAAACACATAAAAGAATATCAAACAAGCATCAGGTGAATGGTATATGACACTTTTACAGGGGTAGAATCAGTAATAGTACAAAATCACTAATACATTAAAAAGAATTTGGGGATCAAGGGGCTTCCAGCACTTCAGTCGTGATAGATCTCGTTGGTGGAGTGAATAAATCGTCACAGTGGCTATTCCAGGCTCCCCAAATCTTCCCCCACTACTCCGGACAAGCCCTGGCCACATACACAGCCCTCTCCCTAAACATACACCAGTCTAGGTCCTGGGCCCATTTGGTAGGGTGGGGCGATTGGCCCCACAGCTGAGCAATGTTACGCTTCGCCACCATACACGCCAACGTCACCCACTGTTTCTGATATCCATTCAGGTCCGTGGGTTCCCATATATCCAATATACATCTACGGACCTCCGGACGTACCTCCGCGCCCAGCACATCCTTAATGACATCATGTAAGTGTTTCCAATAATCCTGTACCTCAGTGCAGTGCCAAAGGATGTGCATGAAAGTGCCCAGCTCCCCACAGCCCCTCCTACAGTCTCCATTCGCCGCTCTCCCCAGCCTCATCAGTCTAGGCCCTGTTATATAAGACCTATGCAAAATCTTAAGTTGCACCAGCCTAAGCCTCATCTGCACCGCAACTACCTTGGGAGATGAGACTGCCTCCACCCAGTCTTCGTCATCCAACTCCAAGCCATCCTCCCCCCATGGTGCTTGGACGCTCCCCAGTGGATCTGCCATATTATTAATCAGCTTCTTATAGATCAGGGAGACCGTTTTTTCTGGGAGATGACCATCCAGTACCCGGTCTTCAAGGGGAGAGGCCTCCGGTGGCACGATGGCAGGAGGTATGTGGGCAAGAAGGGCGTGTCGAATCTGGTGGTACCGAAAGTGTTCATTGTCATGCAGATGATACTGCTTCTGAATATATGCAAAAGTCTGCACTCCGCCCCAACTCCACACATCCTTGATCCGACTAATGCCGATGAGATCCCACTTGTCAAACCCTTTAGTCCACCATAGGCTACCTAGTCTTTCCAAGCTAAACAGGGGGTGGCCATTGTCAGTTTCCCCTCCCATCCCAGACCTTTTGTGGCTGCATGCCAGACTTGCACTGCGTGTGCTGTTGGGCCCGTCAACAGACACCTTCCCGGCTCTAGTTATATCTCTACCCGGAGCTCTAGCTATATCTCTACCCGGAGCGTGTCTACGGTCCATGGCATATCCTGGATCTCCTGGAAGACCGTTGATTACATGATTTACAGCGGCAAGATGGGCGGCCCAATAATATTTCTTAAGGTCTGGGAGACCAATGCCTCCGCCATTACCACGGAAGAGTAAGCTTGACAAAAGAAATACGTGCCCTACCGTCCCAAAGAAGTCGACGCTGAAGCGTCTCAATCTCCCTAAAATAAGCAATAGGCACCGGGTCCATAGTATTTTGGAGAATATACAGAACCCGGGGCAAGGCCATCATCTTGAACAACACTGCCCTACCAAGCAATGACAGGGGGAGGGCCTTCCAGCGCTCCACATCTCTTCTAAGCCGACATAAGGGGGGTTCCAAGTTTTGAACGTACCTCACCTTTGGATCCAGCATCACAAATATGCCAAGATATTTAAATCCCACTAGTTCTACCCTGATAGGGCACAACCTCGGGATCCTAGGCGTGTCACCCGATATGACAAACAAAACTGACTTCGTCCAATTTATTGCAAACCCCGAGTATCTGCCAAATATCGTCAGGACATCCAAGACATTGCTCAAGGATACACAGGGGTCCGTAAGATATAACAGGATATCATCTGGATAAAGTGAAATGTTATCCTCCCATTCCGGTGTCCACCGCAAGCCGCGTATTGAACGGTCCCATCGGACCCATGCAGCGAGCGGCTCCAACGCCAGTGCAAAGAGAAGTGGGGACAAGGGGCACCCCTGTCTCAAGCCTCTCTCAAGGGCGAAATCAGCTGATTTGCAATTGTTCACTATCACTCTGGCCAAAGGGGCGCAGGGTTGTGGAATTCCTATAGCCCGACGCCCAGGACATATTGTTTGGGGTCAAGGGCAACAAGTTTTCATGTGTATTTTGTCCTTGGGACAAGTAGGCCCACCCCTGCAGCGGAAACCCTTTAGCTGCCAGTTTGCAGTACCATATTATGGATCAGGTAAGGGCACAGTCTGCAGTTAAGGTAATCTTTTTGTTTATATGTTTATGCTATTCAAACTTGTATTTATGATTCATTAATTGAAAAGCTTTATTATTAGGGTGAGCTTTCAAAGTAAATCTTGTAAGCACTAACTGCACTACTGACAGTGCTTTCAGTATAAAAACGTGCACACGCGTTTTTTAAGGTTTAGCAATATTAGGCTATGTATAATCCTCCCAGAATGCTTTCTGATTTGATGCAAATATTTGAAGAAGCTTGAAAGCAAGATTGATGATACTTTGCTTTCAAAATAAAATGTTCATTAAAAAAATGAAAGCAGGAAAAAAAATCTTTCGCTAAACTACAGTAACAATCTCTGGTACCATTTCTTTGCGCCATCATTTAGTAATATGTTTTTGATGCATGCTAGTATTTCCCAAAAATATTCATAATGGAGAATCAGTGTAACCTGTTCCAATAAGATTATAGGAAACAAAAATAAACAAATAAGACGATCAGGGTAATGTACGGCACACCTTTTATATTGTTTGGATAAAGAGACTCGACGCCTGTCAACCCAAAGGACTCAATGACAGGATGGAATACAGTTGTTTCCTTTAACGTATCCATATCACACACCTACCTTAATTCTGTCCTTAAGATTCTACTTTTCATGTTTCACCTTTCACCCCTATTTTTCTCCCCTACCTACCTTGTGTTGATACTAAGGAACCTATTGTTCACAGAGTTTTTGTTTCATTACAGACAATGGTACCACCCTTATTGGCATGGTAAACTTCATTTTCAATATTTTCCATTTCTACCGTTTGTTTCTACCTTTTATTCCTTTACCCTTGTAACTCTTCACCCTTACCGATTTATGACATTATTACATCTGCCTTAATTGCATTTCCTTATCCTCGCTCCACCCGAGTCAATGACAACACCACTATTGATGGGTTATCCACTGTCAACCTGCCGTTTTTTATACCATTTATCGAGTTCGTGTTTTTAGTGTCATGTGCATATCCATGTTCTTTCCTTCAATACAACTTTATCTTCCGTGCACTAATACACACTTCAAGATGGCCGCCTCAGCGAATCTGACTTTTATTTTTGTAACGTCGTCACCTTTACTAATATCCCCGATAATATCTTTTAATTGTATTTTTTCATATTTGATGTCCTAAATTCTCACCGTCCTACATTTAGTCTCACTCAAGCAGCTTTACATGTAAATAACCTGAGTGATCACGGTAAGCACTTTAACTAGTGTTTGATAATCCGTCTTTGACGTCTGTTAACACACTTCCAACACGCCCCTATATTAACCACACACATCCGCATTCACGGTTAAAAATCTGAGCACGGCTGTGGCCATGAGCCTCCTGTTACACTGTGACCCTCCGGTAAGACTTTTTATATTTCCATTATTCACCATTTCGTTTATGTTAGCTGTTTGCCAATACACGCGGTTAAAACTTAACGAGTAACTCGCGCATGACCCGAACTTCGTTTCAGGCACTTTCCCATACACTGTCACTTTGAATGTGTACTCCGTCTATATGTTGCCATGTTAGCATTCTTGTTAGCGAGCATATTACGGTATGCCCGTACATCCTCCACTCGAATTTTTAATTGTGTTCACTCACCAACTATTTTTCTTTTTCACAAACTGGACTCCACCATAAGTACTTTTCTGGGCACAGTTCCTTTGATTAAGCTTCCTTAACACATCAACCTTGTTAACATTGCTAGTTCTGGCCACACCACAACGTATTTGCTCTTTTCCATCCAAGGTTGCACTACGGTACACATCCCTTTTCTATCTGATAACCATCTGTAAACCATCACGGTGAAGCACCATTCAAGGCACATGATGTAATCCACATCTTTAGCTGTACATCTCCCCATGAACTTTTTTTCTCATGTTTGTGTGGTTGAGCCCCCTTCCTGAACGCATATATCCTTGTTTTCAGATTGCGAAAAAGACCCTTGATGAAGGGCACGAGTCCCGAAATGCATAGGACACACTCATTGTAATCGGATGAATTGGAATCCGCATTAATGAAAGCATATCTTTAATGGATTAAGTCCTGATGACAGAAATTTGAGACTAATCAAATAAACCTTCTGTTGAATTTTGAAAAACATTTGTTGTCGTTTATATTGGAATCACATACAAGTTGAACATGTATGAGACACTGTCTCTTATAGGAGTGCTACTAGGACAAGTGTCGTTTGGTTCGACACATCATCTAATTTTGATCAAACAAAAATAAACAAGCATTGGCAAAGCCAGTAGGTCTGAAATTGGTGGGCAGCGTTTTAGTTTTGTCAATGTGTGACTTGTTTTGGCATGGTTTTTGTAAACCTTTATTGGTGTGGGAGCTGCCGGGCCTTCACCATTATAACAAACATTGGCAAAAGCAAACATTGCTTTTGGTCTAAAAAAGCACACACTGACAAAGTAGTTACTCGCACTGAACAAAATTACTTTGTGTGCCGATATGCTCCATCTGAAAAAGCAGAATGCTGTCATTCACAGTGAAGCCAACCTATACAGAGAGAGAGACAGTCTATTAATAAACGCAAAAGGTCATGGTCAACACCAGACCAAATTAGGGGCCCCATTATTAAAGAAAGTCTCAAAAGGGCACACATGGTATATGTCCTTGCATTAAGTGCAGCTATATGGCTTTTGTGAATTCTCAAAAATTTACAGAAGTAGGTCAAGAAATAGTACTCCTTCTTGCTATCTCGCCAGTGGAGACCTTGTGGCGGACTCTGTATCCTGCTTCTTGCCATCCAGCCGCGGGTCCCGCGTCGCAAGGACAACCAGCGGGAGTTTGCAGTACATCAGGGATTGTAAAGGGGCGTATTGGCACAGCAGCAGGGCTGCGAGCGGTGCAGCAGGGACTCCATATCCCAGGAGTCTCTGCCGGACTAACGCGCACCACCTGAGCCGCTCTCCCTGCTAGCTCCGCCCCCTGATTACTTCTTTCCCTATTTACCTGGCCAACCACACCGCGGCGCAGGAGCGCCCGGGCTTAGCCCGGGCAAAGGGCGGGCCGTCGTCAGCCGCCAAAGGCAGACTAAGGCAGGGCTGGGCCATCTCCCCTACTTTTGGGGAACAAATAAGCTATTCAAAATGCCACTACGTTCAGGCAAAGAAAGGAAAGTAACGCTTACTTCATCTGGAGGGGCGATGATGGGCACATTGGACGACTTTTGTGCTAGAGCGACGTCAATTGTAGCTAAGGAGATAGCCCTTACAGAGAAGAGACTTTCTCTCGACCTAATCACGGGTAAGGGGTCCTGCTTGGGTGCCATCGGGGGTGCCGCTTCCCCGGCACCTCCCCCAAAGACGAACAGTTTGGTCACCATCGTGGATGTTCATCCTGTGTCGGAACATACTATTTTGTCCAACGATTCGGGGGACTTCAACAATGAGAGTATTGAACTACACTCCAGCTTACTTACAGATGCCTCTACTCCGGATCTTACATCCAACCCCCCTAGTTTAGTAATGCAAGAGTTGCCACCGCGTATTCGCAAGCCCAGTAAAAGGAAAAGAGGTGGTGGAGGTTCCAGGGGTGGTTGATATAAGCTATGCAAGAAAAGTGACGAGGTTCCTCCTGCCCAGATACGTGCTTGCCCTTCTAGCATAACTTTGCCCCCAATTACTGTGACTGAGGGTGCCCCAAGCAACCATAGTGAAAATTCCGGCCTACTACTCAATATAGAATGTCTTGTGAAATCTTTGTTGCTACCATTGTTAGAACGAACTAGGTTGCTTTCTACTAAGCTAATTGAAATTGAGAAACATGTTTTAGCTAACTCTGTTAAACTTGATGGCTTAAACTTGATGGCTTAGTAAGAGGCTCGGAGGGGTTGCAAACCTTTCTCCCAATACCGATGGTGTGGGGCAGGGTACGGATTTGATGGTGGTTAACCCAATCCATGTACAAGACACCACTATCAAGCCTCCTAATGCAGGCCCTAAAAAGAACGTAGGTGGAACAGTAAGGGCCAATAACAAAGCGGGGGTAGGACCAAAAGAGGGGAGACCCCTGACAGAGACGACCATGCTAAAGAAGCCAGTTGGTAGCAATCCCTCAAGTCACCCGACAGTAGATAAGAGGAAACCTTTACTAAGTCCCCCTCAAGTGAATCTCCCCTCAGAAGCCATACCCTATACGATTGTAATGGCAGGGGTCTGCCACGGGGGGAGGAACAGAGGGTAGAATCTCACCAGGATTTGAAACGCAAGGTGATACACTGGCTGAATAAGAATAAAAGGCTCCCTCCTGCCTGTAATGCTGATATTTTGGGAGTCAGAAGAGTCAGTTGGCTGGGCAAAACTACAAAGGACTTGGAAGGGGACTGCATTTTAGTAAACTTTAGGGACCCCTGGGTGGTAGGCCATATTAAACGAGTCCCGAGATTTGGAAGACAAGGTGATGTTCAAACCTTGGGTTTGGAATACTTTTACCCTGGGAGTAATAGAGGCCCCAAATAGCCACTACATAGGCAGCTCCATAGGCAACGGACTCATATTCAAAATTATATAGATCCTGTAGGTCACTATCCCTGGCTATCCAATAGATTTGATCCCCTGTCCAATTTGGATGGGGTGGATTGACTTAGTTCCTCCCCAGTTGTTTTCCCAATCGATAAAGAACCCAAAAAATTAATAGCTAATGATGAGGTACAGGAAGTAATGGCATCTCAGGTTGGGAATGAGGAGTTTGACATATACAGAGGGAATCAAGGCACAAGCTTGGAAGTAGATCTGCTCCCCCCTTAGGAGGGTCGATGTACCAGTAGAGGTTACTTTAAGCCAGAGGGATGGGGACCCTATACTATCAAGCGTGAATGTATCCGCACGGGTGGATTTGGCAAATTATCCGGCACCACTGAAACTTATTTTTGTGGAATCTAGCTGGCCTACGCAATAAGGTACACATTGATGAGTGGGTGGAGCTGGTGAATAATCAGGATATTTTAATTTTTCAAGAGACCTGGGCGACTGACCCTATCCACCATCTTGGATTTCTTAACTTTCATAAACCAGCTTGCTGGGCAGGAGTGGGTAGACCAGCTGGGGGCCTATGTGTCTGCATAAGGCAGTCACTGGATTATCATACCATTGAGGTGCCCACCACAAACCCAGACATCCTTGTGATCAAGCTTTCAAGACCTGGTTCCCAGGCGATACTTATTATAAATGTTTATGTACGGGGAATTCCGGGCGGACGTAGTCCAACTGGCATGTTTAATGACTTGAAGTTTATTCTTAACCAAGTTGGAAGGGAATCCTTCATCATCCTGGCAGGCGATCTAAACCTCACCTTTGAGCCCTACTTTGGAAGCGAGATGGACTTCCTGGTAGAAGAGGATAAAAGGTTCCATCCCTAGAACTAGCATCTATTAAGAAAGGGACAGAAGCAGCTTTCCACTGGATGAGGTTTTGCCTACAATGGGGTCTGAGAGCCGTGAATGGGCATACTGCCTCAGATAAA